>NC_069804.1:146801196-147117696 GCF_027406575.1 Nycticebus coucang | reverse complement strand
AAAAAAGTATATATTCATATACCTTTTTAATTATATATATGTGTATATATATATACACATATATATAATAAAAAAGGTATATATATATATATATATATACATATACACACACAAAATTCCCTTCTCTCCATACATATATATAAAATTCCCTTCTCTCCTCTTATTATTTCTAATATCACTGGAAAGTAAAATCATTTTTTTCTAATCACTCAAGCTATAAACATTTGCCCTGATTCTTGCCCTTCCTTTTGGCTGTTCACACACTAGCCAACGTGTTATGTTAACTCTTCTTTTGCAGTGGCTGCTATCTTTTTCTTCTCTTCCTCATGGTATCTACTCTGTTTTAGATATTTGTTATCATTGGTCTTAAGTATAGCAATGATCTCCTAAATGGGCTCTATCCAGGCTCTCCCTTTCTGATTTCTTCCACATAATTAATAGACAAATCTTTATTTTTCTGAGACAGAATCTCACTCCCTTGCCCCAGACTAGAGTGCCATGGCTGCATCCAAGCTCACAGCAACCTCAAAGTCCTGGTTTCAAGGAATTCTCCTACCTAGGCCACCTGGAGTGGTAGGATTATAGGCGTGAGCTACCACGTCCAGCTGAAATCTTCTAAAAGTATAATTTTTGTACTTAATCTCTGTTTTAAAACATTTAGTGGCCCACTCAAATATTTTAAGCACAATGACTGAAACCAGTAGCCTAGCATCCAAATTTCCACATAATCAGGATAAGCTATTAATATTATTTTTTAAATTATTATTTTACATAAAGAGGAATATTGTTTACCATCTATTACTGCATTATAAGAGGCGATGAAATAGGAGAAAGAAATAAAATTAGTGGTACAATAAACAAAAACAGAGGAAATTTTAGCTTGATCTATGACTCCCAGTTTGTGTCTTTGCTCATGATATTCTGTTTATCTGCACAACATTCACTGATCCCTTCCTTGCTTAGCATATGCCTACCTATTCCTAGTAAGTTCTCATGCCCACAGTGATTATTCTAATTGATCTTCTCTAGCTGAATTGTCTATGTTACTTGGCATTGAACACCCACTGCCTTGGATTGAAGTGATCCTTTTCTTTCTCTGTATCCTTTCACTCCCCATTTAGATTGTCAGCTAAATTCAGGACAAGACCTGGCACTTCTTTTGTGCCTTTTATGAACCTTAACCAAGGGTTCAATACATGCTAGTGTTTGGTTATTGAGTATATACTAAAAATCTGCCTTTGGTGTAGGGCAGAAATATATGATTGGATCCAATTATTTGTTTTACTTATGCCAGTTTGTATGTCTATGTGTAGACCTAGACAAAATTAGCCTGCTATTCCCATAAATTATAACCTGCAGGGCCATACACCTAGCATCTCTCTGCAGATGGAGTTTGAAACTGTAACTATTTCTTTTAAGCACATCAGTCAAAATGCTGGTTCACAGTTATTTAAAGTGGTTTATATTTTATGGTCCTGTGAAAGCTTTACGTTGCAACTGCTGAGCTTTAAAAACATAGAAACTAGAAAGAAGGTACAAGGGACTGCCATCTGTCCCTATAAACAATTATCGGCCAGCCATCTGCCCATATACTGGGTAATGATTTTAATGCTGGTAATATGTGACTAAAATACTCTTTCTCCACAGAGCCAAAGAAAGGGAACCCATTAAAAAGTGCTGATCCTTCTAGTTGTTGTTTGCTAATGTTTTCTTCCATATAAGAGACTATCATTTAATTTGTCTGTATGCCTTTCACTATGTATTGAAAAATTATTCTGCATTTGCATTTGCAAATACCTGCCCTTTTGCAAATAGGTGCTTCTATTTACAAATTATGAGAGTTACTGAAACGATGTAATATCATTTAGACCCATTCAGATTGAACTGAAGTATCTGAGGTATTACAAAAGAGAGCTAATAGTTATGGGATTATTGATTAACCTCGGGTTCAAGCAAGGTAGAATAAAGAAACACACAGCCAATAGAAAACCATTGCTCCTGCCTCTCCAAATCACCTCAGCAGAGATCACAATTCTGCTAATAGATTTATTATTTATTTATTTTTCTGCAATCAAAACTGAAGTAATTTACCATTAAGTGATAGTGTATGATTCTTTGAATTTGGACCAAATCCACCAAGTCTGTTAGGGTAGGGCATGGCTATTTGAAAATGTAAAGATTTATACATATATGATTTAATGTATGAAATCAAGGTCTTGTTTGTGGTATTACTCTGAGTCATAGTTCCTCATCCCATATTCCTTTTTTCTATACAGTAGTGTCAAAGAAATGGTGTGGTAATTCATAGCCTTTATCAATAACATATATCTCAAAGGTTACAAAAATTACCAAACTAGGTAATGCGGATTTGGGGCAAGTGCCATATTTTTAAGGGACATGTATTAACTAAATTTTAACCCATAGTGTCCGATGCTTAACTTACTTGTCCTGAAATTACTTGTATTTCAAGTTTAGACCTTTTTGTACAAAATAGATTTTAATGCATCTGCTGTTTTGTAAATTTCACATGAAATAGACACATTGCCAACGTTTCAAAATGTGTACCTAAAGAGTTTAACCATGTTTATCAAATCTTTTCTTCCTTGCCTTTAGTTACCGATATTCTCTTTCTTCTTTTCTCTAAACAGTAGGGATTCTCAGAAATCATAAGTAATGAGTGATTTGTTCTTAACACATTGTTTATCCCACTGAATCTAGTTTGAAAAACTTCATATATCTTACAAAAATGTAAGAAAACTTATTTGATTTGGCAAATGACATGAGGCAATGAGCAAAATAAAGCTGTAGAGTTAAGAACTACTAATAATGTAAATTTTTATTTAAAATTCTAAATAAAGAAAATCTAAATAAATAAATTTAAACAAATAGAAGATTAATGACAAGTATTCTGACATAAAAAATTAAATTGAGAGTTTTTATTATTATTATTTTAAAATGTATGTAAGAATTCCTTTTTCCTCTGCTCAGGCAATGTTAAAAACTTGGATGTTGCCAGTTATACTGCAGCAATCACAACACTGTTGTTTAATAATGAAAGGGAAGCATTACATCCTCATATCATTCAGAATTTCATTTGAAATCTTTGCCTTCATTTTTTTCTAAATCTTTTCTGGGATTAACAGAATCTATTTGTGATGATCTTGACAGTTCAGGTGCGAAAAAGACATTAATAAGGTAGATATTACTGTCACTATCTCACTATAAATATGAAAAGATAATGAGTGAATCTATTAAAAGAAAAAAAGTAGGGGAGAGAAAAAACGCTATCAGTAGCAATTACTTTATTTATTAATGTCAGTTGATAATTCCTCTCCACGAGCTAATTCTGTAGCCTGCCAAGAACCTTTGAGAAAGGAATCTTTCTGGGAATGGTTACTGCAGTGTAATTTTGTTTGTTGGTGTTAAATTCATGCAATTGTTGAAGTTTTATTTTTAGGGACTGCCTTGATAAAAGTTCAGATGCTACTGCAGTAGCTGTATGTATTAGATACTCATTAAAGTCCTTGGTAAAACAATCATGAAAGTAAATAGCTAGGAGTCAACCAGACCTGAGTTCTTCTAACAGACCTTTAAATTAGATGTGAGACTTACTAAGTCATTTGGACCCTCTAAATATCACCCTTATCTTTAAACTAAAAGATTTAAAACTGTCTTTCCTCAGGCTTGAATAATTTTTAATCTCCATGCATTTTTTACTTCCTCCTCAGTGTTAAGACTTTTATTCCTTGTTTTCTAAGAGAACAAAAATATATCTCTGAATAAATAATTCTCTAGTAGCAAAAACTTAAAACAAAGGAAGAGTGATGCCTAAAAAAGCCGATGAGAAAGGTACTTTGATCTACATAGGGATGAATAGAGGTCAAATGTACATGGCAATTTCTGCCGCTCTATGTAAGGCCACCCTAAATTGAAGCTGTTTTGATTTTCTAGAATTAGTCTTAAGGAAAATGTCATTTTCTCCTCTCATTGCCCCATATGTTTAACATTTAAAACCAGTTTTGAGTGACTACATGACTGCTAGATAGGTATTTTCCTTTTTTTTTTTTTTTGTAATTTGGTGGTCATGAGAACAATAAAGAAAAAATGAATAAACAATGATAGAGCAGTTTATATACTTTTACTGTATTTCTATTTCTGATGGATTATGCACACACTATGCTCTTTAACTGATGCTAAATCCACCTCTCATATTTAAAAATTTTAGCATCACACTGATTTCATTTATCCTAAAAAAGAAAATACAGACTAATTTTAACCCTATGAATAAATTGATAAATCAATCCAAAAAGAGCAGGCAAAACAAATGTCCACTGGAATTGACAGATGTAGGTAAAGTTAAATCACATAAAACATTCCATTTCATCCTTCATCAATTTTGAATACCAGCATTATATTCACTAAGATGGAAATTTTCTCTAAGATATTTAAATATTTAAAGAGGTCTATTTTTCTTTGGTTAGGTTCTCATATTTAATAATGAATAGATGTGTGATTTAATAAATTTTTCAAGCATAACCACACAAATTTAAATACCATGCAGGTCTTAGGTTTTCCTTTAAAAACAGCATTCAATTGCTGCTTCTTATATCCAAGTACCTAAGTATCTAACCTAACATGCAATCTCATGTCTATAGTCATCCTATTGTTTGCTTATTCAGCAACCATTCTTTCCTTATTACTTGTTACTCATGACCCAGTTTTGTCCATTACTGAGTGATTAAATGCTTCAGGAGTCTTTTCTCTTCATTTTCAAGGGATTTCATTGTGATCTTATTTCTCTTCCAGGAAATATGTAAAAGCAGGTGTTCTGAGACTTGTTTACTTGTTCACAGAAAGAGATTTGTGAAACTAAATGTGTGATAATGTGATGCCGGGAACTGCAGCAACCATTTTGCAAATATGAGAAGAGTAACCAAAATCCTACTAAGGATGGCAGAATAGAAGGAATGAACCTGAGTTCTTGATGTCATTAAGAATCTTTTTAATTTACCAACTCTTGTATACTATAGCTTCATATTTCTTAAATGATACATTAAAATTTTCTGACCTTTTTAACGTACTTATAGTATGACTTTATAATTACAGTTACAAGCATCCTGATAAAAATAATTAAGTAAGAGAAAAGTTGTCAGAGAAATGAACTGAATATATTGTAGATTCTTCCCTTAACATGATAAAAATGTTCAGGAATCTTGTTTCCTTTCCTATTATAGTCTGTAAAAGTACTAAAATTTTCTAATATTTTATATTCATTATATTTTACAATTCAAAATAGTAATATCTGCATTGTGTTAGGTGCCAAAACACTAGTTAACTCTTAGCCAAATTTTAATTTTTTTATTGTTTTGTATATACCATTTCACATAATCAACATTATTTAATTTTATATGAAGTTTACTAAAATTTATAAATATTTTGGAGTTCTTTAGATTTTACTATAGGCCAGTTATAAACTACTTCATATCATCTTTTATTTAATTCACAGAAGCTAAAATTCATTATGTCAGCAGATGAGAACTTCATGAGTAGTGAACACAGTGCCAGGTTCTCCAGTTGACAGAGTGAGTAGTGAACAGAGTGCCATGTTCCCCAATAGTTTTGTCATTGGGAATTATATGTGGATGTCACTTTCAACCAAGAGCCACATAATATATAATATACAATGTATTCCCAAGAAAATGCATCCTCAGAAAAGAGACCCAAATTGCCAATTGAATCAAAGTCATCCCGGCTTAGGATTTTGGAAACTCCCTTTGATCTTGTCATTACATCTTTATTTGTTCAGTCTCATAACAAGTTTTCCCAAGTTCATTTTTGCATAGTGTTTGCTACCATTTTGGTAGTGAACAAGATACAAAAAATCCTGCTCTTTTAAGTGTATAGTCTCATACTTCTCATATTATAATCTCTACTATCATTACAGTCTTGACATTTTTGTGCCTTTTATGCAATCTTCAAGTTATCCAATATATTTGAGAGACATTTATAGTTGTTTCCCTGCTGCTTGCAGATATCAGAAGGTTTTTGATAGTCATGCACAGGGTAGAGTTTGAACTTTTTAGAAGATGAATTTGCCAGCAAGCATCTTGGTTTTCAAAACCCTTCAAAAATCTAACCCAGTTCTATAAGGACAAATGTTTTTCCAACACTATTTTATACAAGCCACAGTGCTAGTCAGTCTAGGATATTTGTTATTCTTAGAATTGGCCATAAGCATTTTGTGACCTCCTAAACTGTAAGTCAAACTGGTTTTACTTATAGAAATAAATCACATTGGAAGTTAGTTATTATTCAAGTACCACTATAGGTAAACATTTAAAGTTTATTGTTGGGTAAATCTTAGAAACCTAAGCAGCCACCAGTCAGAACATTAGAATATAGAACTTATTGTGCCATAGAAACACTGTTGTATTAAAAATAAAAATTTTGGAATACAAATCATTTTTAAGTTTTGTACTTAATGCTTGCTTATGCAAAATGTTACCATCTTGACTTGGAGAGAATATTAAATATAACTATTTCAACTTTGGGACAGAGCTACTTTTACCATATTTTTGCAAAAGTACAAATTACCATTACGTTTGGGCAAATGCTCAATCGGATTCTGGAACAGTCTACCATGGGCTTGTTTTATTATGCTTTACCTTCCCCTTTAAAAGTTTAGAATCCCCCCAAATTCAATTAAGTATTATAAATGGGCCTATTAGTTATGGTTTGGGTAATTAGAATTTTAATACCTTTGCAAGGTCACAGTTAAACCAACTTATGCAGATGGAAGACCGCACTACCATCAATGAAAGTTATAATTTCCCATCAATTTTTTTTGTTTGTTTTATTGAATAGGGTCTCCTATTGCAGAGCCTAGAGTGCATTGGCATCATTATAGCTCACTGCAACCTCAAACTCTTGGGCTCAAGCAATCTTCCTCCCTCACCCACTGAGTAGCTAAGACTATAAGCATAAGCCATCACACTTGGCTAATTTTTTTTTTTTTTCATTTGTTGTAAAGAAGGCATCTTGCTATGTTGCTCAAGATGGAACTTATGACCTCAAGTGATTCTCCAATTGGGCCTGCCAAAGTGCTAGGATTACACATTTGGGACACTATGTTGGGGGTCCACTCAATTATTTTGATATAATGTTCCTTTAGTGGTTTATTTTTCCTGCTAGGTTTCTTTGTCATGCTCTGACTGGAGAATAATTTATGAATGCAGTCCCCAACCTTTTTCATATCAGAGATTGATTTTACAGAAGATGATTATTCCATGAACTTGGAATGGAGGTAGTCTGATAGGAGGCAGAACTCAGATGGTAATGTGAGTGATGAGGAATGGCTGTAAATACAATTGAAACTTCACTGGCTTTCTTGCCGCTCACCTCCTGCTGTGCACCCCAGTTCTTAACAGCCAAGAGACAACTGCTGGTCCACAGTCTGAGGGTTGGACACTACAGACTTTGGGTATTTGAAAATAAAAGAAGATGCTCACTCATAGGTAACAGAAGGGGAAATGGTCGATGCTATCAGTGATCCCTTTAAAGACATTAGGCCAATTAGGCTCTAAGATGTCAGACTAGAGACATTTCCTTGCCAGTCGCTCATGGTAAGATCAGGGTGAGGGGACTCCAGCCACCACTTACTGGATTGTCTGGCCCAGGGACACAATTGTGAGGACACAGTGAGATATTGAGGGAATCCGGGAACTACAGAGGTCAGGAATTATGAAAGGCCTGCACAGAGCTGGTGCCTGGGTACATACTGAGGCCAGCTCTTTGGCAGAGTCCTCCTGCTTTTTGAACTTGGGAGCTTGCTGGAAAAGTGTTGGGAAGGCCTGACTGGGTGAACAAACTTAAAAGGTACCCAGCAAACAGGATTGAACTTGCAGAATGCTGAACTGCTGGCATCCAGAGTACCACTATTTTGGGAGACCAGCAGAGGAGGAATTGCCTACAGGGTTCCAGCACATGGCTGGCTCTGACTCTGCTTGCTGGGCTTGGACAGCCACCAGAGGGGTAATATAGAAATGGCCAAGGCCCTTGCACAGAGCCCTTTGTGGTCTCAAGGAACTGTTTGGAGGGTTGAGATGTGTCTCCCACATAGTCTGGGGTGGGCTTCAGGTTTCTAACCCTACAGTGATTTAACACTAGTGATGCAACCACAACCAGATTAAATGCAAATAAACTATGAAAACAAGACTGGGTCTCCATGGCAACTAACTATAACTTCCTTCCCAATCACCCACAGTAGAAACAGCACACTTGTTTTTTACCTCTTAACCCCAGGGGACAACCTGATGCCCAGGCAACATATTGCCATGTGTGTGTGTATATATATATGTGTGTGTGTGTGTGTGTGTGTGTGTGTGTGTGTGTATAATTTTATTTTCTTTTTGGAGTGCAATCTTGCAATATTTTTCTATTGTCTTTTTCATTTTTTATTTTTTTAATATCAAGGTTTCTATCATGTTACTGTTTCCATGCCCTTTTCTTTTCAATTTTCTCTTTTATCTCCTCTTTTCTTTCTTTTTGTATATATTTTTCTACTTTTCTCATGTTTTCCTCATATCTCTCAAGGAAGTGAACAAGAAGAAAACACTAATGAGAAAGAACAAAAACAATATTTTCACAATATAATAAATCAGAACAGATCAACCCTGCAAGAGATGATGAGGAAGTACCACATAGTATCCTACCTATAAAGCAAATAAAAATGACAGAAAGGGAATTTAGAGCATGGATAGCAAAATAAATGATAGGAATTCAATGGAAAGTATTAAACCACTGAAAGGAAATCCAAGAAACGAATGAAAAACATGATGAAATTATAAAGGATATATCAGAAGTTGAGGAATTGAAGGATTCATTCAGGGAAATTAAAGATGCAATAGAAAGTATAGTAACAGATTAAACTATGGAGAAGAAAGAATCTTAGAGGCCGAGGATAAAGCTCTTCAGATAACTTGTGCATTTAAAGAAGCAGAAAAGAAGAAAGTAAAAGCAGAGCAATGATGTAGAGAATTATGAGACTTCAGGAAGCATAGAAATATAAAAATTATAGGTATCCATGAAGGAGAAGAGTGACTAAAAGGTATGGAAGTTCTACTGGAGGATGTCATAACTGAAAATTTCCCAAGCACCATCAAGGATTCAAAAATACTTCTTTTAGATGGATATTGAGCCCTGGTTTGTCTCAACACAAACAGAGCACCTCCTAGACACATTGTAAAGAAGCTGATGAAGCTCAAAATGAAAAAGAAAATTTTGCAAGCAGCCATGAAGAAGCAATAATTGACCTACAGAAGCAGATCCATCAGGGTGACAGCAAACTTTTCAGTTGCAAATTTTCAAGCCAAAAGAGGGTGGTCATCAAACTTTAAATTTCTTAAACCAAGCAATTTTCAGTCCAGGATTCTGTATCCTGCTAAACTAAGTTTCATATTTGATGAATAAATCAAATATTTTACTTAGATGAAAACCTTGACGAAATTTTTCACAATAAGAACAGCTCTGCAGGAAGTACTCAGACCCATTTTTCCCACAGACCACCATGATGCCCCACCAGCAAAACAGATACCTAGAAACAAAAAGACAAAACCTAGGTTCTACAGTGGTTCAAGGGATAAAACTAAGCAATAGATCTTCACAAAATAAGATGAACATAACTCCACCATAACTTTAATTCTCAATAAGTGTGTAAGGCTCAAAATCCTCATTGAAGAGGAACAGGCTGGCTGACTGGATAAAGAAACACAAGTCAATTAACTATATTCTATCTTCAGGAAACATCTACCTTCTAGGGACAAAACAAGACTCAGGGTAAATGGTTGGAAAACAATATTTAAGGCAAGTGGAAAACAGGAAAGGAGAGGCCACAATTTTATTTTCATATACAAGTGGATTAAAGCAATGAAAGTAAAGAAAGTTGGACACTGTATACTGGTCAAGGGAACAATACAATAAGAGGACATTTCAATTCTAAATATATATGCATTCAACTTACACGTGCCCAGATTTATGAAATCAACTTTAACTCGTTTGAACAATATAATATCCTATTACACCATAATAGCTGAAGACATCAAGACCTCTCTGACAGAACTAGATATATCCTCTAAACAGAAACTAAACAAAGAAACAGGGACTTAAGTACGACCCTAGAACAATTGGGCTTAATAGACATATACAGAACAAACCACCTGAAAGCTAATGAGTATATATTCTTCTCATCAGCTCATGAATCATACTCCGAAGTTGATCTTATCTTAGGTATAAATAAAACCACAACAAAATTAAAATTTAAATAATAACTTGTATTTTTTCAGACTACAAGGGAATAAATGTAGAACTCATCAAAAACAAACAAACAAACAAACACATAAAAACCCTTCATCCCAACAAAAAGTAATGGAAATGAAATAACCCTATACTGAATGGCAGCTGTGTTAAGAAAGAGATAAATAAAGAAATCATTAGGTTCCTCAAACATAATGACAATGAAGCCACAGCTACCAGAACCTCTGGAATACTGCAAAAGCAGGCCTAAGATGGAAATTTATTACAGTAGATGCCCACATCCAAAGAAAGAAAAAATGCACAAATAAACAACCAGATCAAAGACCTGAAAAAGGAATAGCAACCCAATTTCAAACCTATCAGAAGAAAATAATGACTGAAATTAAATCAGAAATAAACAAAATTGAAAACAAAAGAATCATTCAGATAATTAATAAAATAAAAAGTTGGCTCCTTGAAAAAATAAACACAGTGGAAAACCCCTTGACAGATTAACTAGAAACAGAAGAGTAAGGTATCTAATAACCTCAAAAAGAAACAAAAAAGGGGAAATAATAACTGATACCACAGAGATACCAGAGATCATCCCTAATTACTACAAAAAACCTATATGCCCAGAAATTTCATACCATGGAGGAAATGTACCAATACCTGGAATCACACCCTTTTCCTAGACTTAACCAGGAGGAAATAGATCTCTTGAACAGACGAATATCAAGCACCATAATTGAGTAAATGATAAAAAATCTCCCAACAAAATAAATCCCTGGACCAGATGGCTTCACACCAGAATTCTATCAAACATTCAAAGAAGAGTTGAACTTCTATTGTAGAAATTATTCCAAAATATTGAGAGGAAACATCACCCTGATACCAAAAGCAGGAAAGGACCCAATAAAAAGTGGAAACTAACAACCAATCTCACTAATGAATATTTATGCAAAAAAACTCAATAAAATCCTAGCTAATAAAATCAAGCTACAAACAAAAATTATACATCATGATAAAGAAGGTTTTACACCAGGGATTCAAGGATGGTTTAACATATGCAAAATTTATAAGTGTAATTCACTACATAATTAGAAGCAAAAACAAAACCCTGTGGTCCTCTCAATAGATGCATAAAAGGGATTTGACTAATTCAGTATCATTTCTGATAAGTACAGTCAATAATTAAGCATAGATGGTACACCTCTTAAACTGATAGAAGCCATCTATGACAAACACATAGCCCTGTCACATTGATCATTATGGAATACAGTAAAACTGAAAGCTTTTCCACTTAGAACTAGAACCAGACAAGGATGTCCACTATCACCACCACTACTACTTAACATAGTGCTAGAAGTTCTAACCAACGCAATCAGGCAAAAAGGGGCTATAAAGAGCATGCAAATAAGGGCAAAAGAGTTCAATCTCTAGCTTTTTGCTGATGATACGATCTTATATTTAGGAAACCCCAGAGACTCAACCACAAGACTTCTGGAAGTGTGTTTGTACTTCAAGAAATACAGTAATGTTGTAGGGTATAAAATCAATGTTCACAAATAAGTAACCTTACATACACGAATAACAATCAAGGTGAGAAATCAAGGACACAATATGTTTCCCAGTAGCTTCAAGGAAAATTGAATACATGGTAATACATCTAACAAAGAAGGTGAAGGATCTCTGCAGAAAGAATTATGAAATGGTAAGAAAAGAAATAGAAGACATTAACACATGGATGAACATGCCATGCTCTTGGCTGGGAAAATTCAACATTAAATGTCTATATTACCCAGAATAATCCATAGATTTGCTGCAATCCCCTTTAAAATATAAACATCATACTTTGCAGAATTACAAGATAATAGTTCTTCATTTTGTATGTAATAAGAAAAAATATATAACCAAGGCAATTATTAATAATAAAAACAAATCTGGAGCATCACTCTGCTAGACTTCAAGTTATACTACAAGTCTACAGTGATCAAAATAGCATGATATTGGCACAAAAATAGAAACATAGATCTATGGAACAGAATAGAAATCCTAGAGATGAAACCAGCTTCATATTTCCATCACATCTTTGAAAAACTAAACAAAAGCATACACTGGGGAAAAGAATCCCTATTCAACAAATGGTGCTGTGAGAACTGTATAACCACATATAAAAGACTGATACTGGACCTGCACCTTGAACCACTTACAAAAATTGACTTACGATGAATAAAAAAGTTAAATCTAAGACATAAAATGATAAAAGTTATAGAAGAAAGCATGAGAAAAACTCTAGATGATATCAGTCTGTGAAAAGATTTGATAAACAAGATGCCATCAGCAATGGCAAAACAACACAAGTAAATTAATGGGACTTAATTAGGCTAATAAGCTTATGAACAACTAAGAACACAGCAACTAAAGCAAACCAACACCCTTCAGAATAGGAAAAGATATATGTTTGTTACAAATCTGACAAAGGGTTGACAACTGAAAATCTCTACAGAACTCAAATTAATCAACAAAAGGGCAAACAATCCCATCTATCACTGGGCAAGAGACACAAAAAGAACCCTTTCTGAAGAAGATAGATTCGGCCAACACGTGAGAAAAAGTTCATCGTCCCTAATCATCAGAGAAATGCAAATCTAAACCATCTTGAGATATCACCTAACCCCAGTGAGAATAGCCCACCTCCCAAAGTCCCAAAGCTGCAGACACTGGCACGGTTGTGGCGAGAAGGGAACACTTTTACATTGCTGCTGGGATTGCAAACTATTACAGCCTCTTTGAAAAGAAGAATAGAAGATCCTCAAAGAACTCAAAATAGACCTTCCATTTAATCCTGCAATCTCATTACTAGGTATCTATGCAGAAGGAAAAATAACCATTTTATTATAAAGACATTTGCACTTATGTTAAATGTTCTTGTTTATTGCAGCTCAATTTATAATGACTAAGATGGGGAATCAACTCAAGTGCCCATTAACCCCGGATGGATTAATAATCTGTGGTATCTGTATACCATAGAATTCTATTCAGACATAAAAAGATGGAGTCTTTACATCTTTTGTATTTTCTTTGATGGATTTGGAGACCATCCACCTAAGTAAAACATCACAAGAATGTATAAGCAAGCATTCAATGTACTCAATACTAATATGAAGCCAGCTTGAGAACAAATACATTCTCACACAAGAGAAAAAAATCTCAGTTCAAGTTGGGGGAACTGGGAGGAGGGAGATAGGGGAGGAAGAGGGAGAGGGAACTTGAGAGAGGGTAGGAGGTAGGGCAATGTATGTGCCTTCACCTAACAGGCACAATATAAGGGTATGTGGCACACCTCTTGGGTGAGGGGCACAACTACAACGGGGTCTTATATAACAAACACAATGTTACCTAATTGTTGTAACCTCATATTAATCTGAAATTTTAAAAATGAGTCCAAAAGTTCTTTCTGACATTAATCAGTTTCAAAGCCAGGGAAAACTCCACAGATATAAAACACAACTTCATTTAAACATTTAAATATACAATTTAAATGACATTTGGAATCTTCCTAGTCATTACTACCCTATTTCCCCGAAAATAAGGTGTGCTCCCAAAGATGCACCAGGTCTTATTTTCAGAGGACATCTTATCTTTCCTGTAAGTAGGTCTTATTTTCGGAGGATGTCTTATTTTCGGGGAAACAGGGTATTTGCTAATTTCATTCATAAAGATATGCAAAATCTGATTCCTGTCTTTTCTTGATAAAAGCAATCAACTCATTTGTACTGAGTTATCTCATCTAGAAACTACCATTTCCTCTTGTCTGAATCCTTTCACTAACTTCCTTCAGACAAGATTCTAGTTCCCAAGCACTTGAAGTTTGTCATTGTATTCCTAGTCTTCCTCCACTAACAACTCTAATAAGCACCAGGAAGTATTTATGTAAACACTTCATCATATTAAATCTTGAAACAGAATTATTATGATTCTAATTCATTTCCCTACCCACCCTCTAACGTACATCTTTAAATTCATTTGCCTGAGAGCATCATAAGCAAGCATGCTGTTTGGCAGATAAACTTGTATAAGAAGATTAGGAAGTCATCACATTTTGTCACACAACAGTTAAAAGTCATAGGGATGATTTGCCTCAAATTTTTGAATAAATTTATTCTTTTTTCCTTTTATCTATTCATTTGAACAATGGTTAAATATTATTTTTATACAATCATTGTAACCCTTTCCATACTCATAATTTCCTTAGTGTCTAATTAAGAATAAGAAAAAATTGTACAGCCAGGCACGGTGGCTCATCCCTGTAATCCTAGCACTCTGGGAGGCCAAGGTGGGTGGTTTGTCTGAGCTCACAAGTTGGACATCAGACTGAGCCAGAGGGAGACCTTGTCTCTAAAAATAGCCAGGTGTTGTGGCAGGTGCCTGTAGTCCCAGCTACTTGGGAGGCTGAAGCAAGAGATCACTGAAGTCCAAGAGTCCCAGGTTGCTGTGAGCCATGACATTCCACAGAGGGCAGCAAAATGAGACTCTGTCTCAAAAAAAAAAAAAATTGTATGTTCTTTCTCATACATTAAAGCATAACCTGATTATAAATTTCCAATCCCTTCTCGAACCAAGAACTTCACTAAATTCAGAGAAGAATTACAAGATATTTTCACCTGACACCACTTCAACATCCCCCCAAATAAAGGAAAAAGTTAGTATACTCACTGACTTTTGTATATACAATACACCTAGTCAGATTGATAGGAAATATGAGTGCTATGAATCCATCTGTAGGTTATGAGAGATATATGTGAGGAAAGTGAGGTAAATAATTAGAAACAGGTGAAAAATGAAATAAATTCTTTGAGAAAAGGGAAAGGAGTACCTACTTTTCAAATCAATCTGTTTAGCAACTGAGATTCTTAATTGGAGAAACCTATAATGAATAATGAGAAAGGTGAACACATTGTCCACCTATTTCACAGTCATGGAGTGGGCATGGAAATCTAATCAGAGGCTTCTGAACACTTCACTGGTTGTGCTATCTAAATGGTGGACATATGGAAACCATATGTCTCATCTCTCGTTGGAGTTAAACATGTTGCAGTTACAGATCTACTACATACTGGAAAAAATGATTTACTTGTTGATGTGCTGAAAATCATTTAATGGTAAATTTTATTTTCATATTAAAAAGCATTTGTGAAAGAACATTGTAATAATTTAGCCATCAACCCAGATTCATTGTGGATTTTTTATAATTTTAATTTGTTAATTAAATTCAAGTCAATATAAATGTAGTAAGTTATTATTATACATAAATTATGTACTGAGCATTGAGGGTGAGTGGAAGAAAAGGCACAGAGACACAAAGACATAACTCCTGCCCTCCATTCTATTAGAAGAAACTGTCAATTCACTATGTAAAGTAAAGCAGAAGGAAAGAAATGCTATAAAAGAAAATAAGAAACATGATATGGGATTAACTTGACTTTCGCAGTAAAGTTATTTATGTTCGTATTATTCACCTGTAAGAAACTAGAATCTATACACAGGGTAGGTATTATGCTTATTTCGGATTTCCCAAAGTGCCTTTGGTATAGCCTGTAGTTAATAAATGTACATTGAATTATAGACTTAACTTTAACTGTGTGCCTTTAAAAGAAGTTCATAGAAGGATGTTTTATCTTTTACTATAATGCTATACTATCTGTAATTTAGCTTAAATCTTTTAAGTTTATTTGAATGTTAAGAAAGGTAAAGTAAGTGAATATAATACCTTTTGAAATTTTGTTTAAGAAATAAGTAGGTAGAAAATCAAGTGTCAAGCATAAAATTGACTGCCACCATCCAGTATTCAGCTAGTGGAATTTCCTATCTAGTTTTTCCAGTTGGGTACATGAAATTCTAGCATCTTGTAATCCCTCCATTAACTTTACATTCTCTAAAAGCTACTCCCTCATTTTCCTGCATCTTAGCAAATTTTCTTTCAAAGATTTGCTAATAGTCACTATTTTCTTAAAATAGTAGATATTGTTCTTCACCTCAAGTCTCTTATTATCTCACTTCAGTTGATGTTTTCTTCCCATCGCTCTGTTGAATCTATTCTTTCCAAGATCAATAATGACCTCCATCTTACTAAATCCAATGGATACTTCTCTGTCTTCAACTTCTAAACCTCTAGTCAGCATTAAACTGTTGGTCATTATGTCATCCTTGAAATTCAATCTTCTTTTGATCTCCATGATACCACACTCTTGGTTTTCTATATAGTTGTCTGGATTCTCCCCGGATGTCTTCCCCCATCTTTGCTTCTTTTGATTGAGTACTTTACACTTATTCCCAGAGAATGTGGTCATTTACAACTGCACTTCTTAAAAATAATTTTTTGACTGACAAATCAAAATCACATATATTTTCACATGTAATCTATTTTTTGATATAGGTATATATTGTAGAGTGGCTAAATAGGACTATTAAATACATGAATTACCTCAAATCCTACAATTTTTATGGTGAGAACACTTAAAATCAACTCTTAATGATTTTCAAGAATACATTGTCATTAACTATAGTCACAGTGTTGAACTACACAGATGGAGCTGGATCACATTCTTCTTAGTAAAGTATCTCAAGAATGGAACAAAAAGTATCCAATGTACTCAGCCCTACTATGAAACTAATTTATGGCTTTCATATGAAAGCTATAATCCAGTTATAACCTAAGAATATGAGGAAGGGGGGAAAGGAGAGGTGGGGAGAGGGGAGGGTGATTGGTGGGATTACACCTATAGTGCATCTTACAAGGGTACATGTGAAACTTACTAAATGTAGAATATAAATGTCTTAAGACAATAACTAAGAAAATACCAGGAAGGCTATGTTAACCAATGTGATGGAAATGTCAAATGTTATATAAAACCAGTGTATGGTGCCCCATGATCGCATTAATGTACACAGCTATGATTTAATAAAAATAAAATAAAATAAAATGTAGAAATTTATTACTGACCTCCCTTTTCTGTTCTTTTGGTCTATATGTCTATTTTTATGCCAGTATCATGCTGATTTGATCACTATAGCTTTATTTTATATTTTTAGTCATATGGTATGATGCTTCCAGCTCTTTTTTTTTTTTATCAATATTGCTTTGACTATTCAAGGTCTTTTTTGCTCATAGAAATTTTAATATTATCTTCTCTATTTTTCAAAAAAAAGTCATGAGAATTTTGATAGAGATTGCATTAAATCCATACATTGGTTTAAGTTGCATGGACATTTTAACAATATTAGTTGTTCCAATCCATATTTGAGACTTCTCTCTTTTTTCTATTTGATCTAGATAAAGGTTTGTAAATTTTGTTTACATTAAAAAACCTCCTTAGTTTCATAGTTCTTTTCTATTGTTTTCTTAGTCTCTATTTAATTCACGGCCATCTTATATTTATTATTTACTTCCTTATACTAACTTCAGAATTAGTTTCTTCTTCTTTTTCTAATGTCCTAAGGGGTAATGCTAATTTATTTGAGATATTATGTTTCCTTTTAATGTAGGCATTTATGCCTATAAACTTCTCTCTTACACATTCTTTTGCTGCCTCCTGTAAGTTCTGATATGTTGTATGTTGATTTTTCTTGGTCTCAAATAATAAAATTATTTCCTTTTTACTTTCTTTTCTGACTTATTTGTTGTTCAGGAGAATGGTGTTTAAATTCTCTCTTTTCATGAATTTTTAAAAATTATTCCTCTTGATTGTTATACCATTGTGCTTAGAAAAGTTACTTGATATAATTTCAATATTCTTAAATATATTAAGTTTTGTTTTTAGGGTCTACCATATGATCTATCCCGGACAATGTTCTGGTGTACTAGGGAATAATGTGTATTCTATTGCCATTGGATGGACCGCTCTCTATATGTCTGTTAGGTCCTTTTGTTCCAATATGTAGTTTAAGTTCAATGTTTTCTTATGGATATTATGTCATGATAATCTGTCCACTGTTGGAAGTGAAGCAACGAAGTCTCCTATTATTATTGTATTACAGTCTATCTCTCCCTTCAGATCTATTAATACTTACTTTACATATTTAAGCGCTCTAATATTGGGAATAAATATATTTATAATAGTTACATGCTATTGATGAATTGCCCCCCTTTAAGTAGAGTAACCCTTGTTCTCTTGTCATTTTCATTTGTACAGAATATTTTTTCCATCCCTTCACTCCTTTCTATATGTGTCCTTATAGATGAAATGAGTCTGTAGGCAGCATATTGTTGAGTCTTTGTTTGTTTATTTATGTGTTTTAATCCATTCAGAGACTCTAGGTATTTTTATTGAACAGAATTAATCCATTTACATTCAAGGTAATTATTCATCAGTAGACTTACCACTGTCATTTTGTTAATTGCTGATATTATTTACATCTTTTGTATTCTCTTGCTGCCTTCATTTCTGATTAGGTGAGTTTCCCTAGTGTTATACTTCAATTCCTTACTTTTTATCTTTTGTGAATTTTGCTTTGTGGTTATCACAAGGTTTACATAAAATAGCCTTGCAAGATAAAGCATGTAATTCTTGGTTGACAGTTTTTTTTTCCTTCAGCATGTTAAATATATTACCTACTTATCTCCCAAATTATAAGATCTCTGTTGAGAAATATGCTATTAGATTTATAGAAAGCCCTTTCTATGTTATTTAATTTTTTTCTTTCTGCTTTTAGAATCCCCTCATTTTCTTTCATTTTTGTAAGTTTTATTATATTATGCCTCATTGTAGTCTTATTTGGATTGATGTCAATTGACATTTCTGTACCTGGATATGCTTATGTAAGCATTAAATATGTTTTCGGACCCTCTGTCAGACCCTCTGACCCTCCTCCTCCTTACCTCCTATTATTCAAATATTTCCTCCTTTGATGCTGTCCCACAAATCTCTTAAGTTTCTTTTATTATTTTCTTCTCTGATTGCATATTTCAAATAATCTGTCTTTGAGTTCATGGAATCTTTCTTCTGCTTGATCAATTATGCTGCTAATGCCCTCCATTGCATTGGTCATTTTATTCATTGTATTTTTCAGCTCAAGAATTTGTTGATTTATTAATACATCATTCTTTGATTATAGGACCTATTTCAGATACCAAAATTCATTTATATACAATGGCATACCAGCTGGTTTAAAATAACTTTTGGGCCAGATGTGATGGCTCAAACCTATAACCCTAGCATTCTGGGAGGCTGAGGTGGGTGGATCGCCTGAGCTCAGGAATTTGAGACCAGCTTGAGCCAGAGTGAGACCCTATCTCTAAAAATAGCCAGGCATTGTGGCATGCACCCAGCTACTCAAGAGGCTGAGGCAAGAGGATCTCTTGAGCCCAAGAGTTTGAAGTTGCTGTGAGCTATGAAGCCACAGCACTCTACCAAGGGAAACAATGTGAGACTCTGCCTCCAAAAAAAAGCATAGTATTTGCGCTATATATATATGTATATATATCCTCCCATGTACTTTAATTCACATCTAGATTACTTATAATAATATAATGTAGATGGTATATAAATAATTGTTATACATCATTGTTTAGGGAATGATGACAAGAAAAAGTCTGTGCATGATTAGTATAGATGATCCATTTTCTTTAAAATATTTTTGTTCCATGATTGGTTGAATCCATGGATGGGTAACACAAAAATATTGATGGTCAACTGAAATTTCAATCTCTCTGTTAAATACCCTATTTTGTTATTTTGTTTCCTTGATTCCACTGATGTTTTTGTCTGTATTTTCTTAAAGGTCTCCGTGCTTCCATAAAAATTAGTATTTTAAATTCTTTGCCAGACATCTCATACATTTATATTTCTTTAAGGTTGATAACTCTTGCTTTATTATGTTCCCTTTTTGATGATATGCTTCCCTGATCTTGATCCTTGTGGACATGCATTGGTGTCTGCACATTTGAAGATGTAGGGATTTATTCTAGTTTTTGCCAATTGGCTTTGTCTGGGAGAGCCCTTCATTTGTCAGCCCATCCAGAGATTTTAGGAAGGCCGTATGACATGGCACAGGGTTGAGCTTGCTGCTTGGATCCAGCAGGCAATAAACCTGATAATATTTAGACTGTAAATTACTTCTCAATTTATGAGGGTAATGGTTTTAAATTTTAAATGTTTTTCTACAATCTTCATCATTATCCTTCATATGAGCCCCTCAGTGCTTAGTCTGGGATTTGGGTGGCATTGTGTATTGATGTTTAATTCTAAAAATCTTTTCAATGTTTCTTTGGGTCAGTTTCATGCATACATCACTTGCAGATGACCCTGAATCTATGTTAATTCATACAGAGAATTTGGAAAACCCTGTCTTTTTTTCTCTCTTTTTTTAGGATACCCACTCACTCTTCATATGTCCAGGTCCCTTTTCCAGGTTCCATTAGCTAGAGAGAAGAATTTTCTCTCAGGATTTTAGATATCCACATAGTATACCCAAAGCACTGCATCTGTGCAGCTTCTCCTCTGAGACTTTCCTCAGGGTAAGGCCAAGAGAAGGAAATAAAATAAAACAACTAAGGGATTCTTCATACATTCTCTGTGTTACAGGGCTTTCTTTTCTTAGTATACTGGATAGAAAGAGATAGCTTTTCTCAGAGGTTTTTCTTTCTACACTCAAAGTGCAGTTCAGGGATTGAGTTTACATTTGCATCAAAGCCATACTATAAAGAAGGAAAATTAAAAAAAAAAAAGCAAAAAAAAATCCTTTGTTTGCCATTGTTTACATTTCAGTATCTACAGGGATTTTTCATTTTATTCTGTCTCAAACTCTTAGTGTACTCAATTGAGGAAATAAGCTGTAATGATTTACTCTATCTTAGACATCACCAGAAGTCTCATTTTCTAATTTGTTCTTTTTTACTTATTATTTTCTATCTTTTCCTATTAAAGTGGAATGTCCTTGGATGCTATCATATTCACTACTGAATTTCCAGTGTAAAAAACAGTCAGTCTGTAGTGAATTGTCAGTTCTCAATGTATACTTTTTTAATGCATTAATTAATATGCATTTTTTCTTCTATTGGCACTCTTCTGAAAAGATGCCAATTATGAAAATGTGGTTTTTATGTCCTTTCAAGATCATCTGATTTTCTAGGCTCATTTCATAGTGTTGCTTCCCTTTTCTTGACACTGGGAAATGATCCTTCTACAATATTCAATTTAGGATAGAGGTTGGAATTAAAGACTCCCTTAAGAATTTTTTTTTATGAAAGGAGAGAAAAAATGGAAGGAAATAGAGCTACTCTTTTGTCTATATCTGAAATCAAACTCAGTCAGAATCTATTCGTATTACTATGTATATATTCTAAATCTTTATGGGAATAACTTAAGATCCCTAGAAAATTTCAAAAATCCTAAATATTAAAAAAGTCAGGTCTCAGTAGCCAGTATCTTAGTTATATATTTCTCAACAACTTAAACTCTATGTAAATTAGAGTTTAAGTTGTAATTAATTATGTAAATTAAATTCTATTTAACCAGTTCTGAACTTTCTTCCCTTCTAGAGATAAAGTACTAAAAGGACCTGTAATTTAAAGGAAGGAACACTGTGGCTCTTTGCCCCTGTTATGCACTGAGACAACTGAATTGACTTTACACAGGCACACCCTGATCTTTACGCTAGCAATAGAGCAAGAACAAAATGAACTGAATTTAATGAGCAGCTGGGCATTTGAGAAATGTAATGCTTCTAATAGCAAGTATCATAGAAATAGGATCAACAAATCCTTCCCAGCATTTTAAGGATGAATACACCATCCAAGCAGTTCACACAAAGCTTAAGAGACCAAAAGTTGAAATGGTCCTAGGGCATCTGTCTGGAAATGCAATTAGGGTCCTTCTACCTCTACCTCTTCATCTAATCTCTTTTAAGATTTTTCTAATTCATATGAACTATTCCTGGAGTTCTATTGGGGACCACTAAGAATTAAAATAGCGGTGTCCCTAATACTAACTTAAAGTGAACGCATAAATTGTCACCCATATCAGGACACAATTAAGAAATAAAGAAGGTAGTATTGATAACTAGGATAAGAAAATAGGAATGAAATGGAATTTCCAGGACAAACCAGGATATACATTTTTTACTTATAATATAGAAGGTGGTGTACTTTCTGTAACATCCAATTCAGATAAATCCACTGCCGTGGATTTAAGTGCCAGACAGGCATATATTAAAAGTCATTTATAATAAAAATTCTATTGACTATTAAAAGCCATAATTACAATAATGCTCAAAAATGAGAATGCAAAAAATAAAATCACTTATCATTATTGGTAAAGATAAAAAACTTTACTTTCAAGGTATAAAATTAAGGGGGGAGAAAATTCATTATGATTTAATTTCATGGACATCCTTTAACATTAATAAAACAAACCTAGTTTATGAATAAAAGTTCTTCCTCTCTGTAGATTTCTAACACATGTGGAACAAATACAAGAATTAGAAAAATAATTGTGTTGTAATTCCTAATAAAATAACCAATTTAGTTAATGCTTATCAATTAATGAAACAATTGTCAGACTGGTTAAGAAAATAACACCTAAACATATGATTATTAAGGAAACACACTTTTGGAGGGTGGCGCAAGACGGCAGACAGGAGACAGCTTCTTTGCAGCTACAGGTGGTGAGATCTGGGTGATGGGCCATCTCAGGCTGGGGAGCCTTTACCAGAAACATTGTTTTGTGGGGCATGGGGAGGCAACAGGAGATTCTAGGAGTCCAAAAGGAGGTCAGAAGCAGTGGAGAACTGGGACAGAAGGAAATACTTTCATGCTAGCAAAAACTAGTCCTGTTCTGTGGTTTGCAGAAATGGCCTGATATGTAGGCATTTATTTTTCTTTAACCCGGGAACTTGTTGAAGTTACATTGGAAAGTTTGGGAGAGCAAGGTAGTGATTTTCAACAGTGCCCAGGGGCTGAGAGTGAGCCACCAGGTAGAGTAGAGCTCTCCTTTTTTGGCTGCTGGCCAGGAGAAGCCATCGTGGGAGAGCTGCCTTGCAGGATCAGTCCTCAGGATACTTGTGTAAGGCTGGTTCTGGTGCACCCAATAAGCTAGGAAACTACCCATAGGGAAACTTGAAGGACACATGCTGTCCTGGGAAAACGACTGCATGACCAAGGGACATGGTTTGGAAAGGTTGAGGCATGTCTGCTAAACAGGCTGAAGAGAGCATCAGGCTTCCAAAATTATGTGTTTTAAGGGCAAAGAAATCAGAAAGACAAGACTAGGTTTCCTTGGCAAAATAGAGGATTCTAGCCCCCATTTATACAACCCTATCAGTGTCATAATTAGTATCTTATACCCTAGAACATCACCTGTTGTCTAGGCAATATATGGCTGAAAAATATATATTTTTGTATTAAAAAATGTTTTCCAACTTTTTTGCCTAGATTTTTCTTCTTCTTTCTTTCTTTTGCAATTATAATTTCTCATTGTTTCTTTCTACAATAGTAAGGTTTCCATTTTTGTTAGGTTTTCTGCTCTTATTATTCTTTTTATTTTGTTACAATTTTACCCTTTAAGGTTTATTATTGGTTTGTTTGTTTTATAGTATTTTTATCATTCCATTTTTAGTTTCTTCAATAACAAGTGCCCCATTTTTGCTAAAGTGTTTGTACTTTTTTATTATTACTTTTCTATTTCTTTCCTTTACTCTCTCTTTAATAAAGATTTTTCTGCTTTTCTTATCTTTATCACATAAATTTCTCAAATAACAACTACGATATACCTGTTGTTTAAATCTTATATAATTTTATTTTCAGTTCTCTTTATATTTTATGATTATGATCATTATTTCTTTGATATGATCCATTATTTGAAAATCTATATTCCATTTATGTGACATAGTCTCGTGTTGAGGCCTGGGCTGGGGTGCTGCAGCACTGTGTGGCTCAAGGAGACCTTGATTGCCTGGTATAGGGGGTCTTTCTGGGTTTGGCCTTAAGAAGAATGCTAGCAGTAGGTCCCCATTGTGACAAACTGTTGTTTTTGGTTTGCGTTTTCTTCTCTATTTGGTGGAGGTAGGGTCTTGTTTCTGCCAGGCAAGTAAGAAGGTCTTACTCTGGAAGTATCCACATGATCCAGTCCCCCAGAGGCTTGGAATTGTGGGTGCAAGTCAAAACATACTGTTGAGTATCACTATTAGTCCTTTCTCTCTCTTTCTGTTCTTCTCTTCTTTTTGTCAATCTTTCCATTTACTCCCCCTTTCCTTTTTGTTTTCTCTTTTTATATCTTTTCTCCCTTTTGACTCTTCACTCTTCTATTCCTTTTGGTCATATACCAAAAGGACACTTCAACACCTAACAACAGAGACGAGGTAACTTAAAGAGGAGGAGGAAGTGAAAGAAAAGTAGGGTAAGGAAACAGACAAGATTAAAACACTCATAGGGAAGAACATTCAGAAAAATCCTGGTAACATGAAAAAAACAACAGAGACCAACTCCTCAAAGATCATGAGGTGGTCACTGCAGAGGATTCCACCTATACAGAAATGTTAGAAATGACTGAAAGGGAATTTAAAATATTGATGGTAAAACAATGAAGGAACTTTCTGATAAAGTGGCAAATAACCAAAAGTAAATCCAAAAACAGAACCAAATAAGGGATGAAAGACATGAAGTATATACAAAGGATATATCAGAGCTTAAGGAATTGAAGCAGCCAATCAGGGAACTGAAAGATGCAATAGAAGGTATCAATAATATATTAGACCATGGATAAGAAAGAATCTCAGAACTAGAGGATAAAGCTCATGAGCTAACACAGGCAGTTGAAGAGGCAGAAAAGAAGAGAGAGAAAGCAGAACATACACTGAGAGAGTTATAGAAGTTCATGAAACATTCAAACATATGAATTATTGGTATCTCAGAAGGGGAGGAAGAATTTCCACAGAGGAATAGAAGACCTACTAGAGGGTATCATAAATGGAAGTTTCCTAAGTATCATCACAGATTCTGACAGATTCCTTTCAAAGGGATATTGAACCCCAGGTTGTCCAAACTCAAACTCAAACAGAGCATCTTGAAGATACATTCTCATAAAGCTGTACAAGCTGAAGATGAAAAGAAAATTATGCAAGTAGCTAGGAGCAAATACCAATTGACCTACAGGGGCAGGTGCATCAGGGTGACAACAGATATCTCAAATGAAAAATTTCAAGCCAGAAAAGAATGGTCATCTACCTTTAACCTTCTTAAACAAAACAATTTTCAACCCAGAATTTTATATCCTGCTAAGCTAACCTTTAACATTTATGGAGAAATCCAAAATTTTATGGATATGCAAACATTGAGGAAAGTTCCCACAATAAGACCAGCTCTGCAGGAAATGCTTAGACCTATTCTCCACACTGACCATCACACATATCACCAGAAAACTAAACGCCCAGAAACTAAAGGACAAAACCTAGCTTCACAAACTATTTAATTTCACAATATAAGATGAATAGAACTCCACCACACTTATCATATCTCTCAATAAATATTAATGGTTTGAATTTCACAGTAAAGAGGTGCAGACTTGCTGATTGGATAAAAAAGCACAAGCCATCAATATGTTGCCTACAGAAAACACACCTAGACTCAAAGGACAAAGCAAGTCTCAGGGTTAAGGGATGGAAAACAACATTTCAGGCAAATGGAAATCAGAATAAAGGAAGGGTCACAATATTATTTTCAGATACAAGTGGATTTAAAGCAACTAATGTCAAAAATGACAAAGATGGACATCGCACATTGGTCAAGTGAACAAGACAACAACAGGACATTTCAATTCTAAATATTTATGCACCAAAAGAAATGTTTCCAGGTTTATGAAACAGATCTTAATTGGTCTGAGCAATATGATATTCTATAAAAACATAATAGTAGGAAACTTTAACATTTCTTTTACATAGCTGGACAGAGCCTGTAAATAGAAATTAAACAAAGATAAAAAGGGACTTAAATGTAACCCTAGAACAACTATGCTTTATAGACATATATAAAATACACCAACCAAAAGCTGAGAAATATATATTCTTCTTGTCAGTCCACATAACTTTATCCAAAATAAATTATAACATATCCTAGGATACAAATCAAACCTCAACAAAATGAGAAGAATTGAAATTATACCTTGTATCTTCTCAGACCATAAGACAATGAAGGTGGAACTCAAATCCTCAAAAATTTTTATCCCCAAACAAACATACAAAAACTAAACAATTTTATGTTGAATTGAAAGTTAGGTTAAGGAAGAGATAAACATCATTAACTTACTCAAACATAAGAACAATGAAGACACAAGATACCAAAACCTGTGGGACACTGCAAAAGCAGTCCTAAGAGGTAAATTTATTGCATTTGATGCCTATGATCAAAAAACAGAAAGAAAGCACATAAAAAAATCTAATGAATCATCTTAAAGAAATGGAAAAGAAAGACCATTCAAAACCAAACCTAGCAGAAGAAAAGAAATAACCAAAATTAAATCAGAAATAGAATGAAATCAAAAATGAAAGAATCATTCAGAAAATTGGTGAAATAAAAAATTGGTTCTTCCAAAAGATAAATACAATCAATAAACCATTGGCCATGTTAACTAGCAATAGAAAAGTAAAATCTTTAATAACCTCAATCAAAAATGAAAAGGGAAAAATAACAATTGATACCACAGAGATCCAAGAGATTATTTTAACTACTACAAAAAACTCTATGCCCAGAAATTTGACAATGTGGAGGAAATGGAACAACACCTGGAATCACAATATCTCCCTAGACTTAACCATGAAGAAATGGACCTCTTGAACAGATGAATATCAAGCACTGAGATTGAAGACACAATAAAAAACTTCAAACAAAATGAACAAGAAATAAAGCCCAGGACCAGTTGGCTTCACACCAGAATTCTGTCACACCTTTAAAGATGAGCTTGTACCTATATTGCAGAATCTATTCCAAAAAACTGTAAGGAAGGAACCTTCCCCAACATGTTCTATGAAGTAAACATCACCTTGATTCCCAAACGAGGAAAGGACCCAACTGAAAAGGAAAACTACAGACCAATTTCACTAATGAAAATTGTTGAAAATTACTCAACAAAATCCTAGCTAATAGATTGCAGCTACACATAAAAAAAATTATACATCATTATCAAGTAGGCTTTATCCAAGTGAGACAAGGCTGATGTAATTCCCCATATAAATAGCAGGAAAAACAAAGACCATATGATCCTCTGAACAGATGCAGAAAAAGCATATGAGAAAATTCAGCATCCCTTTGTAACAAGAACCCTTAAAAAATATTCATAGGTAGCACATTTCATAAGCTTATTGAAATCATCTATGACAAACCCACAGCTAACATCATACTGAAGGGAATAAAACTGAAAGGTTTTCCGCTTAGAACTAGAACAAACAAGGATGTCCACTATTACCACTATTATTCAACATTGTGCTGAAAGTTCTAGCCAATGGAAATTCTATCCAGGCAAAATAAGGACATACAGGACATTCAAATGGTGCAGAGGAGGTCAAACTCTGGCTTTTTGCTGATGATATGATCTTACACTTAGAAATCCCCAGAGACTCAACCACAAAACTATAAGTGATCATAAAACACAGTAATGTTTCAAGGTATAAAATCAATGTCCACAAATCAGTAGCCTTTGTATACAACAAATAACAGCCAAATTGAGAAGCAAATCAAGGTCACAATTCCTTTCACAGTAGTTTCAAAGAAAATGAAATAGTTAGGAATATTCCTAACAAAAGATGTGAATAATCTTTACAAAGAGAATTATGAAACTGTAAGAAAAGAAATTGCAAAAGACATTAACAAATAGAAGAACATACCATGCTCTTGGGTAGAAAAAATTAATATTGTTAAAATGTCTATTCTACCCAAAGCTATCTACCAATTCAATGTAATCTCCATTAAAATACTAATATCATATTTCGAAGAACTGAAAAAGTACTTTATTTTGTACAGAATCAGAATAAAACTCCTGCATAGCCATAGCTATTTGTTAGTAAGAAAAACAAAGCCGGTGGCATCACCCTACAAGACTTCAGGCTATATTACAAGTCCAGAGTAACCAAAACAGCATGGTATTGTCACAAAAAAATAGAGACATAGACATATTGAATAGAATAGAAAACCAAGATGTGAAAGCAGTCTCTAGTTGCCATCTGATCTTTGATAAACGAAACAAAAGCATATAGTGAGGAAAACAATCCCATTTAATATATGGTGCTGGGAGAACTGAACATCCACATGTAAAAGGCTGAAACTGGACCTACATCTTCTACTAACAAAAATTGACTCAAGATGGATAAAAATTTAAATCTAAGACATGAAATGATAAAAATCATAGAAGAAAGTGTGAGAAAAACGCTTGATAATTTTGACTGGGAAAAGATTTTATTAGGAAGATATCACTGTCAATTGAAACAACAACAAAAAATAAGCAAATGGGACTTAATGTAACTGAAAAACTGCACAGCTGAGGACACAACAAGTAAACCAAAAAGACAACCTTCTGAAAGGGAAAAGATGTTTGTAGGGTATGAATCTGACGAAGGATTGTTCATCAGAGAAATGCAAATCAAAACCACCCTGTGATATCTATTAACCCCAGTGAGAACAGTCCACATCACAAAGTCTCAAAGCTCCAGATGCTGGTGTGGATATGGAGAGAAGTGAACACTTTTACTCTGTTTGTGGGATGGCAAACAAATACAAAATTTTTGGAAAGAAGTTTAGAGAATCCTCACAGAACTAAAATTATACCTTTCCTTTGATCCTAAAATCCCATTACTAGGCATCTACCCATAACAAAAGAAAAATTATTTTGTCATAAGAACATTTGCACTGGACTATTTATCACAGCTCAATTTACATTTGCCAAATTATGAAAACAATCTAAATGCCCACTAACCCAGGAATGGATTAACAAGCTGTGGTATACGTATACCATGGAATACTATTCAGCCATTAAAATATGTGGTATATAAATGTCTTAACACAATAACTAAGAAAATACCGTGAAGGCTATGTTAACTAGTTACATGAAAATATTTCAAATTGTATATAAAACCAGCACATTGTACCCCATGATTGCATTAATGTACACAACTATGATTTCTTTAAAAAAAAAAAGACCAGATATACAATCACATCATCTGTGAAAAGTAAAAGCTTGATCTCTTCTGACCCTATATGGATACACTTGATCACTTTTTCTTCCCTAATTGCGGTGGCTAAAACTTCCATTACAATGTTAAAGAGCAGTGGAGACAATAGGCAACCTTCCCTGGTTCCTGATCTGAGTAGAAATGATTTCAATTTAACACCATTCAATACGATATCGGCTGTGGGTTTGCTCTAGATGGCCTCTGTCAGTTTAAGAAATGTCCCTTCTATATCAATTTTCTTAAGTGTTTGGATCATGAGGAGATGCTGGATATTATCGAAAGCTTTTTCTGCATCAATTGAGAGAATCATATGGTCTTTGTTTTTTAATTTGTTTTTGTGCTGAAATATATTTATAGATTTATGTATATTGAACCAGCCTTGAGATGCTGGGACAAAACCCACTTGGTCATGGTGTGTAATTTGTTTGATGTGTTGCTGGATTCTGTTTGTTAATATCTTGTTGAATATTTTTGCATCAATATTCATTAGTGATATTGGTCTATGATTTCTTTTCTTGTTGGGTCTTTCCGTGCTTCAGGGATCAAGGTGCTGTTTGCTTCATAGAATGTGTTGGGTAGTATTCATTCTTTTCTATATTTTGGAAAAGGTTGAATAATATAGGTAATAGTTCCTCTTTACAGATTTGGAAGAATTCTGGTGTGAAGCCATCTTGTCCTGGGGTTTTACTTTTAGGGAGGTTTTGTATAGTTGATGCTATTTCAGAACTTGATATAGGCCTGTTCAACATTTCCACTTGATTCTGGCTAAGTCTTGGAAGGTATCGTGCTTCCAAAAAATTGGTCACTAGGGATTCTACTACAAAACTCTTGGAAGTGATCAGGGAATACAGTAGCGTCTCAGGTTACAAAATTAACACTCATAAATCAGTAGCCTTTATATTTACCAACAATAATCTAGCTGAAAAAATAGTCAAGGATTCTATTCCATTCACAGTAGTACAAAAGAAGATGAAATATTTGGGAGTTTATCTAACAAAATACATGAAAGATCTCTATAAAGAGAACTATGAAACTCTAAGAAAAGAAATAGCTGAAGATGTTAACAAATGAAAAAACATACCATGCTCATGGCCGGGAAGAATCAACATTGTTAAAATGTCCATACTACCCAAAGCAATATGCAGTTTTAATGCAATCCCTATTAAAGCTCCATTGTCATACTCCAAAGATCTCGAAAAAATAATACTTCATTTTATATGGAATCAGAAAAAAACCTTGAATGCCAAGATATTACTCAGAAATAAAAACAAAGCAGGAGGAATCACGCTAACTGACCTCAGACTATACTATAAATCGATAGTGATCAAAACAGCATGGTACTGGCACAAAGACATAGAGATAGATTTATGGAACAGAATAGAGAACCAAGAGATCAACCCAGCTACTTAATATTATTTGATCTTTGAAAAGCCAATTAAAAACATTCAGTGGGGAAAATATTCCCTATTTAACAAATGGTGCTGGGTGAACTGGCTGGTGACCTGTAGAAGACTGAAACTGGACCCACACCTTTCACCATTAACTAAGATAGACTCTCACTGGATTAAAGATTTAAACTTGAGACATGAAACTATAAAAATACTAGAAGAAAGTGCAGGGAAAATTCTTGAAGAAATCGGCCTGGGTGAATATTTTATGAGGAGGACCCCCCCGGGCAATTGAAGCAACATCAAAAATACACTACTGGGATCTGATCAAACTAAAAAGCTTCTGCACAGCCAAGAACACAGTAAGTAAAGCAAGAAGACAGCCCTCAGAATGGGAGAAGATATTTGCAGGTTATGTTTCCGACAAAGGTTTAATAAACAGAATACACAGAGAACTCAAAAGCATTAGCAAGATAAGAACAAGTGATCCCATCTCAGGCTGGGCAAGGGACTTGAAGAGAAATTTCTCTGAAGAAGACAGGTGCATGGCCTACAGACATATGAAAAAACGCTCATCATCCTTAATCATCAGAGAAATGCAAATCAAAACCACTTTGAGATATCATCTAACTCCAGTAAGATTAGCCCACATCACAAAATCCCAAGACCAGAGATGTTGGCATGAATGTGGAGAAAAGGGAATACTTCTACACTGCTGGTTGGAATGCAAACTAATACATTCCTTTTGGAATGATGTTTGGAGAACAATTAGTGATCTAAAAACAGACCTGCCATTCAATCCTACAATTTCTCTACTGGGTATATATTCAGAACACCAAAAATTAATTATAACAATCATATTTATACCAGAATGTTTATTGCAACCCAATTCATAATTGCTAAATCATAGAAGAAGCCCAAGTGCATCAACCCATGAATGGATTAATAAATTGGGGTATATTTACACCATGGAATATTACGCAGCTTTAAAGAAAGATGGAGACTTTAGCTCTTTCATGTTTACATGGATGGAGCTGGAACATACTCTTCTTAGCAAAGTATCTAAAGAATGGAATAAAAAGTATCCAATGTACTCAGCCCTACTATGAAACTAATTTATAGCTTTCATATGAGAGCTATAACCCAATTATAGCCTAAGAATATGGGGAAAAGGGAAAGGAAGGGGAAAGCAAAGGGGGATGTGGGGGAAGGAGGGTAATTGGTGGGACCACACCTACGGTGCATCTTACAAGGGTACATGTGAAACTTACTAAATGTACAATATAAATGTTTTAACACAATAACTAAGAAAAAGCCAGAAAGGCTATGTTAACCAGTATGATGAAAATATTTCCAATTATATATAAAAGTAGCACATGGTACCTCACGATTGCATTAATGTACACAGCTATGATTTAATAATAAAATATATGTATATTTACTTTGTGAATCAACAATAAGAAATAAAATTTTAATGGAATTATTTTTAGCAGATGGTGACATAGAAAGAAAAATATTTTAACACTCTGGAAAATTAGAAATATTTGAAAATGGGCATGTGAAATACATTTTCTCAGCAGAATCAAGAATTTACAGATATAACTATAACAATGAGCATACATTACATGTTTATGACACATACTTTATATTCAGAGTCACTAACTAAGCCTCACAATGTAGTTGTTAAAAATGTTTTTTAACTTTTTCATTGTATGCAAAAATATAGGTTACTATGAAGATAAAATAAAACCACCAGTACAGAGATTTGTTTTGAAAAAACAAGCGCATTTTACAAGGGTACATGGCAAATCTACTAAGTATAGAGTATAAATGTCTTAACACAATCATTAAGAAAATATGGTGAGGGCTGTTAACCAATTTGTTAACATAGCCTTATTTTTCAAATTGCATATAAAACGAGCACATTGTACTCCATAAATGCATTATTGTACACAGCTATGATTGAATTAAAAAATAAGAAAAAAGACCAAAAAAAGTAGACTTTACATCTTTTTGTATTAATTTGGAAGGAGGTGAAACATATTCTTCTTAGTAAAGTATCACAGAAATGGTGAAGCAAGAATCCTATGCACTCACTTCTAATATGAATCCAGCAGATGATCTAATACTCACCCACATAAGAAAAAAAAAAAAAAACTAGTATCAATTCAAATTGGGGTATAGGGGAACAAGGAAGCAGGAAAAAGGGAGGAGAGGGTGTATGGGTGTGTTCCCTCTTAATGAACACCATGTTTGAGGGTACGGCACACCTCCTGGGGGTGCAACTCAATTTATTAGAGGGAATTTACCTCATAAATACAAACATTGTAACCTAATTCATTCTACCCATAATTAACCTGAAACAATAAAAATAAAAAAAACTAAAATTAAAGGGCGGCACCTGTAGCTCAAAGGATTAGGGCGCCAGCACCATATACTGGAGGTGGCGGGTTCAAACCCAGCCCTGGTCAAAAAAATAAATAAATAAATAAAATTTAAAAAATAAATACTCTTTAAATATAAAGGTGCAACTAACTTAAAATAAAAAATGATAAAAATGTCATGTTAATCATTATAAAAATAGAATAGCAATTTGCATAAAATTATTTTTCAGAATCATAAATATTATCAGGGAATAAAGAAGATCATTTAAAAAATGATAAAGAGTTAATTTATCAAGAATACATGGCAATCCTAAATATTTTTGCCCCTCATTACAGAGCTTCAAAATAGATGAAACATAATTCTGAGAACACTGAAATAAAAAATTAACAAGTCCAGAAAAATAGTTGAACACATCAAATTTTTTTCAACAATAACCATAACAAGAAGAAAGAAAATTAAATACAAACCAGTTTGTTGCCGTTGATATTTTTATATCATCCACAAAATTACAACCCAATAAAAATTATTTACAAATATGTATTGAAAATTTAGTAAGACAGATAATATGTGTGGCCATAAAAATGTATATAAGTGTAAAATTATTAAAAAATCCAAAGTCTGTTTTCTGACCACAGAGGATTTGCATTAGAAACAAATATCCATAAATACAGATAATCCTCAAATATTTAGAAACCAAGTAAGTATTTCTTTTATAATTAGTTTTAGTTTTGATAGTTTTATAATCTGTTTTGTGCCATTTCTTGTATTGTGACACATAGTTACACATATCTTTTACTTTAGGAGTTCACAAACCATTGACTATAAGTATCTAACATTCCATGATATGTGATATCTTGGTGGTAAAAAGTAATAATCGTCATGAGTTCAGCATTAATTTAATTTTACATAGTAATTTTTAAAATGAATAATTTAAACCTGTCTCACACTGTGAGTTGTTCAATTACCCTAAATTTGATATTTCAATTGTCATTCAACATCATATCAGTCTCTTGCTCAGAAGTAGAATAAAGAATACTGAACTTTTATCAGTTCATACCTGTGTCTAAATGTCAAATTTCTCTTAAGTCACTGATAGGCCACAGACACATTCACTCCTTAGAATTGCAATTTGTGTAATAAATATTTATATACTTGTTATTCATAGAATTACCAAAGCTCAGTAATACTTAAAAATTATATTTGCATTAGGAAAGCAAGCAGGCAGACATCCAGATTCCCAGATCATTGTTAAACTAAGGTAGCTAGCTCTATCTTAATCTATATTGCATGTTATTCTATATAAGAATGGGGCTCCTGGTGAAGTATTTTAAAAATTAGCAGTCTAGATGTTTCTTATAGGATACGATAATATGATTTGTACTGTAAATATTTAATAATCAAATTAGTGTGAAACTAAATTCAAATGCATATTTTAGACACAAATTAGAAACAACAAAGTAAAATATTCTGGTAGCTCTTTCCTCAGTAAGAGGTGATTGTGGTGGCAGCGTACTAATCTCAGTCCAGATTCTCATCTCAGATGATGTGTTAGATTGTTGGTAGAAGGAGGCACATATTCAGTTACTTCTGTTCTCTTCAACACTGAGGGACCACTCAGTATCTCCGTAGTTTCCTCACGTATCATAGACAAGTAATCAGGAGAAACATACTGTTGACAGAAATGTAACTTAAGTAAGCCATTTTGCACTGATTTGCACTCCAGCAAAGGTGAACTTACAAAGTGCATATTGGTTTCGAATACTTAGAAGAATTCCTATGTGTAATATATTATGGACTAGAAAAAATAAGTTCCTTAAAGGCGAGCATAGTCAGTCCATAGAACGAGATTTTGCAAATACCTGTCTACAGAATAGGTTAATTCCACTCACATTCTGAGGTCAATATTCAAATAGAGTACATAGTCTATAGAGTTTTCTTACTTGTTATGTCACCTTCCCAAACTAAAATCTGCTAGCCAAAAACGAAAGGATGTAAAATTGTACAAAAGAAAAGCTATTAAATTCTAATCAATTCTTGGCTGTACTTCCAAATAATTATGTGTGTTAGGCAAATAATTTTCAGTCCCTGGGCCTCAGCTCCCTCATCTGAAAAATTAAGAGGTAGAAATAATCTCCTATTTTTCTTCCCTACCCAACAACATTCCAAAATTGAAAAAAGGAAAGGATGCGGGTACTACTAATTTATTCCATCGAGCTACATTGAAACAAATACAATATTTTTTCAAGAATCACAGCCTGATTCTTGTTATCTTCTTCATATGTTAAAGGCCAATTATTCCCAACTACTTCTTCATATGTTAAAGGCCAATTGTTCCCAACTACTACCTGGGGGAAAGCACCTCACCATGACCACAACCACAAATCAAATTCTATGCACTCATTACAACTCAGAACCATTATACAGAAGTGTTTGATGAGTAGCCAATCCCATGCCTGACATTTCCCCCTCCATCTTTGCTCAAATCTTCCATAGGAAGGAGAAATGTATGCACAGTTGTTCATAAATATCTGTACATAATACAAATCTTCAGGGATTTTGTTAAAGAAGATTTCACTAAGTATAGACCAAATTCAGTATGATTTTCAAGGTCAAAGAAACCAACAGCAACATGAAAAGTGCCAATTATTCTGGTCAATTCTTTACGAATTATGTTTTAACTTCCTTTCAATTTGCTTAAATTTTCTATAAAATTGGGAAATGAAACAGATATAACACTATTTTTTGGATAACAAATTATGGGGCAGAAAAATTTGTCTCTTATGGAAATAAAACAAAAACCTATGTGGGGAAGGAAGTTTCTAAATTTCAATCTGCTAAAAACAATAAAAATGTTCAGAAACAGTGTTGGGATTGAGTCACAGCTCAGAAATAAGGAGAGTGAAAGATTTATGCTCTGAATCTCTCTATCAGGTCACCAAACAATTAAGTGCACAAAGGAAACTATTCTTATCTTAGTTAAACCACTTTCCATACTAATCAATCATATTATCTATTCGTGTGATACTGACGGCAAGGAAAACCACCACAGTGTCAGACTTTAGTAGATGATATTCACCTATTTAGTTATCTCCAATGGGACAGTGGGGCAAATGCATTACTTTTTCAATCAACCACTTTGATTTGAGGGCATTGGGAATATTATTAGATTCTGATAAATTCAAAATTGTCTACCACATAAAATTTATGTAAGTTCATTGTCAGAATTCCCTCTAGGATACAAATATGCTTCATCACAGAATTACTAAGATGTTTGAGATTGTTAGAAAGCATTTAAGAAACTCAAATCACCCTTTTAATTATAAGCTCCAGAGCTTCTTTTGTTTTTGTCAGGGACTTAGAGTCGCTGCTTGTTGTCCCTGTATGATAACATATCAAGTTCCATTTCCAGGAACAATGAGTGGAAGGATAGCGGGTTGAGACTGATGCTTGTATTTGAAGATGAGATAAAAAGGAATGCATGCATTCCTAGCACTTATGATAATCAGGCCCTTATGTTTTTAGATCTCAATTTTAACTGTATTCTTTTGAGGTACATATTATTCTACATTTCCTGTGATCCCCCAAAGTTGACATACTAGAGCTATCACTCTAATAGAGAGATATTAGTATGAAAGCTCAGGGAGAGATTTGTCTAAATTAACTTTTATCTTTTCTATTCCCTCCCAGAAAGGAATAGGATGTGTGGCCCAGCAAAATTTGAATGTAATTGCCCTGAATTGGAATGGATAGAGTGAGATATAGGGCTTAGAAGAAGCATAACTCCACAAAAAGTTATTTAAAAAGTGTTTTAAAATATATAGATAATGTCCTAGGTAAGCAATGAGTATGAAAAGAGGGAAAGTAACACATGTATTTTGTTTTCTGCAAAGGTCGAGTACAATTAATGTAAATCCAGGGGAAAATGATTACTTTAAATTATGGCAGACAAATCAGCACACCACAGACACAAGGGAAAATCTCTATTCAGGCTACAGATTCCAGCCACCATGCTAGGCTCAAGATAAGATTCAATTACCAGAGAAAATAAACTAAAAAGCAAAGGAATAAGTACAGTGTAGAACAGAGATCAGCAAATTTAAAGAAACAGATAATAAATCTTTTAGTTTATTCAAGTCATGTGGTCTATGTCCAACTTCTCAGCTCTGCTTTTTGTGGCACAAAATCAGCCAGCAACAATATTAAACCAATAGGCATAGTTGCATTCCCCCCAAAATTTATTCACAAACAGGGATTATGCCTGTTTTATAGGGTCTTAGAAGGGCTTGGAAGAGTATAGAATAGGAATTTAAATATATGAGGAAAAGGATATGTTAATGACAGGAGTGGCTAAGTCCCAAGAACAAGGTCCAATTATAAAAATTGTGGTATGAGCATGAGATAAGGACTGGCACAACAAAGATCATGTGATAGTCACAGAATGTTGGCCTGTAGTTATAGAAAGCCCTCTGTCCTATGGTGAGATATGCTCCAGAATTTGGGATAATGCTGAGCCTGGAGTTGTGCAAAGCCACAAACCACAGTGGAACCTCCTAGTTGGAAAGGAGGAAGAAAATTCTTTAAACTCCACAAGGTCTAGCAGAAAGAGCCTGAGATAACTCTCTGAAAAATTCTCCAATTTTCTTTGTCCAGATTTTTCCTAGTGCCAATATAACTACATACATAAGTTAAGCCCTTGGGAAAGCACAGTGTAACCACTAGAAATAGTAAAGGGACTAAAACCTTATGAATATTGATTCCAAATCCAGTGATTTATCATTTTCATCACTGTTCTATCTTATAAAATGAAGATAATATTAATCCCTGATGAACCTTGCCCATAGTGCTTTTATAAGAATTCAATGAAAATTTAGATGTGAACATTTTTAATAACTATGAAGTCTTCTATACAGCCTTATTATGATGACCAAATTTATAAAAAGCTATGTCCTGCTTTAGTCAAGAATTTCCCTCAATCTTCACACTCTTGATAAATAACAAATATCTCATCTCCTGAAAACATATGTAGCATTGCACAATTAGAAATCAAAAAGGTAATACGATAAATTCATTTTAAAGAATAAGTTATCCCTTTTAACTAATCCAACCATTTGGCAAACATAGAAACCAAATCTCAGAGAGTAGAAGGGTCTTGACAAAATCTCACTACTTATAACTAGTTGGTCACTTTTCTGTCATGTTTATAAGTATGTACGTGTGTGTATAGGAGTAAATAGCATAAAACAAGTAAGCAAAATAATTAACAAAGAACAATAAGAATGAGGAGAAGAATTTAAGCTAGACAAAGAATAGTAAAGAAATGATAGAAAGTGGAGACTTTCCTTTCAAGGAGATAACCCACTCTATGTATCCAAATTAAACTTTGTCCTAAACTTAAATATGATGAAGAGTTATCTGTATTTTCTGGCTGATTGATTTCACTCTCAAGACAAGGAGATAATCCTATTTCAACATGGCTTGAAATAGTGGCAAATGGGAGATTGTGATCAGTTTAGATATAATGCAAGTGCCTCCAGCTCTTTTCACCTCCTCTAGTAATTCACAAGACTGAAGAAATCATGAGAAATATCTGTTTCTATGTGTCCTCCTTGGCACTGATACCCATGCTCTTAGGCTATTGAGGCAGGTGTTGAAACACAGAAGCAATGATTGCTGCCTGGGGTGGTCAGCTCTCTCCAGGACCTGAGCAATTGAAGAGGCAGTCTGGGACTAGCAAATTAAAGCCATCCATCAGGCTTTTTGCACCAGACTGAGCAACTGCTTCCGCTGACAACAGTGAGAATTGAGCTCTCTCAAGGGGAATGGAAATGCAAGAATTGGAGACTTAAAATTGGGGACCATTTCAGGAAACTGACTGGTAAAGGAAAAAAACTGTTACTTTATCAGATTTTGAAGCCATAGGCAGGATTTGCCTAAAGACGTTGCCTCATTTGTCAAAGAAAGATTGATTGCCTATGAGATTAAAGGGGGAAATTGAGAACTTTTTCTATTTTAAGCAAACATGAAAGAACTAAACAGGCCTTCTTTGTTACTTCCCAGTCCTAAGCAGGCCATCTTTAATTACCAAAAACAGCTCTGTTGTCTGCATACTCGCTGCGCTTTTTAATCTGCAATCCCACATGTCCCAACCTCTCTATTTGTCAGCCACTTCCACTTCTATGGAGAGGCTTGTGACATCTCATTTCAATCTTGGTTCAGTTGGTCTTGTACATTTATTGTTTCATTACAAGGAGAATCAAAACCAATAATCCAGGGAAATTAATTAACACAAAGCAGTATGGATATTTAGCTGTAATGCATTGCCTTGCCAAGTCCTGACTGTGACTCACCTAGTAAACTGAGTCTGATATATCTTCATATCCATCAGGAAATGAATGAACTATGTCTTTCCTCCAAGATAACAAATCAGTCACATTTCCTGCACTTTTTTACTTATCTTTCAGACTTCCAGAAAGCTTCATCTACTATCTATGACAGTAAACTCTTTCATAAGAAGAGACACTGCACCTACTTTGCACTGCTATCCCACTCAAACCAAATTCTGAAGGCACTTGTAGCAAACAAAACATAGGTATAGGAGTTGTTCATGCGATATGTTGTGATGTGAGAAGAAGAATCAACAAATGAATTTAATAAAAAAATACCTGATGTCATATCCCTGCTAATGACTTACCTAGAAGGCTACTTTAATGTCTCATTCATTTATTGAAAAACATTCATTAAGAAATTTCTATGTAAATTTCTTTGTATCCCCACAACCTAACTCCTTTGTGTGCTAGGTGTTGGGGGTACAATATAGTAGACAAGAAGGACACATAAATCAGTGTATCTATCGTGTGATAAATGACTGACAGAGATAGAGAGTTCCATGAGAACACAGAAGAACGAAACATGTAGCATGAAATTTTGGAAACCTGGGTGAGAATAAAGCATTAACTTGGCAGAAAGTTCAGTCTGGAGACACAAAATACCCTATTTCCCTGCTTTAGAATTCAATGAAGGATATTAATAGCAGAAATTATGCTATCTATAACTACTCATTTCAGGTTGCTACATTTCTCCATAAGTTATTTGAGCAACCTTGGGGATTTCTTTTTACAGTCTATTCATTAACATTTTAAGGCACACTATGATATCATGGAATACAGTTTAGGAAACAGTCATTAAAAATGGAGACTCATGTATACCATGGAATATTATGCAACCTTAAAGAAAGATGGAGACTTACCTCTTTCATGTTTACATGGATGGAGCTGGAACATATTCTTCTTAGTAAAGTATCTCAAGAATGGAAGAAAAAGTATCCAATGTACTCAGCCCTACTATGAAACTAATTTATAGCTTTTATATGAAAGTTATAACCCAACTATAACCTAAGAATATGGGGAAAGGGAAAAGGAGGGGAGGGGAGGGGAGGGGGGAAGATGGGCAGAGGGAGGGTAATTGGTGGGACCACATGTACAGTGCATCTTACAAGGATACAAGTGAAACTTACTAAATGTAGAATATAAATGTCTTAACACAATAACTAAGAAAAAGCCAGGAAGGCTATGCTAACCAGTGTGATGGAAATTTGTCATGTGGTATATAAAACCAGTGTACGGTGAAAAAAATAATAAAAAAATAAATAAAAAACATGGAGACTCATTTGAAAATATCTCTGGTACAAATATCTTTGTTATAATGTGATTTTTGGTCTTCTGGGTATATACCTAGTAGAGGAATTATAGGATTGAATGGCAGATCTATTTTTAGATCTCTAAGTGTTCTCTAAATATCTTTCCAAAAGGAATGTACTAATTTGCATTCCCACCAGCAGTGTAGAAGTGTTCCCTTTTCTCCACATCCACGCCAATATCTCTGAAGAGAATTGACATTTAGGTTTTAGAGTTACTATTTCCGACATTGTTGTACTACATTAGTTGATTGCAAGCACTTGTAAGATGAAACAATTACTGTATACCTTCTCTAGCCCATACTCTGTATTAAATGTTACGGGAGGGATGGAATAAGATGAATTGGGAGTATGGAGAAAAATGAGATGTGCCTATTGACTGCCAAAATCTGATCTCTCTAGATTCTGGATGTCTACAAATTTCTCTGCTAGTTTTCTAAAAACAATGAATTGCAGGAAAATATAACACATACTGCAATTAAATGTTGAAAAGGGCCCAGAATGTTGGCTCAGTACAATGTTGTGTTGGTTTTGTGGTGGTTGTTTTCTAATACTGCTCTTAGAATGATTATATGGTTGAATGGACATAATTGGGGGGAAGGGATTGAAGAATCTGTAAGTTAGTACTGTGAAAACAGAAGGGGATATTGATACGGCATGAAGAAGAGCAGGAATGAGATAATCATACCCCTGAGAATTACAAAGCCTCAGTGTATGCAAAGCATCTAACAGCTCTAAGATGTGATTATCTTTTGGTAACCACACCACCTGGAATTGCTTAATTACTATTCTCCAAATTTCAAAGAAAATAAGCGTATGTAAAGACAAACAAATTGGCAGAACAGTTTGGAAAGCATGATGGCTTTTCCTAAACAGTCATCAGAACTGAGCCATGCAATTTGGAAAGGAAGCCTCAGTGGTGAATAAACATAATAAACACAGAGTTTATTTATTCTTCCAGTGTTTCATAAATATTATTTATTTTGGAAAGGAAGCAAAATGGCAGAGCAGTAGTGAGGAATTAACATTGCTGGCAAAATAAAATGGAGCCTTCCTGAGAAGGATTGGAAAGAAAGGGTGTAGCTGTGGTCTCCAGTGGTATAGCCCAGGTCCATTTAAATTTCAACTGTTTCACAAAAACTCAATTTCCCCAAAATGCATTTTGCTAATGGTATTTTATGTTATCAAGATAATTTTGTACTTCCCCCCCTTTAGTATATAAGTTAGCCAAGCAAAAGAAGCATCCCTGAAGATGACAAAACTAGGTTTATACTTATGTCACTGAAAATGGATCACATAGTCCTTTAATAAGCAATAAAATATACCATAGTTTATAGAGTTTATCATTTAGTTAATAGTCCAACGATTCGTTTTCTTTTGAACTATGATAGGGCTTTCATAAGGCCATTTTGGGAGACTCATCAGCAGACTGCCCTTACTGGGACAGAAAGAATTCTGATGAATGTTGAGACTGAAGTAACTTTCAAAGTAAAGCTAGAGGGGAAATTAGCAGTTGGCAACACCTAAGGAAAATACATGAATTTGGAAAGAGAAGGAGCTAGTCCAATTATAACACCCAGGTAGCTATTTATATACACATTTATTTTATTTCATGATGAATCTGAATTGATATACACCATGGAACTTCATGATATTCTAATTTATAAATAAAAATTATATCATGGGTGGTGCCTGTGACTCAAAGGGGTAGGGCACCGGCCACACATGCTGGAGGTGACAGGTTCATACCCAGCCCCGTCAAAAAATTGCAAAAAAATATATATATATATAAATATATATATATATATATATATATCATGAACTTTATGATAACTCTAAAACCTGAAAATTCTTCACACTTTTCCCTCAGATCTTACCTTTGAAGAACACTTCAGCAATGCTGTAATTATTATCCAGAAATATATATACTTAAAAACTTAAAGGAATATGGTCATATAGGCTTTTTTCAAAAGGAACTTAGGCTTCATCATAATAATAAGATATTGTAATTAAACTGATCTTAAGTTTTAAAAATTACTATAATTATATGAGGCTAGCTTAGCTTACACAACATACAACTTCAGCTTGGAGACTGCAATAGAAAGTGACCATCTCCTACTTTCTATGTGAATGACAACAAATAAAAATAATTTATTTTAATGGACTTCTGATTCTAATAGGCTATTAAAAATTATAAAATCAGATGATATAATTGATGACTGAAAGTGGAAACATAGCCTTTTTTCTCTTGAGTAACAATGCTCCAATGGGGGGGGATAATTTACTTCGCCTCTCTCCTGAGACATTTAGCACTGTCTGGAAACAATTTTGGTTCTCAAAATGAGGAGTAGGTGAAGTTTGCCACTGGTATCTAATGGTTAGAGACCAGCCATACCGCTAAACATCTTATAATGTACAAAATAGTGCTTTCCTGATGATAGCAACAACAAAAACAAAATCTGGCTGAAAGTATCACTAGTGTTCAGGTTGAGAAATCCTGGTATGGGGGCTCCCATATTACTGTTACTTCTTCATGAATAAGAGTACATAAAACATACTGCAATTCAATTGTGAAAAAATTTTATAATGAGGAAAATATTAGAAAATAGTGACAAAAATTCAGACTTAAATATTCAGATAATTGGTAAAACTAATTGCTTTGCCTTTTATGACATGTGATATTAATAAATTACACGTCCTCTTTAAGTCTTAGTTTCTTCATTACAAAGGAAATTTTTAAAGGTTATGAAAAGATGTATGCAAAAGTACTAGTAAAGTTCTTGACAAATACAAAATATTCACTGCATATTATGAATAAATGAAATAAATATTAATTTATTTCTAAAATAAACACTTTTATTTAAAGGTCATGCCATAAAAGCTGAGAAAGAATGTTTGTCACTTTAATGTTTTTTTTTTTTTTTCCATACCTTATGGGAGACCTTTGAGGATATATTAAAGGTGATAATAAGAAAGGTCAAGTATTTCCTAATCATTGATCATATAAAATCTGGCATTTCTCATTATCTATGAAGGAAATGTCCCTCTTCAAAGTAAGAAGCTCTCTTTAACAGGAAAAATCTAAAAAAAAAAGAAAGAAAGAAAAGAAAAGAGTTCAAGTAGATTCTTGCTTCCATCTATAATCCGAAAAGGAAGGTAAGTTAATAATAAGAGAACATTTGATAGATGGGTTCATATATATATATATATATTTTTCTTTTTTTTTTTGAGACAGAGCTTCAAGCTGTTGTTCTGGGTAGAGTGCGGCATCATCACAACTCACAGCAACCTCCAACTCCTGGGCTTAAGCAATTCTCCTGCCTCTGCCTCCCAAGTAGCTGGGACTACAGGCGTCCACCATAGCACCCAGCTATTTTTTGGTTGCAGCAGTCATTGTTGTTTGGCAGGCTTGGGCTGGATTCGAACCGTCCAGTTCAGATGTATGTGGCTGGCACCTTAGCTGCTTGAGCCACAGGTGCCAAGCCCACATGTGGTTTTAATACTATTTGTTTAAGATCAAATCATGAGAGAAAAATTCTAGGGCAGGTGTGCTTTTAGTAACATAGAGAGTGTGAGTTTTGGCATGATAGTCTCACATAATTCATTGTCTTTAGAATATATCTGGAATTAATCAATAGCTACAGACAAACTCACAGTGGCAGCACTCGAAGTGGCAGATCAGCCAGGCATGATGGTTCATCGCCATAATTTCAGCACTTTGGGAGGCTGAGACGGGAAGATCACTTGAGACTGGAAGTTCAAAGCTAGTCTGAGCAACAGAGTGAGAAAGTGAGACCCTACATACACACACACACACACACACACACACACGCACAATGTCAGATCAAATCTTGTTGGCCAGTGGTATTGTCTAACCTTTCATTCTTGGTTTTTTTTTTTTTTATTATGAAACCCTCCATCTTCAGTGCAAATATTTTGGGCTTCCCATTTACCACAGAACCACAAATTCTACCAATTTGAAAAATGAAAATACTTTTCAAATGAAAAGTATTTTGCCACTATCACATAAAAAATGTTTTGAGCAACTGTGACCTATTTCTTTCAATTTGTTTCCAGTAACATCACTACTATACCTTAACAAGTGATAGAAAAAAGTAAAAACTAAATCAGCCAGGCAGTCTAATAATTTTATATAACAGAGTAATATTTATAATATTATTACTTGAGTCAAGTGGTTATTTGAGTTTCACCTTGACCCTGGTTAAAAAGGAGATATGCTGTTCCAGCTTGGTTAAAGAATAACATGATGACATTAATAAACCCTCCAAGAAAGTGTTTTCACAGAAAAAATGTTTTCTATCCTCAATCTGCACCTCATTTCCTTGGACACACCTATATACTAACTCTAAAACTTATTGGGAAAGAAAGAAAAACAAAGCTAACAATTCTTTGGCCATTAAAGCAGAACACACTTTTATAAACGTTGTATTTGTATATGTCACTAGCCAATGCTTTCCTCTTGGGTCAAAACTCTCATAATTAGCACATAAATGGCTATCTTGAATTACTCCTTTATGAACTAAGTCCACTTCATATCATAGCAAATGATTGTTATATACGTATATCCTATGAATAACTTTGATAACTTTCTAAGAGTCCATAATAATTCAGATCAGAAGGAAATAAGAACATTACATTAACAGCTCCATCCTTGAACAAATTTTCTTTGGGAGCTTTCTGAATAGGAACAGCCAATGTGTGACTCAGGCATTTGAGCTAGTGTTCAAGCTCTTCTGAACTAAACTGTTCTTTCTTTATTTTTATAGCCATATAATACTACAAACTGTTTATATTTCTTATTTCCAATGCTTTTGGAGGTGATCCTATAGACTTGGAAATATTGGTCTATGGTAAGTTTGCGATCAATGTCTTGCTTTTTGTAGAAGATGTGGAAGTTTCAGAGATATTTCAGAATAACACATAGACATAGTACCTTCTAACACTGACTCTGTCTCCTTGGGCCATAAGCTCTCTCATGTTTAAAAGCAAATTGCTTCACATGGAAGCACTGACTGCAATTATAGCTTAGAGTATAACTACATTGAATAGTCCCTTTGATATATCACTAAAGCACTATGTATTATTATTTTCAAATTTGTGAAAAAGGGAAAATTGCTATGCATCAGTGACTTTTAGCTAAGAAACAACACTTATCTAAAAATAAAACCGATGCCAATGTATAAATTTTGGCAAGTCTTTGAGTCAAATAATAGTAACAGGAGTGATTGGAGGATGGAAGAGAATAATTAAGTTATTTTTATAATTTAAATCAACCTATTTAGTCTAAGTTTTCAAATCATGAGAACTTATACTTGGTTGTATAGTAAATAGCTTATGCAATTTACTTTTTTAACTTTTATAATACCTAATTAACTAGGAAACCAAAATTAGCACATTACCAAGCTATGTATATTTAGTAAATGATTGCATGTGATGAAGGTCAAGAATCTCTTCCTCCTTTTACTTAACATATAGCACTAGATTGTGAACAGTATATGACGGATGGCTTTGATTTTTTTTTCTGTAAATTGCAGAGAAATTTGTATAACAGATGGGAAGTGTTTACATCAAAAGTCAAGGGATTTTATTTTTCAGCCTATAATTTACAAATTAACTTTATAAATCCCTTACTTTGAGAAGTTAGTATTTTGGCATGGTGAGACATCAATTTTTAAAATATATAACAAACTTGCTAATACTCTTTTGTTAATTGAAAATTTCACTAAGGTATATTTCAACCATTTAAGAATAGTTAATTTTAGAGTTGATATAAAAGCAGTTAATATTGAATTGCAGTTAAGAGTATAAAAAAGTTGGGAGAAAAGAAGGTATTATGCTAAAAAGAATTATGTAATTTGAGCAGAGGACTAGGGCATCAAGCCAGGACTTGAAAAATCCAAGGTACATTGACATTATCACGTAGAGAGACAAATTCATGATTAGAAAGAGATGATAGAACCATTACATAACAAAAAATATAAGATGGAACAAGCATCACAATGCTTTGATGAGGATAATATCTAGGGTGGTTTATTCAAATATCAAAAACAGATCTAGTTTCCTGGAAATTTCATTTTGTATTCTCTTTAATGCATATATCAAAATGCCCTATAAATGGAGTAAATTTATTTAGAATATAAATTCTCCAAAGGCAACATGGTTTTGTGTAGATAACATGATACAATCCAAAGTACAGGTAATATATTTTTAAAAGAGTTTTAAACTCAAAGGTGTTATGAAATCAGCTAATAAGATTGAATTATAAATTTTAATAAAATTCATGCACCTATTGTTCCCTTTATTTAAATTAAATTATGTGGAAGTGACATAAGCAAAATGGCAGAGTAGACAACTCCAAGTTGCCATACTCCACCAACAGCACGCCAAAGGACACACAAAAACTGCCAGAATCAACTCTGTTATAACTCTAGAAGAATCAAAGATTTATAGCAATAAAGCACTACATCAAGAAAAAAGCAAACAAACTATAGAAATGATCCCTAAAAGTAAACATATGCTTCTTAGTAAAGTATGTCAAGAATGGAAGAAAAAGTATCCAGTGTACTCAATACTATTACAAAACCAACTTATAATCACCCACACTTTCATATGAAAGATAAAACACAACTATAGCCCAGGATGAAGGAGGGAAGAGGAGGGGGATGGGCAAGGAGGGAGCAGGTTGGATGGAGGGAGGGTAAATGGTGGGACCACACATATGGAGCATATTGCAAGGGTACATGTCAAATCTATTAAGTGTAGAGTATAAATGTCTTAACACAATAATTAAGTAAGCGAGGTGAAGGCTATGTTAACCAGTTTGATGTAAGCATTCCAAATTGTACCCCATAAATGCATTAATGTATACATGATTTATGTATTTATGACCTAATTAAAAAAGAAAACACAAAAAATTGCATGAAAGCTTTGTTTCATTTTACTCACCCTTTCCCCATACTTTCCCCAGTTCAGCAGCAGTATTGAATATGATAGCTTGCATTTCTAGTGTGAGAACTCTCAAGTTACAGAGGGAGCAAAGTAGGCCTTACAGATAACTGTGTATGTTTGCTTAACTTTTCTAGAAATTACCTAAAGTACTGGAAAAAAAGTTGTTTTATCCAACTTGGAGCTCATTTGGGCCAGAGGGACAGTCATCACTTTTAAATATTATAAGGTTAATATAAAACTGGAGAATTCTGGACTGTAAAATTAAAATTTAAATGTATAATAAACTATGTAAACTCTTGGAGGAAAAGGTAGAGAGAGTTTCTTTGGAAGATTAGGTTATCCAAAGGCACCAGGTTTATGGGGGAGTTTATAAAGCCATAGACAAGCCTAGTACAAGATACATATGCATATAATAACCAAGAATTCTAAACTTTTATTTTAAATTTATCACTGAATAAATGTTGGAAAACTCTAACAGAGTAAAAATTTTCAAAGATTTGACAAGTACTTATTTTATTTTTTTAGCTTTTGACATTCTAAAAAGTCTTTGTAAACACTAGATGTAAAGAATCTAATGAAGAAACACTTCAGTAAACACAAATCAAGGACTACATCCTTTTCAAATAGTTTTTAAAAGTCATTCATTAAAAGTTTTACTACAGTATTAAACAAATAAAGTTCCCAGAAAACCTGAGCAATGGACAGGAATTTTATTTCTAAAGTTACTATAACATTGAAATGTTCAATTTTCAACAAAAATAGCAAGGCAAAGTATCAGGAAATTATAAACCATTCAAAGGAACAAAGTAAACTGACAGAAACCATCCATGAGAAAGCCCACATACTGGAATTACTAGATAATTTTTTTAATAACTGTTTTAAATATGCTCAAACAGCTAAATTAAAACAAAGACAAAAAGGTAAAGAAAATAAGTAAAAGGATGTTTGAGAAAAATAAAAGTATTGAGAATGACAATCAAATGATAAAAACATAACCAAACGTAAATTCTAGAGAAGATACAATGATTGAAATTTTAAACATCATTAGAGGGGTTCAATAGCAGATTTCAGTAGATAGAAGAAAGAATCAGCAATTTGAATAAGTACAATCGAAATTATTGAATCTTGGAAACAGAAAGAAAAAAAAAATCTAAAGTACCCCCACACCTCAAAACAAACACTATGAGAAATTACCAAGTGAAACATAAGATACATTTTAGGAGTTCTAGAAGGAGAGTAGAAAGACAGAAAAGGGAAAAAAATATTTGGAAATATAATGACCAAAACCTTCAAAATTTGATAAAAGACATGAATCTATGTATTAAAAATCTCAGTAAACTCTATGTAAGATAAGCTCAAAAATGCACAATGAGAAGCCCAATTAAATCGTCAGAAACTGAGACAAAGAGAACCTTGAAAGGAACAGGAGAGAAGCAACTTATTATGTCCACGTGAACTTCCATAAGAGTGAAAGACAATTTCTCATTAGAAACAAGTAGGTTAATAGGAAATAAAATGATATATTTAGAGTGTCAAAGAAAAAACATCTGTCAGCAAAATCCTAGATTTTTCTAGGTTTGAAAATCTAGGATTTTTCAAACCTAGATTTTTTAGGTTTGAAAAATCTAACCTTCAAAAAGTGGGAAATAATAATACATTACCAGATAAATAAAGGTTGTGGGAGTTTGTTACCATGGGAATTGCCCTACAAGAAATGCAAAAGAGAATCTTTCAAGTTAAAATGAAAGGCTGCTAGACAGTAATTTAATATGGTCAAAAAATAAAGATATTTACTAAAGATAAATACATGGTAAAATACAAAAGACAAAATTTATATTTTTGGATTTTAACCCCACATTTTATTTAAATACAAAGGCATAATATTATACACACACACACAAACACATATAATTGGGAACACAATATTTAAAGATGTAATTTTTCAAAACAACATATATATACATATATATATGAAAAGGGGACAGAAGTTTTATATGATATTAATGTTAATTGTATAGTAACTGAAAATAGATTGTGAAAAAATAGGATATTAAATAAAATCCCCATGGTAAAAGAAAAAATAACTCAAAAAAATATATATATACAAAAATATAAATGAGAAGGGGATAAAAATGATTCAGTACAAAAAATCAAATACAAAAGAAGGTTTTAATGAAAGAATTAGATACATAAAAAGACATACAGAAAATACAGAGCAAAGTACAAGTAATTTATTCCTCAGCAGTAATTAATTTAAATATAAATGGACAAAACTTGCCAATCAAAAGGGAGAGAGTGGAAAAATTAAAACAAGAAAATATTCTCTAACTATATACTGTCTACAGAAGGCTCATTTTGATACAATGACAAAAAATAAGTTAAAATTAAAATAATGGAAAAATATATTCTAAGCAAATAGTAAGCAAAGGGATCAATTGTGTCTACACTAATACCTGATAAAAAGACTTTAAGTCAAAACCTTTTATAAGACACAAAGAAGGACTTTATATAGTTATAAGAGTGTTAATTCACCAAGATACAACAATTATGAACATATATGGACCAAACGAGATAACTTTTCATATGAAGGAAACAGTGACATAATTGAAGGGAGAAATTTAATTTTACAGAAATAGTGGGAAATAGTGGATAGATCTGTCAGACAAATAATTAATAATAGAAAAGGAATTTAAGGGAAATAGAGGACTTGAACAACACTGTAGAATAGTCATACCTAAGAGACCAAAGATAACACTCCACCTATCAGCAACAAAATAACCATTTTTCTCAAGTACATATAGAACATTCTCCAGGTAGATAACATGTTAACAAGAAACAAAACAAGTCTGAATAAATTTAAAAGATTAAAATCACACAAAACATCTTCCCTCACCACAATTGAATGAAGCTAGAAATAACAAAAGGAACATTGAAAATGTATAAATATGTAGAAAATAAACATCACAGGTTTAAATGATCAATAGGTAAAATAAGAAATCAAAAGAAAATGATAAAATACTTAGTGACAAATTAAATACAGAACACACCAAAACTTATGTGAGTCACTGGTGAGAGGGAAATTTATAGCAGTGAACTCTTAGAGTAAAAATTAAAAGAAAAATATTACAAATAAATACCCTACCTTTCCACCTTGAGAAACTTAGAAATGAGCAATATAAACCCAAAGATAGCAGAATAAAGAAATAGAATGAAGATAGCAGAATAAAGATTAGAATGAAGACAAATGAAATAAAGAATAAAGAAAACAAATGAATCAACAAAAACAAAAAGTGTATCCATAAAATTTACAAAATTTAGGTTAGACTGACAAAGAGAAGAGAAGATGTAAATACAGGGCTGAGAACTGAGTTCACAAACTCATTCTAGAAAAAGTGCTGCATCCCTCATTGATGAATATCACTATGGTCATTTTTTTTTTTTTTTTACTATAATCACCTTTGAAGTACACTCCTTGGGAACTTGTGCATCCATTCCAGGACTAATACACTCTTAAAAGCAATGTTAGAACTTTTTTTCTGGAATGATCATCAGAGCTGTCATCTTATGGCACACAAAAAAACACACAACAGTAATAATGAATGCCATTCAGCAAGACACCACCACATGTCAACATGAACACAGCTTTAAGAAACTGATGTACAAAGGTTCTAAAACCTTATTGAGTTGTTTGTACAGTACTACTAAGGCAAGTACATAGTAGCAAGTTCACAAACCTAATTGTCAGACCTCATACAATGACAAATTTGATAATCATTCTAGAAAAAGAGTTTCAAAATTGCTTTGAAGTGTGGAGTAGGCACTGGCATAAGTGCATAGCTTTACAAGGGGAGTACTTCTAAGGTGATCTTAGTGATATTCATCAATAAGTTATGTAGCACTTTTTCTAGGATAAGCACACAAACTTAATTATCAGATTCTTCATAATTTAAATATGAAATGAACATAGGACATTTTCACCAACTTTTACAAGATAAAGGATTATAAGAGAATAATAATATAATAAAATAATATAAAAATAATATAATATAATAATAATATAATAAAATAAACTAGCAATAACAGTTTTTCAACAAATGAGACAACCTAGATCAAATGGACAGGTTCTTCAAAACATCCAAATTATATAATTACTTAAGATGACAATAGAAAATCTCAACAGACTTATAAGAGACTGAATCAGTAATTAAAAATCCCTCAATAAAGAAAATTCCAGTAATAGACAGCATCACCTTTTTTTTTTTTGGTTATTTGAGACAGAGTCTTACTTTGTAACCCTCGGTAGAATACCAAGCTCACAGAAACCTCGAATTCTTGGGCTCAAGTGATTCTCATGCCTCAGCCTCCTATGTAGCTGGTCTACAGGCACCCACCACAATGCCTGGGTATTTTTAGAGATGGGGTCTCACTCTGAGCCAGGCTGGTCTCAAACTTCTGAATTCAAGCAATCCACTGTCTCAGCTTCCCATAGTGCTAGGATTACAGGCGTGAGCCAACATAGCCAGCCTGATAGAGTCACTGTTCAATGCTACAAAACAGTTAATAAAAATAGCTCCAATTCTCAATGTTTTACAAAGTACAGAAGAGGGAACACTTACTCATTCTAGGAGGGTCATATTATCTTAATATGAAAGCCTAATTAAAACTATTACATGAATTTGTCCAGTATTTTCTTCCAGGATACTTAACAGTTTTATACCCTTGATTTAAACGTTATCCATTTTGAGTTAATTTTTGTGAATGGTGAACAGTATAGTTCCTGTTTAATTCTTTTACAGGTGGCTATCCAATTTTTTCAGCACCATTTGTTGAACAGAGATTCTTACCCACAGTGTGTATTTTTTAATTTGTTTCATCAAAAATCAGATGGGAACATGAGAACATTTCGTGTGTTGGTTATCAGTTCTGATACATAGGCCTAAGTCTTTGTGCCAGTACCATATACCATATATAGCCTTACAGTATAGCCTTATAGTATAACTTAAAGCCTGATAAAGTGATGTGTTCTGCTTAATTTTCTCACATAAGAATGCCTACAGGGTCTTTCAGGGTCTTTTCTAGTTCCATATGAAGTGTAGAAATATTTTTTCTATTCAGGGTCTTTTTTAGTTCCATATGAAGTGTAGACATATTTTTTCTATATCTACAGAAAATGGCATTGGTATCATAATGGAAATTTCATTGAAATCACTTTGCGTAGTTTAGCTATTTTAACAATGTTGTTTCTGCTGATTCATGAGTATAGTATATTTTCCCATTTATTTACATTCTCTGCAATTTCTTTCCTTGGTCTTTCAGAATTCTCCCCATAGACGTCTTTCATGTCCTTTGTTAAGTACATTTCTAGGTAGTTTTATTTATTAGCATAGTCAAAGAATTCATGAAAAAGCTCCCAAAAGCAATCACAGCAACAACAAAAATAAATGAATGGGAATTAAAAAGCTTCTACACAGCCAAGAACACAATTAAAAGAGCAAATAGACAACCTGCAGAATGTGAGAAAATATTATCATACTGTACATTTAATAAAGGAATGACAACCAGAATCTACAAAGAAGTCAAGCAAATTGAAACAACCAAATAATCCCATTAAAAAGTGGGCAAAAGACATGAGCAGAAGCTTTTGAAATGAAGATCTACCAAGGGTCAACAAACTCATGAAAAAATGTTTAACTTCTCTAGTTATTAGGGAAATACAAATCAAAACCACAATCAGGTATCAGTTAACTCCAATGAGAATGCCTCATATTAAAAGGTCCCCAAACAACAGATGCTAGGATGGATGCAGAGAGAAAGGAACTCTTCCTATATGCTGTGGGTGGGACTGCAAACTAGTACAATCGCTATGGAAAATTATATGGAAATACCTCAAAGAACTGAAAGTAGACCTACAATTTGATCCAGAAATCCCTCTGCTGGGTATATATTCAAAGGAAAAAAAGGTCATTTTATAAAAAGGACACCTTAAATGAAATTGAAAAAAGAATCACTCCGTATACCAACAAAACAAAAAGTTGGTATTCTGAAAAGATTAACAAAATTGGTCAACTTTTGGCTAACATAATCAGAAACAGAAAAGTAAAATCTCTAACATCGTCAATCAGAAACAATCCGAAATAACAACAGATGCCTCAGAAATTCAAAAAAAATCCTCAATGATTACTATAAATAACTCTCTTCTCAGAGATATGAAAATTTAGAAGAAATGAACCAATACTTGCAAGCACTCCACTTCCTAGACTCAGGCAGGAAGAGTTAGAATTTTTTTTTTTTTTTTGGCCGGGGCTAGGTTTGAACCCACCACCTCCAGCATATGGGACTGGCGCCCTACTCCTTGAGCCACAGGCGCCACCCAAGAGTTAGAAATTTTGAATAGACCTATATCAAGCACTGAAATCGCATCAACTATACAAAATCTCCTAAAATAGAAAAGTCCAGGATCAGATGACTTCGTATCAGAATTCTATCAAACTTTCAAAGCAGAACTAGTATCTACATTACTTAACCTTTTCCAAAACATAGAAAAAGAAGGAATACTTCCCAACACAATCTATGGGGCAAATATCACCCTGATCCCCAAACCAGGAGAGGACCCAACAAAGACAGAAAACTATAGACCTATATCATTAATGAATGTTGATGTAAGAATAGTCAATAAGATCCTAGCAAACAGAATTCAACAACACATCAAAAAAAAATTATACACCATGATCAAGTTGGTTTTATCCCAGGGTTACAAGGTTGGTTCAACATATATAAATCTATAAATATAATACAACACATAAATAAAATAAAAACACAGACCATATGATTTTCTCAATTGATGAGAAAAAAAGCATTTGACAATATCCAGCATCCTTTCATGCTCAGAATACGTAAGAAAATAGGCTTAGATGGGACATTTCTTAAACTGATAGACGAAATCTACAGCAAACCCATAGCCAATATCACATTGAGTGGAGTAAAAATGAAAACATTTCCACTCACATCTGGAACTAGACAAGGATGCCATTTGTCTTGATTGCTAATCAAAATAGTCATGGAAGTTTTAGCCATCACAATGAAGCAAGAGAAGGTGATCAAGGGTATCCAGATAGGATCATAAGAGATTAAATGCTCACTCTTTACTGATGACATGATCTTACACCTGGAAAATGCAGGGACTCAACTACAAAACCCTTAGAAGTGATCAAGGAATTAAGCAGCATCCCAGGATGCAAAATCCATACTGACAAAAAAATCTTTTTTTTTTTTTTGCAGTTTTTGGCTGGGGCCAGGTTTGAATCCACTACTTCTGGCATTTGGGGCTGGAAGTCAATACTTACAAATCAGTAGCTATCATATATACCAACAACAGTCAAGCTGAAAATATAGTGAAGGACTCTATTCTTTTTACAGTAGTGCCAAAGAAGATGAAATAACTGAGAATTTACCTAACAATGGATGTGAAAGATCTTTATAAAGAGAATTATAAAACTCTGAGAAAAGAAATATCAGAAGTTGTTAATAAATGGAAAAACATACCAGGCTCGTGGCAGGGAAGAATCAACATTGTTAAAATATCCATTCTATCCGAAGCAATCTACATATTTAATGTAATCTTTATTAAAGCACCATTGTCGTACTGTAAAGAACTTCAAAAAATAGTATTTCATTTTATATGGAATCAGAAAAAAAATGTGAGTAGCCAATACATAACTCAGAAATAAAAACAAATCAGCAGGTATCATGTTACCAGACTTCAGGCTATACTATAAATCTATAGTGGTCAAAACAGCATGGTACTGGCACGAAAATAGGTAGATATATGGCACAGAATAGAGAAGCAAGAGATGAACCCAGTCACTTATTGTCATTTGATCTTTGATAAGCCTATCAAAAGCATTCAATGGGGGGACAGATTCCCTATTTAACAAGTGGTGCTTGGTGAACAGGCTGGTGACCTGTAGAAGACTGAAAATGGCCTTCACCTTTCACCATTAACAAAAATTGATTCTCACTGGATAAAACATTTAAATTTAAGACACAAATCTATAAAAATACTAGAAGGGAGTGCAGGGAAAATACTTGAATAAATTGGCCTGGGGGAATTTTTTTATGAATCAGGCCCCCCGGCATTTGAAGACACACCAAAAAATGTATTACTGGTATCTGATCAGAGTAAAAAGCCTCTGCACGGCCAAGAGCACAGTAAGTAAAGCAAGCAAACAGCCCTCAGAATGGGAGAAGGTATTTGCAGTTTATGTTTCTGAAAAAGGTCTGATAACCAGAATCCACAAAGAACTCTAACTAATCAACAAGAAAAGAACAAATAATCCCATTTCTTGGTGGGCAAGGGACTTGAACAGAAGCTTCTCGAAAGAAAGGTGCATGACCTACAAACACATGAAAAAATGCTCATCATCTTTAATCATCAGAAAAATGCAAATCAAAACCACTTTGAGATATGTCATAACTCTAGTAAGATTAGCCCACATCACAAAATCCCAAAACTACAGATAATGGTGTTGGGGCAGAGAGAAGGGAACACTTCTGCACTGTTGATGGGAATACAAGCTAATAATATGTTCTTTTTGGAAGAAGTTTGGAGAATACTCAAGGAAGTAAGACCTGCTGTTTGATCCTGCAATTCCTCTACTAGGTGTATACCCAGATGAGCAAAAATCACTTTACAACAAAGACATTTGCACCAGAATGTTTATTGCATTCCAATTCATAATTGACAAGTCATGGAAGCACCCCAAGTGCCAATTGACCCAAGAATGTATTAACAAATAGTGGTATATGTATACCATGGAATAGTATGCAGCCATAAAAAACATGGAGACTTTACATCTTTTATGTTTACCTGGATGGAGCTGAAACATATTCTTCTTAGTAAAGTATCTCAAGAATGGAAGGAAAAGTATCCTATATACTCAATACTATTATGAAACCAATATATAATCACTTACAAATACATACGAATGATAAAACAAAACTATAGTCCAAAAAGAAGGAGGGAAGAGGAGGGAGAGGGGAGGGGGAGAGGAAAGGGAGTTTGGAAGGTGGGAGGGTATTTGGTGAGACTTCATCTAATATACATAATGTAATAATACATTTCAAAACTATTAAGGGCAGAGTATAAATGTCTTACTACAACAAATAAGTAGATGAGGTGATGGTATATTAACAAGTTCGATGTAAGCATTCTACATTGTATATTAAATCAATACACTGTACCTCATAAATTCATTAATGTACACAGTTATGATTTAATAAAAAATAGCCAAGATACTCTTGAAAAAGAACAAAGTTGGATAACAAATGCTACCCAGTTTTGTACTTAAAACAATGTTATAATAATCAAAATGGCATAGTTACAAAATAAAGATATTTGTAGAGAGACAAACATAGTAAAATTAAAATTTAGAAATAATTCATGTATTTAATGCCAATTTATTTTTTTTTGACATACCACTTTGCTCTTTTGCCCAGGCAAGTGTGCAGTTGTGTCATCACAGCTTACAGCAACCTCCAACTCCTGGGTTCATATGATCCTCCTGCCTCAGCTTCTCACCTAGTTGGGACTACAGGAGCAGACCACCACATGTAGATAATTTTCTTTTTACTTTTTGTAAAGATAGGGTCTGCTATTGCCTACACTGGTCTTGTATTCCTAGGCTCAAGTAATCCTCCAACTTCAGCCTACCAAAGTGATAGGATTGCAAGTGTGAATTTACATACCTCACCTCAATTTATTTTTGATAAGAGTTCCAAGTCATTCAATGGGGAAAAATTTATCTTATCAGTAAATGGTGCTTGTATCCTTAGATTTCCATAGCAAAGGAAAGCATTTGGGCCTTTATCTCACATCATATAAGAAATTAGCACAAGCCAATCAACCACCTAAATATATGAATTAAAAGTAGGGAAAAACATACAGAAAATATAAGGGAAAATCTTCATGACCTCCCATTTGACAGTGTATCTTAACATATAACACAAAAAGAGTAATCAATAGAAGAAAAAATAAATAAATTTGACTTCTATATATTTATAAAAAGACATTATCACAGGGAAAATATAATCTAAATAATGAGATAAAACATTTTCAAGTCATTTATCTTATAAGGATTTAATATCCAGAATATAAACATATGTATAACTACAACCCAACAACAACAAAAATAAACCAATTAATATATGGACAAAGGACTTGAATAGATATTTCTTCAAATAAAATGCTAAACTCATGTGAAGATGAGCATATGAAAAGATGTTCAACAGCATTAGTCCCATTCGTCATTATATTAGAGAAATGCAAATGAAAAGCAGGACACTTCACTTAACACACATTAAGATGGCCATGATTAAGAAAAAACAAGAAATAACAAATTTTGGTGAGGATGGGAAAAACTGGAATCCTTCTGTGTTGTTGGTTGGAATAAAAAATGATTTAGTTCTCTGTGGAGAACAATTCAGTCGTTCCTCAAAAATACAAGCTTATATGAATGACCTACCCATTCCACTCCTGGTTATATACATAAAAGAGTTGAAAACAAGAACCCAGATACAACAGTCTTCATTATACCATTATTTACAATAGCCAAAAGGTATAAACAATCTGTCAATCAACAGACAAATAAAGTATATTACATACATACAATAGAATATAATTGAGCTACAAAATGGAATGCACTTCAGTTATGTGCTACACTATGGATAGCTTTGAAAACATGTTAGCTAAAACATATCAGATGTAAAAGGACAAATATTTGATTCCACCTATATGAATATGCAAATTTTCATTGTTAAAGCTTTTTTAATAAAGGTTATGAGCTCAGAGAAGAAGGAAAATGAAGTTTTAACATAATATGTAAAATGTTTATATTTGAGTTGATATGAAAGTTTTGGAAATATTTTTGGATACTGGTGATGGTTGCACAATAATGTGAATGTAATTATTGGAACTGAATTGCACACATAAAATAGTTAAAATGGTAAAGTTAATGACATATACATACCTATAATAAAATTGAATTAAAATACATAAGTAATAAAAATAAAAGACAATAATTATGTAAAAGTATAATCTAATTTACATTACCTAGTTTCAAATCTAATATGTAAAGACCTCGGAAGTTGTCACTGATCTTTACAAAAAGAATAAAAAGCTGAAAATCTTAAAATCAATTTTTTGGAACTATCAAAGAACTGGTGTGGTAGGAACTTTGACCCTGAAATCTGGAGATGCAAACCTAAGGAATTATAATCAAAATGTATGACACAGAAGCTGCTAGAGCCATAACTTTTGAATACTGAAATGGCGATTTTGACTAATTGTTGACTAGTGTGGGAATGATAGACTCCTGGGGGACACAGTTTGAGGAGGTGTCCCATACTTTCATTAGTTTTACTTTCAGTAATCCTATCAGATTCTCTTGGTGAAATCTCACAAAGATCTCCTAGTAGTTCTGTCAGGGAGAGGGGAAGAATAATCATTGTGAAACATCCAGATATTCAGATCTTTCTTCATTACAAATGCCTACTCTCTGGGGGCAGGGGGCCTATACAAGAACCGTGTACTAGGTGAAGAAACACTATTCCTCCACTTCAGTCCCCTCTAGCTTTCTCATTTACATGTATGAAAAGAGAGCAATACCAGAAGGGAAACACTTGTAAAAGTCATAGCCCATAGACATTGACAAATAAAATATTGAGTAAGGCTATGGCCTATAAGATTACTGAAGACTTCACTCCTTTCACAACTTAACTAAGAAACACTAAGAAAGGGGGCTTCAAGGAGGATGGCAGGAAAGCCCAGCCTGCAGAATAAGGAATCCTGGAGGGCCCATAGAAAGATAACATTGTTAGATCACAATCAGCAACTCTTGCCTGTCCCCCCCCCAAAAAAAAAGAGTGTGGGTATGAAGTAATGTAGGTTATCAATGACCAATAGAAAAGGACAACAATCAATGATCAACATAAAAGGGGAATAATGTCTGAGGCACAGAGAGACCAATGAAAGAGTTGCAAACAATTTTAAGCATAGAGAAAAAGGATATTTATACCTCTGCACTGCCTTTGAATTTCCATCTTTCTCTTTTCACTCTCAAGAACAACCCATTTCCAACTCTCTGTGGAAGTTCTCAAAGCTTTCCTTTGTTCTTAAATAAAATTTCTCTTTGTGATACTAAAGCTCGTGCAAGTGACTTTTGCATTCTATTTCACACTGTCTGTGCTGCTCTAGTTTTACTTTTGGTTTCAACCTGCTTTATATTTTTATGTGCCTTGGTTAAACGTTCTAGTTCTGCTAAGTAATCAAACCAGGTCAACTGGGGTCAAGGAATCAGGACTCTCAACCTCCAACACTTATCACCACACCAACAGGACTCCAGTATAATAATAGTGAATTACAGATAAAAAGTTGAAAGACACAGACAAAATAAGTAGAGGAAAAGCTGATAGTATGGAAAGTAGAAATAGGAAAATTCATACTTGTATTTGGAGAGCTCAATATCCCTCTTTCAGCAATTATTAAGACATAAAGTCCCCCAACTTGATCTATAAATTCAATGTAATGACACACGAAACTCTAGAAAAGCATTTTTTAGATAACAACAAACTGGTTCTAAATTTTATATGGAAAGTCAAAAGACCTAGACTAAACAACTCAATATTGAAGAGGAACAAAGTTGGAGGGCTAACTTTATTTGATTTGAAGACATACCATAAATTAAGACATTAATTAAGACAGTGTGGTATTGACAAAACAATAAACAGTGAGATCTGTGGAACAGCATAGAAAGCCTAGAAATTAACTCAAACATATTATAGTGAATTGATCTTTAACAATAGAAGAAAAAATGCAAAAAAGAAAATATTGACTTTTTGACAGATGATGCTAGGAAGATTAATTATCCGCATGCAAAAAAATAATGATTTTAGACAGGATTTATAGTTAACTTTACTATGTTTAACTCAAATAGGTCATCAACCTAAATATATAATGCAAAATTACAAAATCTATAGAAGAAAACAGGAGAAATTCTTAGTGACCTTGAGTTTATTGATGTAATTTTAGATACAATAAGATCCATGAAAGAAAAAAATAAATTGCAAAGTTGTACTTTATTAAAATTTAAAATTTCTGTTCTTCAAAAGACACTATTAAGAGAATGAAAAGACTAGCCACAGACATAGTGCCTGTATTTTAAAAACATATCTAGTAAAGGATGGTATCCAAATTATAGAAAGAACTCTTAAAAAAACTGATTAATAATTAAAATATAGGCAAAAGGTATGAACAGACACCTCAAAAATTAAGATACACAGATGGAAACAATATAAAAAGATGCTCAACATTGCATCTGAGTATTCAACATTGAATACTCAGAAATTGCAAATTTAAACAATGACGACATACCACTACTCTAGCAGAGTGGCTAATATTCAAACAAACCAATAATACTAATAGTAAGCAAGAACATGGAGTAAACTCTCATTTATTGCTGCAAGAATGCAAAATGACACATATGTTCAGAATAGTTTGGTAGTTTCTTTTGTGCCTAAATATAGTATTACCACATGATCCAGCAATCACATTCCTAGGTAATTTCTCAATTGATTTTAAAACTTATGTTCACAAAAAATGAACATCAATGTTTTTAGCAGTTTTTTATTTACAATAATCAAAACTGTAAGCACCAAGATGTAAATTAATAGGTGAATGGATAAAAAAAAAAACTATGTAAATCCATATAATGAGATATTCATCAGCAATAAAAACAAATGAGCTAATGTTACAAAAAAAATTGGATAAATAATAAATGCATTTTGTTAAGTGAAGGAATTTAATCAGATGAGCCCACAGACTGTATGATTCCAACTATACGACCTTCTAGGAAAGGTAAAATTAGAAACAAAAAGATCAATGGTTTCAGCAGTATTGTAGTGGGTGGAGTTTGGATGGATGAAGTATAATGATATTTCTAAGGTGGTCAATCAATTCTGTATGATATCATAATGGTGGATACATGATATCATATACTTGTCAAAATCATGAAATGGTCCAACCCAAAGAGTAATGTATGGAGTGTTTTAAGATGTATTTAGAAGATTGGGGATCTGAGGATGAAATCCAGAATGTAACAAAATAATATAAATCTAAGTGTATAAAATCTCATTGGAAGGGTAAGGCATAAATTACAGCCCTAAGTCATTTCGGAGATGAGTATATTCTGTGTGACTAACAACAAAAGGAACTACATATAAGTACTATACTCTACTGGATAAAGGTTTTATATGAATGTGTACATTTGTCACAGATCCATGGGTTAATACTATATATGTATACTGTAATTAAATAGTTAAATAAATGAATGATAGATAGAGGGTGAAGAATTCTTATTATTAGAGTTGGATACTATAGGCAGTGTGGTAATAGACTGGAGTTGAAGACATTATTATGAAATCATATTAAGCTTAATATAGAAACATAGTTATACATAGAAATATTTTTAGATTTTTATATATACTTATCACACACATCTGAAACACTTGTATTTAATTGATCTATAAGGTGAAAGAACCTAGATATCATAGTAGTAATGAGCATATTTTGTGCTCAGATATTTTCTTTCTAATACTGTTCTCCAATAAAAGGAATAGAGCTCCTTGGAGAAATAGCTGCTGTTAAAACTAGGGAAGAAAATGTATTAGATAAATCTGAATATCTTGAAGTGGTATAAAATAAGAAAGTGCTTTTAAAATTAACACATGAGAATGGATCAAGATTGCAGACTAGAAGCAGCCGGCTCAATGCTGCTATTGTGGATTGAAAGTGGTGAATAGATATCCACCTTTGGACCAGTTGTCTGAGCAAGAGCACTAGGAATCAATGAAGAGTTAGGAATGAAGTGAAAAAGAGAGAAGAGGGACGGCCTTCTCAGAAGAACCAGAGAAAATTAGGGAAGGCACTCACAAGTGGGGAAGGGACAGAGAAAAGAATCTCAAACTCCATGCTTTCCTTGAGGATAATGCAACTTAAGTGGTGGGAGGAGCCCTCCAACAGCAGACCCCTGGAGTAATACAGAGACCTGACTGAAAGATTGACAGCTGCATTGCTCCAAAGAGGAGGCAACAATACAGATAGCATTGTTAGGATATTCCAACCCTGGAATGCTACTTCTGCCCAGGGATTAGATCTCTAACTACCGCCTTTCCCTTACCCATGCTGGTTGAGAGGAAGTGGGGTGTTCAGTCACTCATATGTGTACCATGAGCAGATGAAATGCACTTCCACTGCTGCTGATGCTCAGGGACATGGGCAAACCACATAGTCATTAGCATGACCAAAGTCAAAGTAAAGGAAAAAATCCTACAAACTGTGAGATAGAAGCAACAAATTAATTACAAAAGAAAACCCATCAGACAAACAGCAGACATCTATGCAAAAATCTTTCAATCCAGAAGGGATTGGGGTCATAGTTTTAGTGTTCATAAACAGAACAACTGCCACTCAAGAATTTTGTAACTTGCAAAACTAAGTTTCATGAATGAAGGAGAAAGAAATAAAGTCCTCCCTAGACAAACAAACACTAAGGGAATTTATTGCCACTAGACCTACCCATAGGAAAGGTTTAAAAGTGCTCTTTACAAGAAACAGAATAATCAATACCTTCCAATGTAAAACACTCAAAAAGTGAATCTCATAACTCACAAAACAAAGGAGAAAACAAAGCAATTAGGCATCATTCAACATAATGAACAGAACAGTATCTCATACATCAGTACTAATATTGAATAAAAACAGTCTTAATGCTCCATTTATAAGATACACTTTGGGTGAACAGATGAAAAGAACACATCTTGCAAATTGAAGAATATGTTGTTGCCTCAAGGAAACTAATCCAATACACAGGATTCTCACAGACTCAAGGTAAAATGATGGAAAAAATTGTTCCATACAAATGAACACAAAAAGCAGGCAGGAGCAGATATTCTCATATTAGATAAAACAGATTCTAAATATACAATGGCAAAAAATTAAAAGAAAAACACGGTCATTACATATGATAAAGGGAGCGATTCAACAGGAAGATATAAAAGTTTAAATATCTATGCACCTAAGACATGAGCTCCCAGATCCATAAAAGAATTTCTGCAAGGTCTAAGCAAAGAAATACACAGCAGAAAATTTCTGGGAAGTTCAACTCTCCATTGACAAAACTGGAAAGATTATCAGGGCTGAGGATCAACAAAGAAAGACTGGACTTAAAAAGGATTCTAGAAAAAATGATCTGACAGACATTTACAGAACATTCTATTCCCAAACTGTAGAATATACATTCTTTCCACCAACACATGGGAAATTTTCCAAGATATCATATGTTAGTCCAAAGAACAAGTCTACACAAATTTTGAAAAAGTGAAATTATACCGTGTATCTTCTGAGGTCACAGTGGAATAAAACTAAAATATCAACTACAAGTGGAACTCTCAAACCTACACAAAGTAATGTAAATTAATCTGTAGCTAAACAATCCTTGGGTCAATGAATGATCCTTGGATTAATGATTAAATTAAGGTGGAAAACAAGATTTCCCAACCTGAATGAGAGACATGACACAACCATCCAAAATCTATGGGATATAATAGAAAAAGCAGTGTGAATAGGGAAGTGTTTCTATCAAAAATATAGGATGAGAAATTTATCAACCTCATGTCACATCTCAAGAAAATAGAAAAATAAGAACAAACCCAACCATAAGCTAGCAGACAGAAAGGAACAACAAATATCAGAAAATAACTGAATGAAATGGAAACCATGAAAAATATAAAAGATCAATGACACAAAAGTTGTTCGTCTAAAAAGATAAAAAAAAATCCATGGTTTTCTATCTACATTAACCAGATATAGAAGAGAAAGGACTCAAATAGGCTCAATCATAAATGGAAAAGGAGATATTACAATTGATACCACAATAATACAAATATCATTCATTACTATTATAAAAACATCTATAAAGAGGAAATTGATACATTTTTTAAAACACAACCTCACAAGCTTAAACCAGGAAGAAAGAAATCCTGAAAAGAACAAAAGTGAGTAATGACTTTAAAACAGTAATAAAACCTCTCCCAACAAAAAGAAATAAAAAATAAAAACCCAGGACTGATGGATTGATGGTCAAATTCTCTCAGATTTACACAGAACTGGCACTCATTCTGATTATTACATAACATTGTAGAAAGCCAAATCAAGAACTCAATACTATTCACATTAAACAGAAAATAAATTACCTAGGAACATATTTAGCCAAGAAGGCAAAAAATCTTTACAATAAGAAGTATAAAGTATTGATAAAAGAAATGTGATGGAATCGAATGTCTTTTGTAATGATCTGGGTGGAACCTCTGGGAGAACATTTGTTTAAGTGAAGTATCACAAGAATAGAAAAGAAAACGTCACATGTACTCACTATTAAATTCAAACTAATTGACTAACACTTACATGCACATATGGAAATAACTCTCATCAAATTTAAAAATGATGAGGGGAAGAGGGGTATGGGTAAATTCACACCTAACAGGTACAATGCACACTGTGTGGGTAATGAGCATACTTATAACTTTGACTCAAATGGTATAAAACAATTTATGTAACCAGAAAATTCGAATCCCAATAATATTCTGAAATTTAAAAAAAGATAGATGGTACAAATGAATGGAAAAACATCCTATGATCATAGATTGGAAGAATGACATTGATAAAATGTCCATACTGTCCAAAGTGGTTTACAGATTCAATGCAATTCCCATCAGAATTCTAATATAATTTTTCTGGAATGTAGAGAAAGTAATCATAAATTTCACATGGAACCAAAAAAGAAAACAAATAATTCTTAGTCAAAGTCATTATACGCAAAAAGATCAAATGTAGGCCAGGCATTATCACTCCTGTAATCCTTGCACTCTAGGAGGCCAAGGTGGGAAGATCGCTTGAGCTCAGGAGTTCAAGACCAGTCTGAGCAATAGTGAGACCCTGTCTGTACTAAAAATAGAAAAATTAACTGGCCATTGTGGTGGGTGCCTATAGTTCCAGCTACTTGGGTGATTGAGGCAGGAGAATCACTTGAACCTAGGAGTTTGAGGTTGCTGTTAACTAAGATGACACCAGGGAACTCTACCCAGAGCAACAGAGTGAGACTTTATGTATATATCTATATCTATATATATATACAAAAAACATCAAATCTGGATATAACACATTACCTGACTTAAAATTATACTACAAGACTATAGCAACACTAAAACATGCTGCTGATATAAAGGTGGACACGTAGACCAATGGAACAGAATAGAAAACTTAGAAACCAAACATTATAGTTATGACCCACTGACTTTTTTTTTAAATTAAATCATAGCTGTGTACATTCGTGCAATCGTGGGGTACAATGTGCTGATTTTATATACAATTTGAAATATTTTCATCAAATTGGTTAACATATCCTTCCATGGTATTTTCTTAGTTATTGTGTTAAGACATTTATATTCTACATTTAGGAAATTTCACATGTACCCTTGTAAGATGCACTGTAGGTGTGGTCTCATTAATTATCCTCCCTCTATCCATCCTCCCCCCTCCCCTCCCTTCCCTCTCCCCATATTCTTGGGCTATAATTGGGTTATAGCTTCTATAAATTGGTTTCATAGTAGGGCTGACTACATTGGATACTCTTTCTTCCATTCTTGAGATACTTTGCTAAGAAGAATATGTTCCAGCTCGATGCACTGACTTTTAACAAAACTGACAAATCCATACACAGGGGAAAGGTGGCCCTATTCAATAAATGATGATAAGAAAACCAGTAGCTACATGAAGAAGAATGAATCTAGATTCCTATCTCTCACCATATGTAAAAAATTAACTCAAGCTGGACCAAAGACTTAAATGTAAGACCCGAAAAGACCAAAAAAAAAAAAAAATTCTAGAAGAAAATGTAGGAAAACTCTTCTAGATAGTGGCCTAGGCAAAAAAATTTATGGCAAAAGCTAAGAAAGCAACAATAAAAATTAACAAATGGGACTTAAATCAGAAAACTTCTGCACATCCAAAGAAATAATCAACGGAGTAATTACACTACCTACAAAATGGGAAAAAGTATTCTCAAACTGTATGTCCATTAAAGGGCTAATATCCAGAAACTACAAAGAACTCAAACAAATCACCAATAAGAACCAAACAGCCCCATTAAAAGGAGGGCAAAATATATAATGATATTTTTAAAAGAAGATGAATGACAAAAAAAGAAAAATTGTTCAACATAACTAATCATCAGGAATATGCATCAAAACCACAAGGAAATGCCTTGTCAGAATCTCCATTATTAGAAAAAAACACAATAGATGTTGGTCAACTATGGGGAAAAGGTAATGCTTATACACTGTTATTGGGAATGTGAACTTATACAACTGCTATTGAAAAGTGTGGAAACTCCTCAAAGAACTAAAATTAGACATATTATTCAATCTAGCAATTCCACTACCCAAAAGAAAATAAATATTATAAAAATACAGCTGGGCGGTGCCTGCAGCTCAGTCGGTGGGGCGCCGGCCCCCATATACCGAAGGTGGCGGGTTCAAACCCAGCCCCGGCCAAACTGCAACCAAAAAAAAATAGCCGGGCGTTGTGGCGGGTGCCTGTAGTCCCAGCTACTCGGGAGGCTGAGGCAAGAGAATCGCTTGGGCCCAGGAGTTGGAGGTTGCTGTGAGCTGGGTGAGGCCACGGCACTCTACGGAGGGCCATAAAGTGAGACTCTGTCTCTACAAAAAAAAAAAAAAAAAAATACAGCTGCATTTGAATGTTTATTTCAGCATAATTCACAATTGAAATGACATGGAACCAATCTAAATTCCCATCAACTGATGAGTGGATAAAGAAAATGTGATATATATACACACTATAGCATACTACTCAGCCATAAAATGTAATGAAATATAGTAGAACTTGTTTAAGTTGATCACACAAGCGACTGTAACAAACTGGCCAACATACAGAGGTGATCAAGATAAGGACCAAGGCATACTGTATTGATACATACATGTGGTACAAGTTTGGTCTATGAAAATTAGGTCAACTTAAAGAGGTGGTCAATATAGGGAGGTGGAGATTTTATATGGCAATAAAGAGGTGTAATGAACATTAGAAACTAAGAAGACAGAAGCTTGTAAGGGGGGTCATAGATAAATCTTACCTACTGAGTACAATGTTTACTATTTTGGTGAAGGGTACACTGTAATCCCCGAATTCAGCATGATAGAACTCATCCATCTAACAAAAAACACTATATCTCCTAAATTTTTGAAATACAAGAAAAAATAATTTTAAAAATCACATATACAATAATTGTATTCGAGCCGTATGAAAGAGCTTTCAATGGTCAAGTAAGAACAATTTGAGCAACAAAATAAATAGTGTAATACTGAATTATAAACCAAAGTGTAAGATAAATATCCATGAGTCCATACTACTGCAAATAACTGATTGAATAAATAAATGAACTAGGAAGAAGAGATAAACATCTATGTAAAGGAGTTTCAAATATTTTTTGTGGCCATTGCATCTTTGCAGTGGTTCAGATATTTGTGTTCCTTTCAAAACTCATGTTGACACTTAATCCCTATGCAACAGTATTAAGGGGTATGGCCTTTAGGAGACAATTAGGCTATTAAGGCTTTGCTTTCATGAACAGGATTGGCACCTTATGAAAAGGCTGGAGGGAAATCTCAAGGCCTAGTCTGTCTTTTTACTTTCTGCCATATGAGGAATCAGTGTTCAAGGTGTCATCTTGGAAGCAGGGATCAGGATCTCATCAAACACCAAACCTGCTAGTACTGTGATCTTAGAAAGTTCAACTGCCAGATTTTGAGAAAATAAGTTTCTGTTCTTTATAAATTTCCTAGTTTAAGGAATTTTGTCATAGAAGCAAAAATAAACTATTCCACAAATTGGTACTGATAAGTAGGGGGCTGCTATAACAAATACTTGAAACTTGGAAGTGGCTTTGAATTGGGTAATGGGTAGAGGCTGGAATATTTTGAAGATGCTCACTACAATAAACCTATAATGTTGGGAATAGAGTGTTGACAGAGATTCTGCTGAGGGATCAGAAGAGAATTGTAGAGAGAACCTGACCTTGGAGATTATCTGAGTGGCTATGAACAAAATGTTGGTAGAAATATGGAGAATAAAGGAAATTCTGATAATGCCTCAGAAATAAGGAACAAGTTATTGGAAGGTAGAGGAAAGGTCATCTTTGTTACAAAGTGACAAGAAACTTGCCTGAATTCTGTCTATGTCCTACTACTTTGTGGAAAGCAGAATTTAATATCAACAAACTAGGATATTTGGCAGAAGAAATCTCTGTCTAAGCAAATTATTCATGTCTTTTCTTGACTGCATATAGTAAAATATAAGAAGAGAAACAAATTAAAGATGGGATTTTTAATCAAAAGGGAAGCAGAAATTAAAGATTTAGAAAAATATTAACCTGGGTGATTAAAGAATTTAAAAATGTGTTCAGAAAACTAACTAACTTAGTGTATTCAGGAGGGAATATAACATTGTTGCCATAAAATGTTTGATAAGGAGATTAGTATGAATATAAGATACCAGATGGAGTTTATTAAATCAATGAAAGCATGATGCTGAAAGATATTTCAAAGATCGGTAAGATTGCCACTACCATCACAGGCCCAGAATGCCAAGGTCTTGAGAGAACAGTTTGAAAAGGGGAGCACAATATGCCCACGTGACCTTGAGGATTGCTTCTCAGGGCCAGTTCAAGTTATGCAGGTATACAGGGTAAAAAGCTGTGGAAACATGGCTGCTTCCACTTAAATTTCAAAGGATGCCTTGGGGAGACTCAAGGCCCAGGCACAGAATTATCACAAGGTCAGGGTTAATACAGAGCATCCCCACATGGGCATTGCCCAACAGAGTCTCGGGGTCAGGGCCACCGCAGAGTTTAATGCTCAGTGGAGTCATTGGGTGCAGGGTCACCCCTTAAAGCTCATAACTGTCAGGCCACACCAGCCTGGGGAAGCTGCTAGCATCTGACTACAACTCATGGAAACTACTATGTAAACTGTGTCCAACAAAGCGATGGGGGGCAAGGCCTCCTAGGGCCCTGGGGGCCCAACCTCCATTACTGTGTGCCCAGAAAATGGGACAATGAGCAAAAGATTATTCTCAAGACCTAAGATTTAACGTTTTCCCTGCTGGGTTTTGGATTTGGTCAGGATTTATTATTCTTTTTTATCCTATTTACTCCTTTTTGGAATGGAAAATTTGTACCTGTCATTACACTCTATTTTGGAAGCACATAACTTGTTGGATTTCACAGGCTTACAGCTGGTAAGGAATTTAACTCAGGATAAATTAATCCTTGAGTCTCACTCATTTCTGATTTACATGATATTTAGATGAAACTTTGGACTTCAAAGTTAATGCTGAAATGAGTTTAAGACTTTTGAGGCTATTGAAATGGAATCAATGTGTTTTGTATATGAGAAGGACATGAGTTTGGGTGGAGACAGGGGCAGTATGCTGTATTTTGGTTCTGTCTCCTCCACGATTCATGCTGAAATTTAATTCTCATGCAATAAGAGATGGGGCCTTTAGGAAGTTATTAGGTGATGATGGTACTACCCTTTTCCATGGGCTTAATGCCTTATTATAGAGCTGGAATTAACTAGCTAGGCTTATTTTGCTATTTAGTCCTTCCACCTTCTGCCATGTGATTTAAGATGCTACCTTGTTAGCAGAGACTGGGCTATCATCAAACACTGAAACTACTGGTATCTTGATGTTGGATTTCCCAGCTCTAGAATGATAAAAAATAAATTTCGGTTCTTTATAAATAACCTAGTCTAAGGCATTTTGTTATAGCATCAAAAAGGGATAAGACAATCATCAAGGAGAAGGAACATAAGCCCTTACTGTTTAAATGTGGGTTGCATATAATGACTCATTTCCAAAAAATACAGTATATAAATGGTGGTGGTGGGGGGATAACTTCACAGTGGAGAAACTTGGCAAACTCTACCCAAGCCAGGTGATCATGGTTAACATCATCAGTGACGAATTATACTGATAGTATATTTCTTTGATACTATGGGACAGTATGAAACTTTATCCCTGTGGTCTGGCCAGAAACGTATCACTCCAGTATAATCATGAGAAAAAAATCAGGCAAATAAAAATTGAGGGATATTCTACCAAGTACCTGAACAACACTCTTCATAATTTCAAGGTTATCAAAAACAAGAAAAGTCTGAGAAACTCTCACTGCCAAGAGGAAACAATTACTAAGGAGACATGTCTATTAAACATAATGTGGTAGGTATACTGGGTAGAATCTTTAAACAAAAAAAAAAGGCATTAGGTAAATACTAATAAAATATGATTACATGATGGATTTTAGTTAAAAATACTGCATTAATATTGATTTATTCATTGTAATAAATGTACCATACTAATGTAAGATATTAAAAATAGGGGAAATTGGGTGTTGATTATGTAGAAGGTTTCTGTATTATCATCACAATTTTTCTACAAATAATTTTTATAAAACTTTAAGTTCATTATTAAAAATGTAACCAACATTAAAGTTCAAAGTAAGAAAAACTTCATGCTAATATAACCATGAGAATGGTTTTGTCAAATCTCCTTCCACTGTTTTTACATTTATTTTACATAGTCGTAATATGTCGAATACATATGTAATATGTCGTAATATTTTACATAGTCGTAATCATAGATGCAATGTTTGGAAAAAGTAAATAAATAGTCAAATTTTATCACTTAATAATTATTTAACATTTTGTTTTACCTGTGCTCTGGAATTTATTTTTATTTTAACATTAGAATGAAAATCCTACATAATACACATCTCTTCCCACTCCTTATTCAGTAATAACACATTGTTAGCTAAGAATTGACTATAGTTTGAGTATTTACATTAGGAAAACCAGAAACACTGGTTTGATTGTCTAGACTTAAGAAAGTAGAGGAGAAATTGTTAATAATTAAGACTATATTTTAAACCATGTTGCACCTGTAGCTTTATCTTTGTGAATAACAAAAAATGAGATATACTAAAACTATTTTCTGATTCAGCAAATAAATCACTCAACAAAAAAGTGAATTCTGATATCTAATTTTTTTTCTTTAATTAGTAACATGAAAGTGAAACATCAGTTAACATTCATGTCAGACCTATATTCATTAGTTACTTGCAACCAGAGTTGGGCAATGAATACAAGACTGGCAAAAATCAAGAAAGATATTGCATGAAAATCAACTGACTAAAAGGAATTTACAATCATAGTAATATACGTTATTATTTTTAAATTATGTACTATGCATTCTTTATATCAATAAAATTTATAATAAACATAGCTACTTACCCATACCTGTATATCTAAATCTGTCTCTTGAAGATCTATTTCTCAATCATCTCTCTAGCTATAAATTTTTCTTCAGAGACCTGACAAGCATTTACCAGCACATCCCTGCTTAAATTGCATTAATGCGGTACTCATGAATTAAAAATCTGAGATGATGAGAACAGGATATTATCTGAAGTTTATTGCTTTATGCTTTATAGTAGCACAGAAAATGGTCTTTCTAATCATTTTAATAGTATGTTTCAGATTTGTGTTTATTAATTTTTTGTAGATATGTTAATTTTTCCTTTAAACTCCATTTTATATATCACACTTATTATTATTTCAAGTTGACTTTCTTTCCTTTTATTTGAATAAACTTACCAAATTAGTATATTGGTACTGAAATGCCTATCTAATTATTCTTCTCACTGGTGAATTCGCAGATACTTACTTGTACTACAGAGTTTGGGATAAAACCTAAAGATATTTAATTTTACAGAAAGGAAACTCCCTGACCTTCCAAAGGCCCAGATTATATTTCTTTCTTCCTTCTTCAGACAATTTGCTTCAAGAAATTATTACAAATGTTTTCCAGTGGATTACTTTCCCTTAATTCTATCATTATTCTAGTTCATTCAAGTTCCTAATCTATTGTTTTCATTTATATCCTTTCATATCCACTACCATTGCCATTTCCTGAGTGAAGGGCACACATGGGTCCATCTGGCTTTTCTCCTTTCAACGCATCTGTGTACTGTTGCTGCAGCAAGTGCCCTAACTAAATAAATACAGCTCAAAACACGTCTAAGAATCAGAATGAATTTACTTCATCTGGGAGAATGTTAGAAATGCAGAATTTCAGGCTCTACCTTAGACCTACTATCAGAATATACATTTTAACACGATTTCTAGTTGATCTTCAAACACATTAATATTTGAGAAGTGTTGTTCAAAACTTCTGCTTGAATCTTAGGACAAGTGTGTTCATAAATTCTGATGTTCAAGGCCTTCCAAAATTTACCCAAACTTTTTGTAATCTTGTAATCACTACTTCTTCAAGAGAACCATTCCCTGCTACATTGACATTTAGGAAGCAGTGAGCATGGCTCTCTTTTTCTTAATATTGTCAATCACAATATATACCAATTATTAAAATAATTGAAGGAATATATTCAAGTAACATATGAACACAAATGCAATCATAAAGCCAATACTCAAACCAAGAAACAGAACATTTGCATTCCCAGAAATCCCAATGTGTTCTTCCCTTCCCACCAGATGCATCATGAATATAATCTTACTGATCCATTTGCCTTGTCTGTCATTTTAGCTTTACCACCTATGTACATATTTCTAAAATATATCATTTTGTTTTGTCTGTTTTTGATCTTTATAAAATTGGAATCATACTATGTGCATCTTTTGTTACTTGCTTCTTCATTTCATAATTATGTTTTCTAAGGTTTGTCCAAATTGATAGGTGGTTGTGTATAAGAGCTCAGTGTATGACCATAACGGTAACATTCATTCTATTATTGACAGACATTTAGGTTATGCCTAGATTTTTGCTATTATGGACAATAATAACTATAATAATGTACATAGTGGTAAAATTAAGAAATACAACATTCTGCAATATTGAAAAATTTTATTACAAATTCTCTGGAAATTAATTTGCAATAAATTGAATATTGAAATACACTGTTAGCCTGCCTATATGGAAGCCTTGCAGATGCACTATATATCTTGCTATTCAAGAAAGAGCTTGAGTTTAACCTGTGAGGAGTGCAGTAGCTGACATCCTCCAGTTGTAGAACTTTGACTATTTCTGACCAACACGAAGGCCCTCTAATGGCTAATTTTAGTTTCAAATCTCTCCACTAGTTTGGTCTGTCAGATTTACAGCAAAATCTGAAGACTTTACCCTGCCCAACTCTGGTAGGTATCCCTCCTACCAGAATAAATCTCTTGGACATCTATTTTTATTTCAGCAAGGCTTCCAGTCAGAAATAAAACCTGAAATGACATTCCAATTAACCTATTTCTAAATGCACCAGTAAAAATGATCAAGAGCTGTCACAGCATCAATTTAAATGTCTATCAAAAGGAAAGTAAATTTTTATATATTGACAACATATGATAAAAGATTATGAGGAATTACAAACTGCACTTTTACATACACATGTAACATCATTTCTATAGTGCTCAAAAAGATATAATACTAAATATATTCTCTTTTATAGCCTTAAAGAGTGATATCTAGCTTATACACCATAGAAATTCACTGTTTCATTGAATAAATAATACATTATTCAGGGAAATATGCACATGATGAAACCATAAAGAAAAGAAGGAAATGATTAACACAATGTTGGGGAGAGTGGTTACTTTATATATATATGTATATATATATAGTTAAATCATAGCTGTGTACATTAGTGCAATCAAGGGGTACAATGTGCTGGTTTCATATACAATCTGAAATATTCTCATCAAACTGTTCAACGTAGCCTTTAGTTATTGTATGTAGACATTTGTATCCTGCCTTTAGTAAGTTTTGCCTGTACCCATTCTAAGATGCACCGTAGGTGTGACCCCACCCATAACCCTCCCTCCACCCTAACCTTCTCACTCCCTTGCCCTTCCTTGATATCAGGGATAAAGTAAAAAAAGGGATCACAGGGAATCTCAAGGTATTAATACTACTTAAGCTTGATAATGAGAGATAAATGTTAACTTTCATCTTTTTTTCTTTTTTTTAAAGAAGAATATTATAGGGGTATAATCATTTTGGTTACATGATTTGCCTACTGTTGACTGGAAGCCTTGCTGGTAATATAAACCATTGAATGACACATATGAGGCATGTTATATGTATATTATATATTATATTTTTACAATGAAGTAAGCTAGAGAAAAGAAAAATGTTTTTAAGAAAATCATAAGGAATAGGAAATATTTAATATACATTAAGTGGAAGTGGATAATGATAAAAGTGTTCATCCTCTATATCTTTAGGTTGAGTGTACTGAGGAAAAGAAGGAAGAAGAGGAGATGGTCCTGCCATCTCAGGAGTGGCAGAGGTAGAAGAAAATGCATGTGTAAGTGGACTTATGCAGATACAAACCTATGTTGTTCAAAGGCCAACTCCGTGTGTGTGTGTGTGTGTGTGTGTGTGTGTCTATACCCTGTATGATTAACACAATATTGAGAATAGTGGTTACTATTTTAGGAGGTATCAGGGATAAAATGAAAAAAAGGAGGCACAGGGAATTTCAAGGTATTGGTACTACTTAAGCTTGATAGTGAGAAATGAATGAGAGAATCACACATACAGGGTATAGATACACACACACACACACACACATACATATATATAACACATATATCTTTTTAATCCCAGAGAATATTGCCAGCTTTCAAAATAGGTTAAAGATATGCAGTTATACAATGTTTTATTGTTATTTATTTTACTGTACTTGGAGTATGTTTAGTTCAGTACAAATTCAAGACTTATGGCAACTCTATATCAAGCAAGTCTATTGGTACTATTTTTCAAATAGCATGTATCTCTGTGTCAGCATTTTTTACCAATAAAGTATTTTTAAATTATAGTATGTATATTTTTATAGACATAGTGCTATTACACACTTAATAGACTACATTATAGTGTAAATATAACTTTTATATGAACTAAAAAGCCAAAAAAATGTGTGATTAGTTTTATTATCATATTCTCTTTATTCCACTGGTCTGGAACAGAACCCACAATGTCTCTGAGGTAAGCCTACCTAGACTTGCATATCACATTTGTGAAATTTATTATATTTTCTCATCAAATAATATTACTTTTAGATTCATTTGGGTTTTTACTATAGACAATCATATAATTTGCAAATAATGACTATTGTTTCCTTTTAAGACTAATAAACTATCTCTTTTTCTATTTTACTAGCCAGGGCTCTCAGTTAAATTATCTATGATCTCAAACAGGATGTTTTTACTTTTTGCAATTAAGTATGGAAATAAACATTATCATCTTTATTCTTCTTAATTCTTAGTTTGGCAATATTTGCATGAACATATATTGAATTATTATTTTCCTACATTTTTAGATGATCATATGCTTTTTCTCCACGAATATGGAATGTATTTTAATACAAGAATTCATCCTCAACCATACTGTAGTCTTGTAGTATTGTAGTATTGTAATCATATTGTAGTGAACCCAATTTGATAATGATACAATATCTTTTTATTTATTTATTTATTTATTCATTCATTCATTCATTCATTTACTTATTTAGAGACAGAATTTCCTATGTCATCATTGGTAGAGTGCCATGGCGTTACTGCTCACAGCAACCTCAAACTCTTGGGCTTAAGTGATTCTCTTGCCTCATCCTCCCAAGTAGCTGGGACTACAGGTGCCTGTCACAATGCCCGGCTATATTTTTGTTGCAGTTGTCATTGTTGTTTTAGCTGGCCCGAGCCAGGATTGAACCTGCCAGCCTTGGTGTATGTAGCCGGTGCCCTACCACTGAGCTACGGGCACTGACCTACAATATCATTTCAGTTTCATTTTATTAATATTTTAGAATTTTTCCATTAGATCAAGAGTGGCCTGTGCTTTCATTTCTGTATGTGTATTGAGATTTTACTAAACTCAAAAGATGACTTACGTAATAATTCCTCCTCTTCTATTCTGTTGAAGAGCTAGATAAGCTTGAACTTATTTTATACTTATTTTGGTCTAGGATAATGGCAAGATTTCAAATGAATAGATGAAAGAATTGTTCAGTAAATTTAGCTAAGTAACTGGATAGTCATTTAAAAAAATCTAAATCCCTCATTTATATCACATTTTAACAACTTTTAAATGGATTTAACAAATAAAATTTTAAAACAAAACCAGATAATATATATTTTTAACTCTTTTTTTAATTGTAAATTGACAATTTATAATTGTATAAATTTATGGGATATGAAGCTATGTTATGATTTACAATCTATAATAACTACATCAAGCTCATTAACATATTCATCACCTTACATATTTACCATGTTTTGTGGTGGGCAGATAATACATATTTAAAATAGAGTATATAGAGGGGAGACAAGATGGCAGACTGAAGCCAGCTTTCAACAGAGGCTCCCGTCCAGAAGGAGAGTTAAGGGACAGGAATTTAGTAAGTATCCTGGTGGACTTGAGCCTCACCAAGAGAGAAGGTTGAAGAACGCACATCAACACCGCTGAGGCAAGCTGTGATTACAAGGACGCAAACAAAAGGTACAAAATCCACCACCAAGCGGACGGGAGTCCCCCTCCCCCATGAGACCGGCTCAAGAGCCCCACAATTGAACAAGCGGGCAGAAATTAAAGGCCCTCCCACTACACTCCAGGGAGAGACCTTCTAAAAACTGGACCTACCTCCCCTACTGGGGTGCCGTGGCTTTCTCCTGCCGGGCATAAAACTGAATAAAACTTTGGGAATCCTTTGCCGGCAACCCTGAATCCCCAGCGCTCCCCTCCCGCCCACTGAGGTCTGGAGGCCTGTCCCCCAGGAATTCGGATCCTTGGGTGATTTCACAAGGGGAGTGGACAGTCCTCGAGTTGCGACTGGTCAGCATTGACTCTGAGGCGCGCGAGTGAGGAGAGGGCACCGGGCTGAAGGGGAGTCATGCCTTGGTGGCACTTCCCTGCGGTGCAGTGCAGCAACCCTCCCCGGGCAACATTACGGGGCAGGCACAAGACTGAATAAGACTCTAGCTTCCCCGCTGAGAGCTGAGAGCCCCTACTCTCACTCGGGGTCTGAGGGCCTATCCCCCAGGAGTTCGGATCCTTGGGTGATTTCTCAAGGGGAGTGCACAATGCCTGAGCTGCGTCAGGTCAGCGCTGACTCTGGGACACGTGAGCGAGGAGAGGGCACTCTGCTGAGGGGAAATCAAGCCTTGGCGGCACTTCCCTGCGGTGCAGTGCAGGAACCCTCCCCGGGCCGTAGTGTTGCGTAAAACTGAATGAAACTCTAGCTCCCCCCCACACTCCCAATCGGGGTCTGGGGGCCCATCCCCCAAGAGTTCTGATTCTTGGGGGATCTCTTGAGGGGTGTGGACCCAGCACAAACTGTGGCCGCTCAGGGCTGACTCTGGGGCGCGGGACAGAGGAGAAATGGGGCGCCTGAGTGCCCAAACCAGAGCAGCAGTTCCCTGGAGGTAGATCAACAGCCGTTTTTTCTTTAAGGGCAGAACACCCACTTCTGTAAATTCTGAGGCCACACCCCCTGTCTCCCTGGGCAACCAGAGGAGGCCACCGGTGAGCGGGGGATTTCCTGACACGGCTCACAAACCCGGGAAGCTTCCAGGGCGGGGCCAACCCAGAGAGGTGTTCGAACGCAAATGTCCTCCAGCACCAAAGACGTTTGAACTCAAAACAGCCCGTCTTCTGTAGGCGATTTCGACAGGAACAGAGACAGAACCCCACAAAGTTGTCTGTTCTATTCTGTTCTGTTCTGTTCTGTTAGCAGCATCCATCAGGGACGGGGCTAAGCCTGAGTGAACACCTCCTTCCCATCACCTGCATCAAACACTCAAAGATGTCAGGCCCCATCTCCTCCTGCTAGATAGCGGCAGTCTGCGGGGGCCTGGCAGACTTCCTTGCGATACAGGCAGGTGCAAACCCCTGGAGTGTTTGTTCACTGCAGGCAACTGGGTTAGCCATCTGCAGAGATACCAGTGACTGGGTCCGATGGAGGGGCAAAATGGGGAAGGAGACGTCAACCTTCCTAGACTGCTCTGTTTGCTGGGTGGCTCCACCTGACTCCACGCTGCACTGGGGTGAGCCGTGTCAGAGGAGTCACCAGGCCCCTGTGATCCAGTTCCCAGAGACCTCTTGAACTCTCCCACCCGAGACAAGTGCCGATTGAGACAGCGGATTTGGACCTTTTGAACTGGGCTAATAGACTGAGGACTTTTCAGGCGGTGCCCTGGGTGTGCGATTGTAGGAAGGTTTGATTCTCCTTTTCCAACTGGGGCCAGAGGTGGGCAGGCGGGGTGACTTAATTGCTGATTTTTCCACACAGCTGAGACTTCAAGCCAGAGTAGAAGTTGCAATAGGATCGAACAGAAACCAGCTGAAAGCAAGACAGAACCACTTTGCTCCACTACACCAGACGGGGCCCCAGTTTCTCAGGCCACAACACTGTACGGGCCCTCGATAAAACCACAGGGGAAAAACCAAAGGGAGTAAAATAACCATGGGGCGGAATCAGCGGAAAAACTCTGGTAACATGAATAACCAGAATAGATCAACCCCCCCAAGAAAAGATACGGCAGATGTGATTGAAGATCCCATTCATAAACAACTGGCTGAGATGTCAGAAATCGAATTCAGAATTTGGATTGCAGACAAGATTAATAAAATGGAATTAGGAATTCGAGGAGAAATTCAAAAATTGTCTCAAGAATTTAACGAATTTAAAGACAAAACCACCAAAGACTTAGACACACTGAAGCAAGAACTTACAGCCCTCAAAGATACGAAAAATACAGTAGAATCCCTCAGTAAAAGAATGGAGCAAGCAGAAGAAAGGATTTCTGACATTGAAGATAAAGTCTTCGAACGCTCCCAATCTCTCGAAGAGGAAGAGAAATGGAGAGCAAAAACGGATCACTCACTCAGAGAACTCTCAGATAATTTGAAGAAAAGCAACATAAGAATTATAGGGATTTCTGAGAACGATGAAGTGGCCTCCAGGGGCACAGAGGCCCTTCTGCATGAAATTAAGAAAGAAAATTTTCCAGACATGCCTAGAGAATCTGAAATTCAGATAGCAGACAGTTTCAGAACCCCAGCACGATTCAAACCCAATAAGTCATCCCCCAGGAATATCATAATTAGCTTCACTAAAGTTAACATGAAAGAGAAGATTCTCAAAGCAGCCCGGCGAAAGAAAACTATAACGTACAAAGGTAAGAATATTAGAATAACTGCAGATCTCTCTGCTGAAACTTTTCAAGCCAGAAGAGGCTGGTCATCAACTTTTAATCTCCTAAAGCAAAAAAACTTTCAACCCAGGATCTTGTATCCAGCTAAACTGAGTTTCATCTATGATGGAGAAATTAAATACTTCAATGACATTCATATGTTGAAAAAATTTGCCATAAGTAAACCAGCTCTTCAGGATATTCTCAGACCTATCCTCCACAATGACCAACCCAATCCTATATCACAAAAGTAAACTCACTCAGAAACTTCGGATCAAACTCCAACTTCCACACTGGCGAAAGGATTAAAAATGTCCACTGGACCTTTGAAAAACTCGATACCCAAAATTCCACCAGACTTATCAATACTCTCCATCAATGTGAATGGCTTAAACTGTCCTCTAAAGAGACATAGGTTAGCTGACTGGATACAAAAACTCAAGCCAGATATTTGTTGCATACAAGAGTCACATCTCAACTTAAAAGATAAATACAGACTCAGAGGGAAAGGATGGTCATCCATATTTCAGGCAAATGGTAATCAGAAAAAAGCAGGTGTTGCAATTTTATTTGCAGATACAGCAGGCTTTAAACCATCAAAAGTAAGGAAGGACAAGAATGGTCACTTCATATTTGTTAAGGGTAATACTCAATATGATGAGATCTCAATTATTAATATCTATGCACCCAACCAGAATGCACCTCAATTTATAAGAGAAACTCTAACAGACATGAGTAACTTGATTTCCTCCAGCTCCATAATCGTCGGAGATTTCAACACTCCCTTGGCAGTGTTGGATCGATCCTCCAGAAAGAAGCTGAACAAAGAAATCTTAGATTTAAACCTAACCATCCAATATTTAGATTTAGCAGACATCTACAGAACATTTCATCCCAACAAAACTGAATACACATACTTCTCATCAGCCCACGGAACTTACTCCAAAATTGATCACATTTTAGGTCACAAGTCTAACCTCAGTAAATTTAAAGGAATAGAAATTATTCCATGCATCTTCTCGGACCATCATGGAATAAAACTTGAATTGAGTAACAACAGGAATCTGCATACCCATACAAAAACATGGAAGTTAAATAACCTTATGCTGAATGATAGCTGGGTCAGAGATGAGATTAAGAAAGAAATTGGTAATTTTTTGGAACAAAACGACAATGAAGACACAAACTATCAGAACCTCTGGGACACTGCAAAGGCAGTTCTAAGAGGGAAATTTATAGCACTGCAAGCCTTCCTCAAGAGAACAGAAAGAGAGGAAGTTAACAACTTAATGGGACATCTCACGCAACTGGAAAAGGAAGAACATTCCAACCCCAAACCCAGTAGAAGACAAGAAATAACCAAAATTAGAGCAGAATTAAATGAAATTGAAAACAAAAGAATAATACAAAAGATCAATAAATCAAAAAGCTGGCTTTTTGAAAAGGTCAATAAAATAGATAAACCTCTCGCCAACCTAATCAGGAAAAAAAGAGTAAAATCTTTGATATCATCAATCAGAAACAACAAAGACGAAATAACCACAGACTTATCAGAAATCCAAAAAATCCTTAATGAATATTACAAGAAACTTTATTCTCAGAAATATGAAAATCTGAAGGAAATAGACCGATACTTGGAAGCACGCCACCTTCCAAGACTTAACCAGAATCAAGTGGAAATGTTGAACAGACCCATATCAAGTTCAGAAATAGCATCAACTATACAAAACCTCCCTAAAAAGAAAAGCCCGGGACCAGATGGTTTCACGTCAGAATTCTACCAAACCTTTAAAGAGGAATTAGTACCTATATTACTCAACCTGTTCCAAACTGTAGAAAAAGAAGGAAGACTACCCAACACGTTCTATGAAGCAAACATCACCCTGATCCCCAAACCAGGAAAAGACCTAACATGAAAAGAAAATTATAGACCAATATCACTAATGAATATAGATGCAAAAATATTCAACAAGATCCTAACAAACAGAATCCAGCAACACATCAAACAAATTATACATCATGACCAAGTTGGTTTTATCCCAGGGTCTCAAGGCTGGTTCAATATACGTAAATCTATAAATGTAATTCAGCACATAAACAAATTAAAAAACAAAGACCATATGATTCTCTCAATTGATGCAGAAAAAGCTTTTGATAATATCCAGCATCCCTTCATGATCAGAACACTCAAGAAAATTGGTCTAGAAGGGACTTTTCTTAAACTGATAGAGGCTATCTACAGCAAACCCACAGCCAATATCATATTGAATGGAGTTAAATTGGAATCATTTCCACTCAGATCAGGAACCAGACAAGGCTGCCCATTGTCTCCATTGCTTTTCAACATTGTAATGGAAGTTTTAGCCACCGCAATTAGGGAAGAAAAGGTGATCAAAGGTATCCATATAGGGTCAGAAGAAATCAAACTCTCGCTCTTCGCAGATGATATGATTGTGTATCTGGAAAACACTAGGGACTCTACTACAAAACTCCTAGAAGTGATCAAGGAATACAACAGCGTCTCAGGTTACAAAATCAACATTCATAAATCGGTAGCCTTTATATACACCAACAACAGTCAAATTGAAAAAGCAGTTAAGGACTCTATCCCATTCACAGTAGTGCCAAAGAAGATGAAATATTTGGGAATTTACCTAACAAAAGACGTGAAAGATCTCTATAAAGAGAACTATGAAACTCTAAGAAAAGAAATAGCTGAAAATGTTAACAAATGGAAAAACATACCATGCTCATGGCTGGGAAGAATCAACATTATCAAAATGTCCATACTACCCAAAGCAATATATAATTTCAACGCACTCCCTATTAAAGCTCCACTGTCATATTTTAAAGATCTTGAAAAAACATTACTTCGTTTTATATGGAATCAGAAAAAAACTCGAATAGCCAAGACATTACTCAGAAATAAAAACAAAACAGGAGGAATCACACTACCAGACCTTAGACTTTACTACAAATCGATAGTGATCAAAACAGCATGGTATTGGCACAAAAACAGAGAAGTAGATATCTGGAACAGAATAGAGAACCAAGAGATGAATCCAGCTACTTACCGCTATTTGATTTTTGACAAGCCAATTAAAAACATTCAGTGGGGAAAAGATTTCCTATTTAACAAATGGTGCTGGGTGAACTGGCTGGCAACCTGCAGAAGACTGAAATTGGACCCACACCTTTCACCATTAACTAAGATAGACTCTCATTGGATTAAAGATTTAAACTTAAAACATGAAACTATAAAAATACTAGAGGAGAATGCAGGGAAAACCCTTGAAGAAATTGGTCTGGGTGAGTATTTCATGAGGAGAACCCCCCCAGGCAATTGAAGCAGCTTCAAAAATACACTACTGGGACTTGATCAAACTCAAAAGCTTCTGCACAGCTAAGAACACAGTAAGCAGAGCAAGCAGACAGCCCTCAGAATGGGAGAAGAGATTTGCAGGGTATATCTCTGACAAAGGTTTAATAACCAGAATCCACAGAGAACTCAAACGCATCAGCAAGAAAAAAACAAGGGATCCCATCGCAGGCTGGGCAAGGGATTTGAAGAGAAACTTCTCTGAAGAAGACAGGTGCAAGGCCTTCAGACATATGAAAAAATGCTCATTATCTTTAATCATCAGAGAAATGCAAATCAAAACTACTTTGAGATATCATCTAACTCCAATGAGACTAGCCTATATCACAAAATCTCAAGACCAGAGATGTTGGTGTGGATGCGGAGAAAAGGGAACACTTCTGCACTGCTTGTGGGAATGCAAATTAATACATTCGTTTTGGAAAGATATATGGAGAACACTCAGAGATCTAAAAACAGATCTGCCATTCAATCCTGTAATTCCTCTGCTGGGCATATACCCAGAAGACCAAAAATCACAACATAACAAAGATATTTGTACCAGAATGTTTATTACAGCCCAATTCATAATAGCTAAGTCATGGAAAAAGCCCAAGTGCCCATCAATCCACGAATGGATTAATAAATTGTGGTATATGTATACCATGGAATACTATGCAGCCTTAAAGAAAGATGGAGACTTTACCTCTTTCATGTTTACATGGATGGAGCTGGAACATATTCTTCTTAGTAAAGTATCCCAAGAATGGAAGAAAAAGTACCCAATGTACACAGCCCTACTATGAAACTAATTTGGGACTCTCACATGAAAGCTATAACCCAGCTACAACTTAACAATAGGGGGAAGTGGGAAGGGGGGGTGGGTAGAGGGAGGGGGATCGGTGGGATCACACCTGTGGTGCATCTTACAGGGGTATTTGCGAAACTTGGTAAATGTAGAATGTAAATGTTTTGGCACAGTAACTGAGATAACGCCTGAAAGGCTATGTTAACCACTGTGATAAAAATGTGTCAAATGGTTTATGAAGCGAGTGTATGATGCCCCATGATCATATCAATGTATACAGTTATGATTTAATAAAAAAAAGAGAAAAAATAATAAAATTAGAGTATATGTAAAATTGTAATTCTGGCATACAGCAGACTTTTCAACAATGACACCAATGCCAGAAATTATATACTTTTTAATGAAAATAATGATTTATTTTATGTAATCAAAAATGGAAGGGATTATCTGTATGCAATTTATGAATATGACTATGTTTACATAAATACATTGTCATATTCTCTTTATTGCAGTGAATAGTGAGGAATATATATATATTTCTATGTTTTATTTTTATTTTTTTTTATTAAATCATAGCTGTGTACATCAATATGATCATGGGGCACCATACACTTGGTTCATAAAATATTTGACACATTATCATCTCAGTAGTTGACATAGCCCTCCTGGCATTTTCTTAGTTACTTTGCCAAGACATTTACATTCCACATTTACCAAGGCTCACATGTACCATTGTAAGATGCACCACAGGTGTGATCCTTTCAATCCACCTCCCTCTACCCACCTCCCCCCTCCCTCCCCACGATTTCCCCCTTCTCCCTGTTCTTAGGTTGGACCTTCACATGAAAGCTATTTCTATGTTTTAGAAGATTAATATCTTAATATGAAAATGACAACAGACTTCAAAATTTAAAACATTTTTGGAACATTAAAAGAAATCTATTTGTTTTACATACATGAATTTTATGATCACTAACTTATTTCCTACTTTTCCTAATATTTCATAATATGACTTTCTTGCAGATTTCTTGTTATTTCTTATGTGAAAATAACAACTTGTTCTTTCTTTTTCTGTTTCTCAAACATCTTCTGCTTTTATCTTGCATGCTTAAAATACATAAAACAATGTTAAAAAGTAGTGGTAAGAGCAAACATCTTTGCCCTGTCCTACATTTTATTAGAAATGGCTTGGTAATCTTTTCATTATGTATGGATGCTAGATTTTATTTAGAGACATAAAATTTATGTTAAGGAAGCAAACCTTAGTCAATAGATACATCTATAAACCTTATATCAGGATGGGTGTTAAATTTCGTCACGTGTTTTCAGTGTCTTTTGTGATGTTTATATATATTTTCCTCCCATATTGGTTACTAAAGTTAAATATATTTCTAACTTTACTATTACTATTATCTTATTATTATTATATATACACACTGGACCTGTTTTCAAAATTCATTTTAATTACATTTAATTACAAATTGTGCTTTGAAACCTTCATTACCATGTTCTATTGTGTTTATCATTGTGAATAAAATTCTTACACCATTATTTTTCCAATCAGGACTCCTCCATTAGTGAAGTTTACTTTAATTCAATTTTTAGTAGGTAAATGATATCCAAGGATATTTTTTAGTAAAGTTTTATAAGTACTGTACTTACTAATTTTGCATCTTTAACAATTCTTTCCATTACCTTTTCAAGTGAACCACCTTCTGAAGGGGTAGAAAATTCTTGAATCATCACATTTTCCTATCTGATGACATTTGTCTATTCCCTTGCTATCAATTGTTGTTAGGAATAGTTTTGAAACCAACTTGATTTCTTTCACTTAGTAAATTATGATTGTGGAGTCATTTATACTTGTAATCCAACGAATTCATCAGGTTTAGACTTGCAGGGATCTTTCTTGTTTAATTTTTTCTTATAGATGGTAAGACATTTCAGTGCACAGGTTGCTGACTTCCTTTATTTCCAGAAAGCTTAATTTCATTATAAAATTAAAAATACATTGCCTTAGCCAATTCTAGAAACTCAGTGTCTTAATCTACAAGTATTTATTTCTCATAGTTCTGGAGGCTAGAAAGTCCAGAATCAAAGTACTGGCAGATATCACATTTGGTGATGGCACTCTTAGTGGTTTACAGATAGCTGTCTTATTGTATCCTTACATGGGAGAGAAAGAAATTATATCTTTTCTGTTTTTTCTTATAGGGCTCCACGTTCATGACCTACTTATCAGAGGCCCCATGTTCTAACATGCAGTGGTTTAAGATTTCAGCATATGAATTTAAGGAGGACACACAGATTCAGTATATATCATACACATATTTTTCTGTTTCCTATATTGTATTTTCCTCAGAAATTAAATTATCCTATTTGGGGGGCTTCAATTCCTGGCTTCTTTATCTAACCTCTAATTAGTTTCTTCTCTGTGTAGCTTTTCAAAGTATTGTTTGTAATTTTTTTATTTTATTTTTTTTGCAGTTTTTGGCCGGGGCTGGGTTTGAACCCGCCACCTCCAGCATATGGGGCCAGCACCCTACTCCTTTGAGCCACAGGCACTGACCTGTCTGTAATTTTTATAGACCTCATCCTTCATGTTTCCAACTCAGTATTCTATAGTAATATATGCTGATTCTACATTTCAATGATTATAAAACAAAATGAGGAAAAGCTATTTTTTTTCTTTCAGATTCATGATCTGTTCAATACCACTAAAGCACAAGTAGGCTACTAGGAGCCGTTAAGCTTCTAGTATGAAACTGAATAATTTCAGTTATGAAACTGAAATTCAGATATTTCCTACCTTCCAACCTGTTTACTCTTACTTCCAAGTCCTTTCTCTTGAATAAGAGACTGAGAAATTAAAAAAAAAAAAAGAACACATTTTAGCACACAGGCTTTCACGCATTAGCTACCTGCAAGCAATGTTCTCCTCTACTTTCTTTGACTTCCATGATCCAAATTATTATCTGTGAGAGTTAAGAGTCACTGACAATTCAGGTTGCTCTCCTTCTTTCTTTCTTTCTTTCTTTTTTTTGCAGTTTTTTGGCCAGGGCCAGGTTTGAACCTGCCACCTCTGGTATATGGGGCCGGCGCCCTACTCCTTTGAGCCACAGGCACCGCCCCGGGTTGCTCTTATTTTTTCCAAATGCCAATATTTTATTTAGAAAAATATGTGACAGATTATGGGATTGTCCTTCAATTTGATCCTAAGCTTTTAGAATTCATTGTTTGTGGTGTGGCTTTTCCCTAATTACACTATAAATGTTGTTCTTTGTTTTTTATTTTTTTCTGTTGAGGAAGTTATAAATACATTATTATAGTATACTGTTTTATGTAGATATATATGATTTTGAATTATATATAATATAATATGATATATTGTAACATATATATTACTACATATTTATGTACATATATTTCATTAAGGATTTCTTATTATAAAATGAAAAATACAGGACATATACAAAAGAGCATACACACATGCCAAAGGAGAGTATAACAATTTCACTACCATTTTCATACTTGTTTTGTTTTGGTGGTGAAAATACTGGTTGTTATTAATTCAGAATATTCTTACTTTTTATGAAAAAATATTAACATGTACTTTTCTGTTTACAAACATATATTCCTTTACAATATCTCAGCAAATTTCTGTTTTAATGGAGTTTATATATTTTTATAGACTAAATTGTAACACTAACTTTATGTCATGATGCAAGTATTACAAGAAAATCATCAAGTTCTAAGATTCAATAAAAGAGGATTATTGATGAAAAATTGTTTAATCATGCTTTACAGAAAAATGTATATAGTTTAAAATAGCTGACTATGTGAAATGTACACATTTTAAAATAGTTGACAATTTAAAATTACACACAAACTTTATGAACACCCTGTATAATTCAAATAAATACTATCACACATTTTGTAAAGAAGTATGAAAACATTATTTTTGTGATGGAGACAACTATACAATAATTATTAGAAAATTAATGACTTTTAATATTAATTTTTTCCACTTTAACAATAAGAACAATATCCACCCTCTTTAAATGTCCCACTTGTTGCCTTAATCCTTCACTAGTCAGTCACACTACCTAACTCAAAATACGAGGTATTGTGATGTCTGTGTTCTGGTTTGAAGGAGATTATTTTATGTGTATATAAGGACCAGGAAATATATCTCCTTTCCTTGTCTCTGAATTACTTGATCTGAAACTGTTCACACCTGTTTCGTTTTTATTTCAAATTAATACGAGGGAGCATATTTTTAGGTTACATTGTTCTCACTTCCAAGGTAAAGTTCAAATTGTAGGAAAGACCTTCACCCAAGGAGGGCATGCTAAATACACATTGGGTGAGATCCCATCAAATGACCTCCTTTCTCCTGCCAGCCACCTTCCCTTCTTCTCCTCCCCCTCCTTCTTACCCCCCTTGCTAAATTATATTTGTGTTTTATCATTCATATGAGTGTGTAAATGTTTATATATTGGTTTAATATTAGTATTGAATACATGGGATACTTTTTCTTTTCCATCCTTGAAATACTTTACTAAGAAGAATGTGTTTCAACTCTATCCAGGTAAACATAAAAGATGTAAAGTCTCCATTTTTTATGGCTGAATAGTACTCCATGTATACATATACCACATTAATAATATTTTATTCCTCTCTCAACTTTGTACTCATTACCCAGGTAACAAGTCTGTATTCTGATACCAATTATAAATTGTTGTAACCTAAGTTTTGCTTAGTTGCAAACTCAATATGCTGTGACTATTGTCACCCCACCCCACACCAATTCCATCTTTCAGCCCCTCTCTCTTTTATACACACAACCTGTGTACACATAGCATTTCTAAATTTGTTGCCCATATTCAGTTTTAGTGTCTGAAAGATAACCCAAGACTATCTACTCATAAACTCAAACTTGATTGTGTTTTCCAGATATCTTGGTCTATTTAACCATCAAAACTTGTAGTAACTAATTATAATAATTCCTTATCTCTTGAAAGTGATAGAACCTGGTCTCTGGATGATTTTAATATTATCTATTATTGGAAAATATATATTAAGGATCTCACAAACCCTACAGCAATAAGCCTTCATAATGTATTATTGAGAGTACAATGGACTTTCTGCAATTTTTATTTGAAGCAAAGAGGTCTTGTATAATTTACATATTTACTTGGATTTCCCTGAAAGTATGCTTTGGAAAGTAGAAATAAAAGTCAATTCTTCACTTCCACAAATTTATCTGTCATTGGCACCTGTGTTTTAGAAATGTATGTTTTATGGGCGGTGCCTGTGGCTCAAAGGAGTAGGGCGCCAGCCCCATATGCCAGAGGTGGTGGGTTCAAACCAAGCCCTGGCCAAAAACTGCAAAAAAAAAAAAAAAAAAGTATGGTTTCCTCTCTTTTTAAAAAATTTCTAAGAAATAAAGTAATTGCAAAATAATCCTACAGAACTGTTCCTATCACTCTCTTTGACCTTTAAGAAGATGAAGCTGTGGACTAGTTGCAGTGTACAAATTATAAAAGGATGATATGACTTCAAAGCATCTGATCTTCTACAGCCTTCATATTAGAATTGAGTAAATTGGATTCTTGCTTCTCCATTCTTGTGATGCTTTACTAAGAAAAATGTGTGATCTACTACAAGGTGGAGGGTAGGGGAATGTTGGAGCAGGGCGAGAGGAAGAGGGAGGGACATGGGGTGGTCATGGTGTATGGCACACTTCTTGGGAGGGGCCACAATTGTAAGAGGGACTTTATCTAACAAATACAATCAGTGTCACCTAATTCTTTGTACCTTCCCAACCAATAAAAAAAAAAAAAAGTGTAGCTCTTGTGAACAACAACAAAATGGTGTCTGATTCTTCTCTGCTCTCCATACATGTCTGTGTAGACTTAAGCCATCTTTGTTCTCCGTGGAACTCAGAAAACACTACCCTAAAATGAAGGCCTCAGAAGCAAAAGCTTTTTTCTGACCTTCTCCTGGCCCTTCTGTCTCTCAGTTTCATTCACCTCCAAGGCTTACCACAGAAACTAGAATCCCTCCCAAGGCAGGTCAGAGAAACCAGAACCCCTTTTCCCAAAGCCATTTCAAAAACTTAAAAAATGTTGCTCTAACTTCCTGAGCCCCCCCAATTTCTTGGGCAAAAACTAGCCATAAATAAATTATCTGACCCATCTGACCTATACTGTTTGACTGTTGGTCATAAGAACTCTATTCTAGAGAAGACCCTGCCCCATACATGGAAGGAAGGATTGCATATCCAGAGAGGCTAAGAAGAATCAACACAGACAGGAAATTCTGCATTTCCTAACACAGTCTACTAGCATTAGATCATACCCTTTTTGTCTAATCATATTTCTACAAGGTTACCCATTCTTTGTTGAACTTAAGCATGAAAATGGACAGTTTCCCCTATATCATTGGGTTTTCATTCTGAAGGCTCCAGTGTCATACAAAATTATGAGATTTGTATGCCTCTTCTTCTATTAATCTGATTTTTGTCATCGATTTTCAGTGAAAATTAAGAGAGCAAAGAGGAAGATTCCGTTTGATTCCTACCACTATTATTTTGGATCCAAAATTCAAAATTCAGCACCTGAAGACTGAAAAATCCAGAGGAAATTAAGTTGTGGTTTTGTTTAGTAAATAAAAAAAAAAAACATAAAAATAACTACACTTTGCCTTTCTTATTTGGAATGATAGGGATAGAATGATTTGTTCATCTATTAACAAATGGGATAGTCTTTGTTCCTCCATATTGTTTGTTATTAGAACACTGTGACTATAATAGGCTCCCAAAACTAAGTTGCTGTAATAATTGACTTTGAACATTGGATTATCTGTCCCCTGAGATATATTATTAAAATACCCATAGACCAAGGTGGCACCTGTGGCTCAGTGGGTAGGGCACTGGTTCCATATACCGAGGGTGGTGGGTACAAACCCGGACCTGGCCAAACTGCAACAAAAAAATAACCAGGCGTTGTGAGTGCCTATAGTCCCAGCTACTTGCTGAGGCAAGAGAATTGCCTAAGCCCAGGAGTTGGAGGTTGCTGTGAGCTGTGTGATGCCATGGCACTCTACCAAGGGCACTCACCAAAATGAGACTCTGTCTCTACAAAAAAAAAAAAAAAAAATCTATAGACCACACATTCTGCATAGTTAATTGCCTGATTACCATTCATTTACTCATTCTTTCAAAAATATGCAAGTAAAAGGGGAAACAGTGATGAACAAAAAACAGAGCAGATATGGTTCTGGCCTTCATAAAGTGTGCAATCTATTATGGAAAAAAATATAGTGACATCAGCAAAATTCACATGCTAAGAAAGACTAAAGTAGGCCTTTACCATGAATTGCCTACAACAAAGGAAAATAAAAAGTACTGGCTGGCAACACTGGTATTTGAATCAGGACAACAGGACTCCACAGATGAGTTGAAATGAAATACAAGTTATCTATGTTCTTAGTTACTCTTCAGTGTTAATAAGGAACCAGAGATGGAATACAAGGGCAAGAGGAGATATTAGTGTTATTGAATAGTGTTGTTTAGATCTTATACAATAGGGTTGTGCATTTTTTTTCTGGTTGTTATAATGTTCTTTACTCTATCAGTCAGGTAGTAAGAATTATCATATAGTCCTTTATCATGCTCCTATCTTGGTACTCTGATTGGAATGTCAAAAATGTAACCTAATTCCTTCTACCCTCAATGAATCACAAACAATAAAAAAAGAAAAAAACTAAAGGTATTACTTTTATGAGTTATAGATAATAGAGTGTTCTTTCCTCTGAAATGCAGTTCCTACCCTGTTTCCCCGAAAATAAGACACTGTCTTATTTTAAGGTGTGTTCCCAAAGATGTGCTAGGTCTTATTTTCAGGGGACGTCTTATCTTTCCTGAAAGTAGGTCTTAATTTCGGGAAAACAGGGTACATAGTAATAGATTGCCTTGTTCTTTGTCCAAAGTGATTGCAGATAGCATTTAAATTTCTTTCCCACTAAACCATCTGCTTGACAAGCTCCCAATCAAGTGCTTTTGACAAAGAACCTAACTGTGATAATTCCTTCTGGATATCCCTGGCAGTTATTTCTAACCCTGCCATATCTTAGCAGAGATTTGGCAGGGTTAGAATACTTCAAGTTTCTAGCCCTCAATGATACGGCTTCACTAATCTAAACCTTGCATCTAATACAGAGGGCACAAGGAAACCAAAGATTATGAGGAGAATGAAGATCAGGCCAAAATTGAACAAAGGCTAAAAGGCATTCATTTTGAGGAAAAGTCCTACTGAAAACTGGGCAGAATTATATTTATATGACATTCATAAAAATATCATGGTGAAATATCTGGACCATGAGAAATAAGAAAAAAGAGCAAAGATATCTGAATACATTTTTGGAGCCATAAATGAAATAAGAGCCTGGACACACCCTTAATAATTTGGATGGAGTATAAGAGTTCTGCATCAAGGTAATAATCTGTCATATAAAACGTATGTATTTTTCTGCCTTTACAAAAGTTAAACAGCATGGTTTAACTATTTGTATAAAAGTGAATTTTAGCAAAATACTAAAAACAAACACGTGTATCCATTTGTTTTCTTTTTAAACATTTAAAATTTTTAAACATTATGGGCGCATAATAGTTACATATATGCATAGGATACATGTGATATTTTAATAAATATATACAATGTGAATTAATACAATCAAGGTAATTGGAGTATCTATCACCTCAGGCATTTATTATTTCCCTAAAAACATTAGAATTTCAGACTTTTAGTTGGTTATGAAAATGAACTTAATTATTAACATATTTTTTGGTTTTTCATTGATTAACCAGTGATACTTAGATGAATAATGAAATGTCTATAATTCATAATTTGTGAATATTTTATACAATTTATTTTTATTGCCTTTTATGTTGCTATAATAAATATTTTCTGGGCTTTTTTTGAGGTAAAGTCTCACTCTGTTGCCCTTGCTAGAGCGCTGTGACATCACAGCTAACAGCAACCTCAAACTCTTGGGATTAAGTGATTATCTTGCCTTAGCCTCTCAAGTACCTGGAACTACAGGCACCCACCACAATGCCCAGCTATGTTTTTTGTTATTGTTGTCATGGTTTTAGCAGGACCTGGCCTGGTTCGAACCCAGCAGCCCCAGTGCATGTGGCCAGCCCACTAACCACTGAGCATTAGGTACCCAGCCAATAAATATTTTCATGTAAAGTTCATATTATTGAGAGAATGCTGTAACCGATTAAAATATGAAATATAATCATATTCAAAAGGACAAATCTTGAACATATATTCATTAAAATAAATACATTTATAAAAATACAAATTTATTTTATATATGATTTAAACATGCTATTTTTCTTCTGCAATATTCAACATTATTAAATTAAAAGGCCAAATATAAATTGCAATAAATGAATACTAAAATTTTAAACATTTAAACAAAGCTAAATTAATTGTATTTTTTAAATTTAACCAACACTCATAAAATATAATACATAGAAAACTATTTCCAATTCAACCTATCCATGTCCATTTAATTGGCAATATTAAGAAGTTACATCATACAATAAATCTTGATCTAGTGAAATTGGTCTGAAGTTCTCCTTTTTAGTTGGGTCTTCCCCTGGTTTTAGTATCAGAGTGATGTTTTCTTCATAAAATGTGTTGGGGAAGACTCCTTCATTCTCAACTTTTTGAAATAATTTCTGCAGTACGGGTATAAGCTCTTCTTTGAAGGTTTGATAGAATTCTGGTGTGAAGCTATGTAGACTAGGGCATGTATTTATTGGGAGATTTTTTATTGTTTCTTTGATCTTGGTGCTTGAATTTGGTCTGATCAGGAGATATATTTCTTTTTGGTTAAGTCTAGGGAGAGGTTGTGATTCCAATTATTGATCCATTTCCTCCACGTTGTAAAATTTCTAGGGATAGAATTTCTTTTAGTATTCAAAGATAATCTCTTGTACCTCTGTGACATCTGTTGTTATTTCCCCTTTATCATTCCTAATTGAGGTTACTAGAGATTTTGCTTTTCTGTTTCTAGAAAGTCTAGCCAAAGGTTTATGTATTTTATTTACCTTTTCAAAAAACCAACTTTTTGTTTTGTTAATTTTCTGAATGATTTTTTGCTTTCAAATCCATTAATCTCTGATTTAATTTTGACTATTTTTTTCTTCTGCTGGGTTTAGGATTAGATTGTTCTTCTTTTTCTAATTCTATAAGATGGTTCATGAGTTTGTTGATGCACCTTCTTTCTGTTTTTTGAATGTTGGTATCTAATGCAATACATTTTCCTCTTAGGTCTGCTTTTGCTGTATTCCATCGGTTTTGATAACTTGTGTCTTCATTGTTGTTATGTTTGAGAAATAAAACCATAGCCAATAGATTACAACTTCTCATTTGAAAAGTTCTACATCTTGATCAAGCAGGTTTCATCTCAGGGATGCAAGGCTGATTGAACATACACACATTCATATCAACAGAAGCAAAAACAAAGACTACATAATCCTCTCAATAGATGCAGAAAAGGCATTTGATAAAATACAGCATCCTTTTCTAATTAGAACATTTAAGAATATAGGCATAGGCAGCAGATTTTTTAAATTGTTCGAAGCCTCTATAACAAACCCACAGCTAATATATACTGAATGGAGTAAAACTGAAAGCTTTTCCACTTAGAACTGGAACCAGACAAAGTTGTCCTCTATCACCACTACTATTCAACATACTGCTGGAAGTTCTAGCCAATACTATCAGGCAAGAGAAGGAAATAAAGGGCATCCAAATGGGGCAGAGGAGATAAAACTTTCACCCTTTGCTGACAATATGGGCTTATACTTATAGAACCCCCATGTCTCAACCTCAAGACTCCTGGAAGTGAACAAAAAAAAAAATACAGTAATGTCTCAGGATATAAAATCAATGTACACAAATCAGTAGCCTTTGTATATGTCAATAACAGCCAAGATGACGAGCTAATCAAGGACATAATTCCCTTCACAGTAGCTTCAAAGAAAATGAAATACATAGGAATATACCTAACAAAAGAGGTGCAGGACCTCTGTAAATAAAATTATGAAAACCTAAGAAAAGAAATAGCAGAAGATATTAACAAATGGAAGAACATACCATGCTCTTGGGCAGGAAGAATCAACATTGTGAAAATGTCTATACTTCCCAAAGCAACTATAATTTTGTTGCAATACCTATTAAAATATCAACATCATACTTTCCAGATTTGGAAAAAATAATTCTTTATTTTGTATGGAACCAGTAAAAATATCATATAATGAAGGCAATACTTAGTAATAAAAAAAAGCGAGGACATCCACCTACCAGACTTAATGCTGTACTACAAAGCCAGAATGATCAAAACAGCATGGTACTGGCACAAAAATAGAAACATACACATCTGGAACCAAATAGAAACCTATGAGGAGAAACTAACATCTGACAGTGAACTAATCTTTGATAAATGAAACATAAACATACACTGGAGGAAAGAACTTCTATTCAATAAATGGTGCTAGGAGAACTGGATATCCACATGTAAAAGACTGAAACTTGACCTTTTGTACCTTTCTTCACTCACAAAAATTGATTCAAGATGAATAAAAGATCTAAATATAAGGCATGAAACAATAAAAATTATTGAAGAAAGTAGGGGAAAACATTTGAAGTTATCAGCCTGGAGAAAGAATTTATGAAGAAGACTCCAATCGCAATTGCTACAAAAACAAAAATGAACAAATGGGACTTAATTAAACTCAATAGCTTCTGTACAACTAAGGAGATAATAACAAAAGCAAATCAACAACCATCAGAATGGTAAAAGATATTTGCATTATGAATCTGACAAAAACTTGATAACTAGGATCTACAGAGAACTCAAATTAAACAATAAAAAACAGCCAACAATCCCTTATGTTACTGGACAATAGAAATTAATACAGTCTTCTCTAAAGACAGATGAATGGCTAACAAACCTATGAAAAATACTTAACATCTCTAATTATCAGAGAAATGCAAATCAAAACTATCCTGAGATGTTACCTAACCCCAGTGAGAATGGCCCACATTACAGATTGTCAAAGCTGTAGATGCTGGCATCGCTGTGGAGAGAAGGAAACACTTTTACACTGATGGTGAGACTCCAAACTAATACAACCTTTTTGGAAGAAAGTATGGAGAATTCTCAAAGAACTCAAATTATAACTCCCATTTGATCCTGTAACTCCATTAGTGGGTATGTACCCAGAAGGAAAAAAAAATCATTTTATTACAATAATGTTTGCACTAGACTATTTATCATAGTTCGATTTACAATTGCCAAATTGTGGAAACAACCTAAATTCCCACCAATCCAGGAATGGATTAACAAGCTGTGGTACATGTATACCATGGAGTACTATTCAGCCATTAAAAGAGATGGAGAGTTTACATCTTTTGTATTAATCTGGATGGAGGTAGAACACATTTGTCTTTGTAAAGCATCACAAGAATGGGGAAAGAAGAATCCAATGTACTTAATTGTAATATGAGGACAGTTGATGACCTAGTACATGGTGGGGGATGGGGGAATGGGGAATGGAGAGAGGGAAGGAGGGAGCAGTGAGGGGTCACAGTGTATGACACACCTCTTGGAGGCAGGACATAATTATAAGAGGAAATTTAACAAATGCAGTGAGTATAACCTGGTTCCTTGTACCCTCAAAAAATCCCCCACAATAAAAAAAAATAAAAATAGAAAGAAACAAAAAAGATAAATCTTGATCTACATATATGTTCATTTAGAAGGAATATGAATTATCAATGTTGCAAAAGTTTTCTCAGCTGCATCATGCAATAGTTATGTAAATTGCACAAATCTGTGTGTCCCTCTAGAAACAAGACTGGGAGTGTAAAGAGAAGCAAGGAAAAGGATGGTTGGCAACTACTGAAAATAATACTTCCTTGAGCATATATCTATTGTATTCATGCTGAGGGAAAAGATGGAACAAGTTAGTTGTGGTTCCTGTTATATAATGCACTCATATGTTCCCTGTACCCTGAAGCAATGTCTATCTTCAACTCAGAAATCTTCTTGGTATTAGGACACATTCGGTCATAGAACAATATAGATGGAAAAGTGTTTTTCCTCAAGATACATAATGTTAGCCACATACAGGGTGATTAGAATTGTGAGACTGAGTGTCAGGTACTAAGTGACAGAAGGGACTTATGGCCTTTAATAAAAGTTTAATTACTTGTGTGTCTGTCGTATGGGATCATCTAAAGCATAAGGCCTGGGGCAAGTTTCTCCTTTCCCTGCTGTAATCACGTCTGAAGACATGAATTTGTTAGCTAGAGTAGAAGTAGGAGCAAATCCACATAGGAAAGCCCCAATTAGGATCTTTTTATAAAGTCGGCATGAATAGGGACATGTATATGAATAACTGTTCATTGAAAAACTTTGCCAATTCACCATCATTCCATTCTGCCCAACTCCTCCACACTACAAGATGGTAAGAAGTAAGGTTATAAAGGTATTAATTTTAATATATATTGATGGAAAAACTGGCCCAATTCCCATGCCAACCTATTCTCCCTTACCCCTACACACAGATAAATGGGAAGACTATTTTTGTGCCTTTTACTCCACATTCAAAAAAGTCAGACACAGACACACAAACACACATAAAAATTGCAAAGTTTATCTCCAGGTATAGAATCTGGCTTTAAAATATGGAGTTTGACATAACAAATAAAGTACCCCAACCTGCTCTTTGGGGACTGCAGGCCTAACACTTAAAATTATTTTCATTTTTAATTATTATGGGTCTTCATTTAGGCATCTTAAAATGAAGCTTGCCAGTCACCATATCCAGAAGGCTCACATCTGGAAATAAAACTTTCATTCAGTCTTTCCCATCAGGCAAGGAAGCTCACCAGCAAACATACCTGTTTACACCATAGTAAAGAAAATCAACTAACCAACAATAATCAATCCAATATTACTTTCTAAGAAATGTTCCACCTAAGCCTATTTAACCAACAGACAAAATCATATTGAATAGAGTAAAACTGAAAGCATTTCTACTCAAATCTGGAATTAGACAAGGATGGCCAATGTTACCATTGCTATTCAACATAGTGATAGAAGTTCTAGCCAACACAGTAAAAAAAGAGGAGATCAAAGGTATTCAAATACAAACCAAGGATGTCAAACTCATGCTCTTTTTGAATGACATGATCTTATACCTGGAAAACCCCTCAACTACAAAGCTCTTACAAATGATTAAGGAATGCAGCAGCATCGCAAGATACAAAATAGATACCCGTAAGTCAGTAGCCTTCATATATCTCAGCAATTGTCAAGCCAAGAATAAAATCAAAGACTCTATTCCTTTCACAGTAAGGCCAAATAAGATGAAATACCTTGGAATATCTAGCACAAATGTGAAAGATCTCTATAAGGAGAACTATGAAACCTTGAGAAAGGAAATAACAGAAAATAACAACAAAAGGAAGAATATACCATGCTCATGGCTGGGAAGAATCAACTTTGTTAAAATGTCTTTACTACCCAAAGCAAACTATAGATTTAATGCAATCCCTATCAAAGAACCAATGTCATACTTTTAAAAACTTGAAAAATAGTAACTCATTTCATGTAGAATCAGAAAAAAAAATACAAAAGGCAAATACAGTACTTAGAAATAAAAAACAAATCTGGAGGCATCACGTTGCTAGATTTTGGGTTATATTACAAGGCTACAGTGAACAAAACAGCATGATACAGCCATAAAAATAGAGACATAGATCTATGGAATAGGATAGAGAATCTAGAGATGAACCCAGCCACATACTGTCATTTGATGTTTGACAAGCCTAAAAAAAAGCCATGTACTGGTGAAAAGAATCATTATGTAACAAATGGCACCAGGATGTAATGTTTGGAAAAAGTAAATACATACTCAAAATTTATCACTTAATAATTATTTAACATTTTGTTTTACCTATGCTCTGGAATTTATTTATATTTTAACATTAGAATGAAAATCCTATGCAATACACATCTCTTCCAACTCCTTATTCAGTAATAGCACATTGTTAGCTAAGAATTGACTATAGTTTGAGTATTTACATTAGAAAAACCAGAAACACTGGTTTGATTGTCTGTCGAGACTTAAGAAAGTAGAGGAGAAAATGTTAATAATGATTAAATTTTAAACTATGTTGCACCTGTAGCTTTATCTTTGTGAATAACAAAAAAAAATGAGGTATAGTAAAACTATTTTCTGATTCAGAAAATAAATCACTCAACAAAAAAGTGAATTCGGACATCTAATTTTTTTTCTTTAATTAGTAACATGAAAGTGAAACATCAGTTAACATTCATGTCAGACCTATACTCATTAGTTACTTGCAAGCAGAGTTGGGCAATGAATATAAGACTCTGGCAAAAATCAAAAAAGATATTGCATGAAAATCAATTGACTAAAAGGAATTTACAATCTATAATGATATTTATGTAACCATGAGACAAGAAATAGCATAAGACATTAACAAACAGAAGAACATATCATGCTCTTAAGTGGAAAAATAAACATTGTTAACATGTCTTTACTACCCAAAATAAGTTGTCGATTTAAGGCAATCCCCATTAAAATACCAACAGCACCCTTTGAATAACTCAAAATAATTTTCTTTCTTTTATGTGGAACCAGAAAAAAACCCATAGCCAAGGCAATCCTTCATAATAAAATAAAATCTGAAGATATCACTCTACAAAACTTCAGGTTATAATACAATTTTACTGTGATCAAAACACCATGGTATTAGCACAAAATAGAGACATACATCTATGAACAGAATTGAAAACCATCTGGATAAACCAAACAAAAATATACACTGGAGAAAAGAATCCCTATTCAATAAATGGTGCTGGGAGAACCGATTAACCACATGCAAAAGACTGAATTTGGACCTGCATCTAACCAAACTTATAAAAATTGACTCATGATGGGTAAAATATTTAAACCTCAGACAGGAAATGATAGAAGTCCTAGAAGAAATCATGAGAAAAACTCTTGATGATACAAGCCTGGGGAAAGATTTTATTAAGAAAACTCCACTGGAAATCACAACAACAAAAGTAAATACATGGGGGGGCAGCACCTGTGGCTCAGTGAGTAGGGCGCCAGCCCCATATACCGAAGGTGGCGGGTTCAAACCAGGCCCCGGCCAAACTGCAACAAACAAACATAGCCGGGCGTTGTGGCGGGCGCCTGTAGTCCTAGCTACTCAGGAGGCTGAGGCAAAAGAATCACCTAAGCCCAGGAGTTGGAGGTTGCTGTGAGCTGTGTGATGCCATGGCACTCTACTCAGGGCGATAAAGTGAGACTCTGTCTCTACAAAAAAAAAAAAAAAAGGTAAATACATGGGACTTAATTAAGCTAAAAAGCTTCTTCACAGCTAAGGACAAAACAATTAGATCAAAATGACAACCTTCAGAATGGAAAAAGATACTTGCATGTTATGAATCCGAGAAAGGTTTTATAACTAATAGCTGCAGAGAATTCAAATTAATCAACAACAAAAGAACAAACAATCCCATCTATCACTGGGGAGCAGACATAAACAGAACCTTCTCTGAAGGCCAACAAATATATGAGAGAATACTCATTGTCCCTAGTAATCAGAAGAAGTCAAATCAAAACCACCTTGATATATTACCTAACTTCAGTGAGACCAGCCCACATCACAATGTCCCAAAGTTGTCGATGCTGGCACAGATGTGGAGAGAAGGGAACACTTTTACATTGTTGGTGGGATTGCAATCTAAAGCAACCTCTTCTAAAAGAAGTATGGAGAATCCTCAAAGAACTCAAAATAGACCTTCCATTTGATCTACAATCTCATTACCAGGTATCTAGCCATAAGAAAAAAAAATCATTTTGTCATAAGAACATTTGCCACAAACATAGATTGTGTATTGCAGCTGAAATTTATAATCGCCAAGATGTGGAATCAATCCAAGTACCCATCAACACATGAATGGATTAATACATTGTGGTGTATATATATATATCCACCATGGACTACTATTCAGCCATAAAATATAGAGACTTTACATTTTTGTATTAGCTTGGATGGAGTAGGAGAACATCCCCCTTTGTAAAGTATCACAGGAATGGAAAATCGGGGACCCTATGTTTTCAATACTAATTTGAAGCAAGTAGATGATCAAATACAATCCCATATAAGAGAAAAACTCAATTTAATTCAAAGGGAATTAAGAGGAGGGAAGGAGATTGTGTGCTCTCACCTAATGGGCACAATGTGAGGGTATATGGCACATCTCCTGAGTGCAGGTCACAACTATAAAAGGGACCTTACCTAACAAATGAAAACATTATAACCTAATCTTTTTTACCCTCACATTAATGTGAAATTAAAAAGAAAAAGACAATAGAATGGCTGGAAAGCAACCCTGAATAAATATATGCATGACATAGGGGTTCAATCTCATAGACACAATGTCTAACTGTGAGAAATTACAAAAGAGTAATGAAAAAGACAAATTATAAAGTTCTGTAAGTAAATTTGTAAAATTTGAATGAACTCATGTTTCATCTTTCTATTTGGAACTTAGTTTATATGTGTCATGATATTTTATAGCTTTCTTTGTATAGGGTGTCCAAATTTCTGGTTAAGTTTATTCTAAAATGAAATTATAGTTGTGAATGTATTTTCATATACATTTTTTCTCATCACAATATTTTACTAAGATATTAGTGACTGTACTGGAAAATTCTTTCTAATGTAGTAGCAAATTTTGACAATCAGATTAATAAAATCATGGCAAATCACTCTCAGTTTTGTACCTTTTCAATGTTTGTATCTCGTTCTTTTTATCTTAATGCAATAGTTAGATATTCTAGTAAAACAATAAATAACAAAACTTTGCTATCCTGATTTTTTGATAAATTATTGATATTTTATCATGTATAATTTTTGTTCTAGTTTTATTGTTTTGATAGTTCTATTAAATTAATAGTATTTTATTCTTTTTCATAGACATTGAATTTATAATATTTTATCTTATATTATGTTTGTAATCAAAATTACAACTTTTTTCTACTAAAATGGATTTCCATTACGCAAACAAAACATTACCCAGGTCTACCCATAAAACTGATAGGAATTTTAAATAGTATAGTAAATTTAGATTATATTTGCAAATAGGTAAAAATAACATTTCAAATTTTAAAATAAATATAAAAAATAATAAAAAGAAAAGTAAGTACATACAGTTTGATTAATAGATAAAAAATATTTTAATTAAGCCAAAAGTTCCAATCATATTAAGGTATTCAGTATTGTCTGATACCAGATGATATTTTATACTCCCATCCATATGTTTTTACACACTATTTTATAAAGTATGGGCTAAAATTGACTAACTGGTATGGCAATAGTCTGTCAAGGAAATTTAGAGCTGCTAAATTCAACATTCATTTAATTGTGCTAAAGAAACTAAGTTGTAATCAGATTGTTTCAGCCCTTGGCATCCATGCAGTCAACACTTTCTGGTTTGTGTGTAGATTTTCTCAGGATTTTTCCTCAATAAATATGACTCTAGATATCAAAAAAAATTTTGTCTTATCTAAACTATCAGTTCAATCAACTGATTTCTATGTGATAAAAAGATAAACATTTTGGGGGTAAAGCTGGAGTCAGAGACTTAAATTAGGCAAGAAATTTGGATCAGCTCTGCTGCAGGTTATTTTTGTAATCTTTAAAAGCCATTTGTATTTCTTTATTTAAAAATTTCATGCACATTTTCCTGTTATTGTTTTTATTAAAGAGCAAATGATCGTTTACTATGTAGTCTTTGCAGAACTTCAGCTAAGTGCTACTTCATCAGGAAAGGCTATGGATCCAGGAGGCATGTTAAATTATCAGGAACAATCATAATTACCTAAATAGTTCATATGAAAGTACAAAATATGAGCAAAACCAAAATTTTAAGAGAGTTTTATGAAAGAAAAATTTGGAAGAAAAACTCAAAACGGCAGTTTTCTCTTTCCATTCTGTTACGAGGCTTAAATTTATATTTGCTTCATGATGAATAAGCTATGCAAAACAAAGTGCTGCAACATTTAAATTATATGGAAAAGATTAGGTTTAAAGTAATTTGGCAAAGAAATAAGCAAGAGGGTCCAATTAAACAAACCCTGGGGAAAATTACGATTTCTTTTACTAATCATTTTTCTCATAATATAGGAAAAATTACTTAGCCAGCTAGGTATTTCATAGTCTACTTTAGTTTTAAAAAGCAATATTTATTAACAACATTTCATAGCTAACAACTTTAATGCTCTATCAAACTCAAGCAAGAAATTATTAAATTCATAAATGTGCTTTCATTGCATTTTAATGGAAATGAAATTAGATCTGTCTTATCAGAGGTGGGACTAGGCAACACTAAAAGAAGCAGAAGTACTGCCAAATAGTCAATTTACATAAATAAATTTGCCTCCTTTACAAATCAGGAAGTCTTTTCATGAGAGCTTGAAAAGCTACATCATTTCCCAAAATGACTTTGAATTGATGGAGTAGTGGTGAGTCTGATAAGATTTAACCAAAAAGTTTCCTCTTTTTTCTCCACACTAGGTAAATTTTAAGCTTTGCTTTTCCCATGATACCTATCTAAATGTTAATACTGCACATTCTTTTTGTACTATTATTGCATTTTTCTGGGGAAGAAGTAGATATACTGAACACAGCAATTCTGTTCAGTCGGAAATAATAGATATTCTGAAATACTGAATCCTGAATAATTCATTTACAAATATCTACAAAATTTTGATTGCAATGCTTCCTTTAAAGGATTTTAATAAAATTCATTGGAAGCTAATATAGAAAACAACTAGATGATGTAGCTAGTCTTATTGTCCAGAAATGTATGCTAAACCAAATTCTTTGTTTTGGTTAAACAAGTTTTACTTGTTTTCATATAAAGACTTCATATACAAGTCTTCATATAAACAAGTTTTACTTCAAATTAGAATAAATATTTGTAGGTCGCCTATGTCAAATGCTCACCAGATTAAAATTAAATAATTTATTTTATAGCATACCCAACAAAAGGCTATTTATTGTCTATTGCAATGCCCGTACTAACAGAGCATTACTATATAATATTGGCTCTTAACCAAGTATTCACAATTGCAAAATTCTTATTGTCTCCTTTATCTTGATCAAACTTTAACCAGGCTTCTATTTTATGACTCCTGAACTCTTATTGCCCTCAAGTTTGAGAAAACATTAACAGGCTCAAAACATCCCTTTTTGCCTTATCCTGATATCAGTTGACCACAGTAGGACGCACTTCCTGCAGATCCTTCTGATTACTTCCTTTTGTTTGCCTGACTTAACCATACTCACTGCTTACCCCTCCCTACAAAGGAAAATCCTTTGTTTGATTTTTGAGACACTTGCAGGTTTCTAACATCAGAACATTCTCCTTATTGCAGTAGTCTTTCTTCTGAATAAAGCTTCTCCTCATTTAAGTCTGGGTTTGTTTTAACGGACAATCCTATTAAAAATATGTAGAGCCCAAACCTTGGCACGTCATGTAATTTATATGCCTCAGAAGTGGTTTTCTTACCCTGTGCCATGTTTACTTTCTTTCTATTCTACCCTTTTATTTTCCCTTCCATTATAGAAAGTCATGGACTTAAACCTTAATATTTTGATAGCTATAAAATTCCAACTCACTGGTCCCCTGGATTAACCCCCTGGCTATTAGTGACATTTTCCACCTGAAATATTGCTTTCCACATATTAGCCATTATGTACAATAATAATAAAATCTGTTTCTTAAAGTGTTTCATTGAGTAGCATTACTCTGCAGAGTAGCCACTTCTATCTATTCACCATTTACTAAATACTTTTAGTATTTAATCTGAAATTTAAGTATTTATAAGTGGAGCAGGAGATTAGTCTCCAATATAATGTAAATGTGGTTTTAGAAATATTCAGGAACCCTTTAGATGTATGTATATGCAACAATAAAAATCATTCAAGAACAAATCAATCTATATTCAATTAGCTTGAATATGACAACGTAATATATTAAATGACCTCTCTGCAATGTGGTTAAAGCAGAAATGGTGGGTTCGTCTCAAATTCATTGCCATATTACAATTACAATGTCATACAACTACAGAAAGAAGTTTATAGCCACAAATAGCTAGAAGGAGACCTTCCATTTGATTCCATAATCCCATTACTAGGTATCTACCCAGAAGAAAAATAATCATTTTATCATAAGCACATTTACACTCAAATGTTATAGTAGTTGAATTCACAATTGCAAAGATGTGGACACAACCCAAGTGCCCATCAACTCAAGAATGGATTAATCAACTGTGGCATATGTATATCATGGAATATTATTTAGCCAGAAAAAGATGGAGAATTTTGCTTCTTTTATATTTACCTACGTGGATTTGGAGAACATACCAAGTAAAGTATCACAATAGTGGAAGAGCAAGCATTCCCAGTACTCAGTACTATGTTTAAATTAGCAGATCAATAACTACAGGCCCATACAAGAGAAAAAAATATTAATGTCAAGAAGGGGAGAGGGATGACTGGTACATTCTACCTTAACAGTACAATGCACCAGTATATGGCACACTACTGCAACTCAGACTTTACCTTACAAGTGCAAAGAATGTAACCTAATCATATGTACCCTCACATTAATCCAAAATAAAATTTAAAAAATAGGAAAGTTATTTGAATATACATTTTCAAATAAGACACCCAAATGACCATCAGGTAAATGAAAAGTTTCTCAACATCAATAATTATCAGACAAATGCAAATCACCACCACAGTGAAAGTTCACCTCAAACCTTTATAAGATGGATATTATACAAGAGATAACAAGTGCTGACAAGGGTCTAGAGAAAAGGGAGCCCTTATATACTGTTGATGGGGATTGTTTACTAGAACAATTATTGGAAATAGTATGTGAGGTCTTAAAAAGTAAAAATAGATCTATCATAATACCTGCTCCTAGGTATACATCCAAAAAATGAAATCAGTATCTTGGAGCAATATGAGGGCTGACAATTCAGTTAAGTTTTCTGCCTTTTTTATAGCAAGGATCACCTATCTTCCAAGATCAAATAACTTGTTTCTCAATTCTGAGAACTTACCAGAAGCAATGTAACCTACATAGTTCCAAAAACAGTATCCAGGCTTTTCTGTCATGTGCCTATTTTTTTTTTTCTAGCCTCTACTCCTTACCCAAATCCAAAGTCACTTTCACATTTTTTGTTATTTTATTATTATTATTATTTTTGCAGTTTTTGGCCAGGGCTGGGCTTGAATCCACCACCTCTGGCATATGGGGCCAGCACCCTACTCCTTTGAGCCACAGGCACCACCCAACTTTCACATTTTTAAATATGTGTTACAGAAACATTCTATTTCTTGGCATCAAAATCTATATTAGTACAAATATATGGCTTTAATTGAAAGATATCAATATTCTCATAGATCTAGAAGCTAGCTATCTGAAATCAAATTTTTGGTAGGCCATACTCTCTGTGAAGACCCTTGGGAAGTTACCTTCTTTGCCTTTGCTAACTTCTGGTGCTTACTAGCAATCCTTGGCAATCTTTAGCTAGTGGTAACTAGTGGTAGCATAACTTCAGTGTCCACCTTCATCTTCCTATAGCCTTCTTCCCTGTGCATCAGTGTCCAAATTTCCCTCCCCTTTACTTTATAAACGTATCAGTCACTGGATAAGAGCCCATCCTAATCTAGTATGACCACATCTTAATTTGCTTCTGCAAAAACTCTGTTTCCAAATAAGGTCACATTCACAGGAATTAATATTTTGACATATATTTTGGGGGGACACAATTTAGTACACAACGGATTTGGATTTAAATTTATTTAAAAGAAATGAATTATGCAATTTTTTTGGGGGGGGTTTTGCAGTTTTTGGCCGGGGCTGGGTTTGAACCCATCACCTCCGGCATATGGGGCCAGTGCCCTACTCTTTTGAGCCACAGGCACCACCCTGAATTATGTAATATTTTATAAAAACTCTATGTTTGTAGGATAAAATACATCATTATAGGAATTAAAAGTTTTTCTGCTAAGTAACTTTCAGGTAAATCAAAACCATAGCATAAATTGGTGCCTATCGGTTAAAGGAGTAGGGCACCAGCCCCATATACTGGAGGTGGTGGGTTCAAACCCAGCCCCGGCAAAAAAACTGCAAAAACAAACAAACATAGCATATAAGGAAAAATGACAACATTAGACTATTATACATAATAATGCATGGTGTATGGCTAATGTTGTACTTAAATTCTATAGACTCAAATTTTTTTTTCTAAATAAGAATGAAAATAATTGATTGGACCTTCAACTGGAGAAGTTAGAAAGAGTACAGCAAACAGTGTGAATGAAGTAGAAGGAATAAAATGATAATAAGAAAAGTAGACACAGATTAATTAGTAAACAAAAATAATTCTATGAGTCACTGACTTAAAACAAAATGCAATCATGGCTGGCTTTATGGCTATGTGACCTGTATAGTTACACACGGGGCCTTGTGCTCCAAATCTTTGGTTTAAAGCTTGTGCAATTATCTTGATGCCATTAATTATACCTTTAAACTCAAGTTTTATAAATAAAATCCCATGAGACAATGGCACATAGTAATGAAGACATGAGATATATACAATATGTGTGTCCCCTGCTCATTTGCCTGGAGCACTGTGACCATCTATGATCACAGAAGTGACAGTTCAGCAAGATTCCATGTGAGTATAAGGTAAGTGTGTTATACTTGTAAACAAGGGAGCTGACAGCCTCTAGAGGACATTATTTCAGTTTGAACCAGTACTTATGCAGAAAAAGCAATGGCATTCAAACAATCATGGACAATCAAAGAATCCTACCATATTTATCTTCAGTGTGTTTGGCTAATATAGAGAAGTAATAAATATACTGTAGATAATAAAATAGAATGAAAAGAAAAAGATAAAGCAACCTATTATTCTTTTCTACTCAATCCTTCCTGATTATCAATAAGACATAGTCAGACAGTGTCTGTAGAATGTTCATAGATCAAAAAGTAAAATAAAAATTGTTTGTTCTATTTTGGCCAGCATTTACACTATTATGGTAAGAATGAAATCAGTATTCATGAGCCACAAACACCCATTTTCTAATTTTAGTGACTTCACATATGATTTAAATACTCTTATATTCACATTTTGTTTTGTTTAATTTTTAATTTTTTTTAAATTCACACAAAAATTTTATATATATATAATTATTGTGGGAATAATTGAGCTCTGAGGAACTATATAGTACAATATTACTAACTTTAGTCATTCTACATTGCTATAGAACACTATATTTGCATTTATAACAGGGATTTCAAAAAGTAAAGATGAGCTGTAATATTTATGCTAAAAATTTTATATTTTAATTCTTCTTTATATAGAATAACATTAGAAATAGTAAATTAAAAACCAAAACAACATCATGACATATAAGAAAAGTACTTATATTTGTGTATGTGCATGATCAGTCACAGGAGAGGATGGGGTGAAGTACAAAGGTCTATATGCAATATTAAATGAATATACATATTGAACATTGGGAATTTCATGGTTACTTTGTCAACTTGCTTCCAGAATTTTAGCAGCCAGGATAATATATGCAAAGGAGGTAATGATATAATTTATCTTTAGAAAATTGAAAATACTTCAGAAAAAGACATTTGTGAGTTCTCCAACTGAAGAGCTGGATTACTGTACAATAATAGTACAATGAAGTTTGCTATTTGAAAATCACTGTCGACACACAAAAGGATATCAAGAAATTCTTTAATGTTTCACTCCTAAATGTAAACTGACAATTAAGGACAATTAAATGCGACAATCCTGAAATTCTCCTACGTGAAATACCTTGCCCAACCCCACCCCCCAAAAAGAAATAGAGAAGAGGAAATAAGACAGGAAACAAAACGTGAGAAAAGTCAATAATTAATATCTTTAGAAAATATATTTTATCTTTGAAATAAGATCAAGATGTTAGAAAAAAGGAAGAATCGTAGAAAAATAAAGGCTTCTTGGGAATTCTTAGAATTTAAAAATAAGTTTACAATTTTAAAATGCATAAATTTTGTTAAGTTAAAATTAAGGAAATTTCCTAAGTATTTATAAATCAATGACAATAAAACAAAACAATAAAAGTTGGACAATGGGAGAGATGGGACATTTTTAAGTTGAAGGATTAATACAGGAAGTACAATATCTTGTTAGTAGAATTACATGAAATTTAAAAAAAGAACATAGAATACATAAAATCATCAAATATTTCTCATGTTTAAAAGGCTATAGACTTGGGCGGCACCTGTGGCTCAAAAGAGTAGGGCACTGGCCCCATATGCTGGAGGTGATGGGTTCAAACCCAGCCCTAACCAAAAACAGAAAAAAAAAAAGAAAGAAAGAAAAGAAAGGCTGTAGTCTTCTAAAGGAAATGACCAACAGAGTATTAATAAAATGAGTGGGAAAAGCCTTATACCAAATCACAATATTGTGAAATTTCAGGTTGCTGAAATAAAAGAGGTGATCCTAAAAAAAAAAAAAAAAACCATGGGAAGCACCTAAACATGAAAATATGCCTTGAAAATTCGGAGAGAATATCATTCCTCTAGTTAAAGATTCAGAATAATGTAAGGAGATTTTCAAATATGCAGTGGCTCAAAACTTTACCTTCTAAATGTCCTTTCACAGAAAGCCACTATTCAAATGCTCTGACAAAATGACATAATACACTAGTAACAGGATAGGCATAGAATTCAGAAAACTTGAGGTGGAACATATGGGATGAAAGAAAGTACTGTTAGAATGACAAATCTTGGATACAACCAGAGAACAATATTTGTGCAATGGGTTAGAAGAGTGAAGAACTTAAAAGGAATAACAGGTCTCCCGGGAAAAATTAGAAATGTTGGATTAAACAATACATTTGATTGTTTAGAAGATAATTTTGATGGGCATTTCATGTACTATTGAAATAATTAATAAAAATTCACTAATGAGGAAACAAGAGAATTATTAACCTCATGAAAACTCAAAAGTTTCATAAAGAAGAAAAATTCATAGCACACTAATTGGTTTAGCACTTATTGATATAGTTATAACACTAAAATTTTACTCAAAATTGTATTTGGAAAGTGGAAGAAGACAAAGTTGAAACTGTATTATGGAGTTAAATGTTTCTATGCTAAAACTGGGTAATATACATAACTTTCAAAATTATGAAATAAAAAAATAATGTATGGGGCCAGGCATGGTGGCTCATGACTGTAATCCTAGCACTCTGGGAGGCCAAGGTAGGTGGATTTCTTGAGTTAATGAGTTTGAGACCAGCCTGAGCCAGAGTGAGACCTCTGCATCTAAAAAAAAAAAAAAAAAGTCCCAGCTACTTGGGAGTCTGAGGCAAGAGAATTGCTTAAGCCCAAGAGTTTGAGGTTGCTGGGAACTATGACACATGGCACTCTACCAAGGGCAACAAAGTGAGACTCTGTCTCAAAAAAAAAAAAAAAAAAAAAAAAAAGAAGAAAAAAAGAAAAGAAAAGAAATAAAGAAAGAAAGAAATAATTTAAACATATTACTACTTTGAAATGTAGTGGCAATACTAATACCAAAAGAGACACATTACAGAATATTTATTACAGTTCAATTCATATTTTCCAAGTCGTTGAAGCAATACAAATGCCCATCAACCTATGAATGGATCAACAAATTGTATATCCTGGGAATATAGCTAAGAAAAAACATGAAAGATCTCTACAAAGAGAATTATGAAACTTTTAGAATGGAAATAGCAGAATATGTCAACAAATGGAAGAATTTATCATCCTCATGGCTGGGAAGAATCAACTTTGTTAAAATGTCCATACTACCTAAAGCAATCTATAGATTTAATGCAATCCCCATCAAAGCACCAATGTCATACTTTAATGATTTTGAAAACAATAGTACTTTGAATCATATGAAATGAGAAAAAAAAATGAATAGCAAATACAGTACTTAGAAATAAAAATAAGTCTGGAGGCATCACGTTGCCAGATTTCAGGTTATATTACAAGGCCATAGTGATCAAAACAGCATGGTATAAGCACAAAAATAGAGATATACATGTATGGAATAGGATAAAAAATCCAGAGATGAACCCAGGTACATATTTTCATTTAATCTTTGATAAGCCTAACAAAAACATGCAATGGGGAAAAGAATCCTTATTTTACAAATGGTGCTGGTAAAACTGGTTACCCACATGTAGAAGACTGAAACTGGACCCGTACCTGTTACCATTGACAAAAAATTGATTCTCGTTGGATAAAAGATTTAAATTTAAGACATTAAACTATAAAAATTCTAGAAAAGAGTGTGAAGATATTGACCTTAGAAAAAAGTTTATGAGGAAGACCCCCCCCAGCAATGCAGTAACACCAAAATTAAATAATTGGCACTTGATTAAGCTGAAAAGTTTTTGCATAGCTAAGAGTATCACAAACAAATAAAGCAGACAGCCTTCAGAATGGGAGAAGTTTTTGCATGTTATGAATCTGACAAAGGCCTGATAACTAGAATCTACAGAGAACTCAAATTAAACAATAGGAAAAGTGCAAACAACCCTCTCTATAAGTGTGCAAGAGATTTGAACAGAAATTTCTCCAAGGATGACAGATGAATGGCCAACAAACACAAGAAAAAAAATGCTTATTGTCTTTATTCATCAGAGAAATACAAATCAAGACCACTCTAAGATATCAACTAACCCCAGCAATATTAGCCCACATCACAAAGTCCCAAAACACCATATACTGATGGGGATGTGGAGAAAGGGGAACACTTCTACACTGCTGGTGGGATTGCAAATACAGCCTTTTTGGAGTGAAATATGGAGAATCCTCATATATCTAAAGGTAGATGTTCCATTTGACCCTGCAATCCCATTACTAGGTATCTATGCAGAAGAACAAAAATAATTTTACCACAAAGATATTTGGACTAGAATGTTTACTGCAGCTCAATTAACAATTGCCAAGTCATGGAAGCAAATTAAGTGCCCATCAACCCATGAATGGATCAACAAACTGTGGTATATGTATACCATATAATATTATTCAGCCATTAAAAAAGATGGAGACTTTACATCTTTTACATTTACCAGGATGGAGTTGAATACATTCTTCTTAGTAAAGTATCACAAGAATGGAAAAATAAATATCCTATGTGCTCCATACTAAAATGAAATCAATATGTAAACAATTACATACTCATAAGAACAATAAAAGAGTAATACAGTCCAGTTGTGGGGTAGAGGGAAGCGGGAGAGGAGAGGGAGGACCACGTATGGCAGAAGGAGGGAGGGCATGAGGCAGGATCTCACCTAACGTGTATGTACATTGTGAGGGTGTATAACACACCCCCTGGGTGAGGGGCTCTTCTACAAATGGAAGTTTACCCTGGAAGTGAGAACAATGTAACCTAAAAATTATGCCCTCATATTATTTTGAAATAAAAAAATAAAAATAAAAAAGAGACACCTGAAATAGTTGAAATACATTTTATCTATAGAAGAAGGCTTAAGATTGGAATGTTTGTGACAGAATATTATTGTTATTTACTAAAATCCATCTAGTTTAAAGTGACTAAAACTATATCCATGTGTAATCATGAAGAATATCAATGTTAATTAATAAAATTAGAGAAGAATAAAAATGTTTAACTCCATTTTAATAAAAATAACTGATTATTTTATTGGAAAATGTATATGACCAAGTTAACTAAAGAAAAAGTATAAAATTACTAACATCTATGAAAGAAACTGCAAAGTTTCTCAAAGAATAACCCCCAAGTTGCCACTAGACTCCAAGGGTATAATGCAGTCTGTTTCAAACCCTAAAATAGAGATATCTTATTAAAATGTACCAGAAAATTAGACAAAAAGATAGAAAGCTTAAAACTATTATTAGCATGCTATTTTATCTTAGTACATTGTGACAAAAAGAATAAAAATACTGATAAATTCCAATTATCTAAAAAGTTAGTATAGCCATAAACTAACAAAAAACATACATGATAGCTAAATTTATTTTGTCACAGGAATTGTAGATGAGTTAAAATTAGGAAATCTTTAACCTACTCTTTACATTATTTTATTTTAATAAAGAACCATATACATTTTGATGTTTGCTAAAGGGCATTTTATAAGCTTCAGCACCAGTTTCTGATAAAAATACATTGTTAGTAAAATGAAAATTAGAGGAAATTTCTTTAACCTTTTAAGAATGTACAAGTAAAATTAGTAGCTATTTAGCACAGTAGTAAAATAGAAGGGCAGGTATGTAAAAGTAGAACATATGTGCCGGCATTTCCTTTTCCTCATTCATTGAAGTAGTGGAATTCAATTATAAAAATTCTGTTCACAGCTAAGTTGCAACAGACCTAAAAACCCTTCTAAATTCAGTACTCCAATAGATATAACTAGTATATAATATTTGTCACAAGAGATGAAACTTATTTCATGTATCAGAACATTAACAGCATTCCTATCAAAGTGTGGACCAAAAGTAGCACTTTTACACACAACTATTATTTAACAATACAAGAATTAACCTATACAAAAAATACTAAAATAGTAAATTCTTAAGAGTGATTAGAATAATAATATGCTAGTCTAATTTAAATATAAGTCTAGTTTACCGGGAGAAATAAAATTAATTGGCTAAATTGACATATATGATTTTCTTGGAAAGAAAAACCTAATATTGCAGACATTATATATTACATACTATTCAAATTTTCAAAGGGATCGTGGGGAGTTGAAAAAGCCTCGATAAAGTAATTCTAATGCTCATGTATTGCAAAGACAAGAAAGTATACTAAAAAATATGAAAATAATAGTAGTAAAATGAGACTTTACTTGAATAATAATGGGTAAATGCTGAAAGAATAAAATATAATCAATCTGGAGTTTCAAAAAGTTTTACACACATTGTCTAGCACTCATTAAAAAATTACTGGGTGTGCCAAAAATGAGTTACTAATTAAAAATAAAATTTTAGAAAGAGAAGCAAGCCCACAGATGATCCAAATATTACAGCTTTAATGCTGAAGACTTAAAAAAAAAAAAAAACTTAGTATAATTAAGAAAATCTAGGAAGAGATAGAGAAAAAAATTCATTAAAACATAAGAGATTTCACACAAAGATCCTATTAAAATGAGCCATAAGGCAATGGACGAATAGCTTGTATCCAATAATTCTACAGATAAAACTGTTAACTCTGAATGTAATTTTTACAATGGCAACTAAGCAAAAATGACTATTACAAGTCCTTCTAAAGCAACAAAAGGAAGACAGAATCTAGGGAGAATCTGACATTTGAAAAATGGTAATCACCGAATAAGATCAGTGTTCATCTGGCTTTTCACCAAGAATACTCCTCAAATTTTGTGTATGGCAGTTAGAAATCAAACAAAAAGCCACAGTCTTAACTGTCTGCAGAGTAAAGGACAGAGTTTAGGATTGCCAGCATGATTTCAAACTGTGATAAAAATACTAGTAAAAAAAAAGAAATACAAAAAGGAGAGTACCAAAGTCTGCCTGTAAAATTTGTCAAGTTCTTATCCTACCTCTGACTGCACGTTTGTGAAAGACTCCAAATAGCGCAAATGAAAAAAAAAAAAAAAAGAAAAAAGAGAGAAGAAAGATACAATCTTTAAAAAAGTGAGGGTACAGGATTCTATTGTTATCCACCACAAAAGAAATACAATTTATTTGAGTTCTGTCAAATTAGAATGTTCTGGTAATAAGAACAGACTTTCCACTGAAACCATAAATAGGAGTATCATAAGAATAAAGACTACAGTCACACAAATCATAATATAAAGCCTCCAAAAGTTCAATATGCCAGAAATGTGTCTGCTAAAAATACTCTTACAAATACGTTAAAATTCAAAGTTTTATGATGTATTATCTACAAAGTTTAACATACAACAAAGCATTACATCAATTATTCACAAAAATATAAAGCAAGAAAATCAAACACTATTTCTTTGAAAAGATTAACTAGCCAATCCTCTTGCATGATTGAAAAAAAAAAGGATGGTGCAATTAAATTATATCAAGAATAAAAAGTGGTATAAATTACCAGTTAAGCATTACTTTAAGAAAAGACAATAAGAGTACAATAGTCACAACATTAAGGTAATGATTTTAAAACTTTAATTAAATGGATAAATTATCAGAAAAATATATTTGACCAAGACATATTCAAGAAGAAATAGAAAGTTTGAGTTGTGGTATAACAATTAAGGACATTCAAGTGGAAGTTAAACACTTTTCTAAAAAGAAGAGATCAAGTTCAGATAGATTTACAAATGAATTTAACCAAATTTTTAGTGATAGACTGTTTTCATACTCTTTCAGAAAGTATAAAATGACCATTTCCTGTCTCATTTTATGATTTCACTATAACGTTGATATAAAAACAGAGAATGGCAATATGGAAAAATTAAAATAGACCAATTTCTCTCATTAATATCATTATATATATTCAAAATAAAATCCACATTGGTGGGACCACACTTACGGTGCATCTTACACAGGTACATGTGAAATTCACTAAATGTAGAATATAAATGTCTTAACACAATAACTAAGAAAATACCATGAAGGCTATGTTAACCAGTTAGATGAAAATATTTCAAATTGTATATAAAACCAGCACATTGCACCCCACAATTGCATTAATGTACACAGCTATGATTTAATAAAAATATAAAATAAAAATAAAAATAAAATCCACAGTGTATAAAAATTGGTAGATTTATCTTCAACAGATACAGAAAAAAAGACATTTGTAATACTACACACCCATTTATGATAAAAACTTTAGCAAACCAGAATATAAAGTAAATTCTTAAATGTATGAAAGATATCTAAAAAACTCAATAAAAGACATCAAGAAATATCATCCTAAGTGAATAATATTAGATAGAAGTGTTACCTTTAAAATGAAGAACAGGACAAAGAACACACTTCTATTCACATTGTATAGAATATTCTGTAAAGGATAACAAGAAAAATAAACTGAATAAATAAGGATTGGAAAGGAAAAATGTATTTTTCACTTTTTTCAGATAATATACTGATTCTTTAAAAATACAAAATACTCTACTGGTAATATATTAAAAATAACTGTGTAATTTAATGAGTAGCTGGATATAAGATCCACCACAAAAGTCCAATGAATTTATAACCACTACTCATAAATTATTAGCAAAACACACTTAAAGTTCAGATACAGTTTATATTATTAAAAAAACTATAATGTGCCTAAAAGTAAATCTAAAGAGATGTACAAGATCTGTTTGTACAAGAAATCACAAGGTTTTATTGAATGACATTAAATATAATCCAAATAAATGGAGACAATGTAACTTATCAAAGTAAAGATATTAATTATCCTGAATTAAATGATATAGTTACTCAAATTCCACATATAATAAAAACTAGGTAGTTTGACGAGCTTATAAAACGAATTACTATATAAAATATTACACATTAGAGTAAAAATCCAAGATTGCTCAACACAATATTCAAGAGAGTATTTACATTGGCTAGTATGGCAAAAGGTGAAAATCATGGCGGTAAATAAGGTATATAACAAATAAAAGTTATTGTTAATTTTCTACTTTTCTATTTGGATAGCTTTATAAGATTTCATTGAGTTTTTAAATAGCTTTTTGTTTTTGTTTTTCTTTTTAATTATTAATGGCACAAATTAGTTATATGTATTTATAGGGTACATGTGATGTTTTGATATAGGAATACAAATCCAATTAATCAAATAACAGTAAATGGGGTATCCATCACCTCAGGCATTTAATATTTATATTATTCCAATTCAACTCATTTAGTTATTCTACTTTGTTATTTTATTTTTATTTCAAATTAATATGAGGGCACAAATGATTGATTACATTTTTGTATTTGTTAGGCAAAGTTCAAGTTGTAGTTGAGCCCTTCACCCGGGGTGTCATGCTGCATACCTCTACATTGTGCCCATTAGTTGAGAACTTACTAATCTTCCTCTGCCTCCCAACCCCTGAATCTAATTGTGTTTTTCTCTCTCATGCAGATGTCTAGTTTTTTATCTATTGGTTTCATATTAGTATTGCATGCACTGGATACTTGCTTTTCCATTTTTTGTGATACTTTACTAAGAGGAATGTTCTTCGATTCCATCTAGGTTAATATAAAAGATATAAGGTCTCCATCATTTTTATGGCTGAATAGTATTCCATAGTATACATATACCACAGTTTATTAATTTATTCATGAGTTGATGGGCACTGAAGTTGATTCCATGTCTTGGGGATCGTGAATTGAGCTGTGATGAACATTTTAGTACATGTGTCCTCATGGTAAGGTTATTTTATTCCTTCTGGATAATTTTAAAGTATACCCTAACTTACTATTGATTATAGTCACTTTGAAGTCTTATTCACAACAGCTAAGATATTGAATCAACCTAAATGTCCATCAATGGATGAATGGATAAAGAATTTTTGATACATATACACAGTAGAATATTGAATAGCCACACACAAACACACACAAAAAATGAAATCCTGCCATTTGCAACTGCATTTATGGAACTAGAGAACATTGTGTTAAGTGAAATAAGCCAAGCACAGAAAACTTGCATGTTCTCACCCACATATGAAAGCAAGATATTAAAAACAATCGACCTTACAGAGATACAGAGTAGAATGATGATTAATACAGGGTGAGAAGGGGTGATAAAGTGGCAATGGTTAAAGGGTGCACAAAAATATATTTATATAGTTAGAAGGAACACTATTTGATGTCATAACATTCATTAAGACATATAAAAATCACTATGATAATTAAATTTGAAATGAATGAATGAATGAATATGACCATGAATTAACAATGATGATTATGTTTCCTGAGGTTTATTTTATTTTATTTTATTGAGACAGAGTCTCACTATGTCACCCTTAGTAGAGTGCCATGGCGTCACAGCTCACAGCAACCTCAAACTCTTGGGCTTAAGTGATTCTCTTGCCTCAGCCTCCCAAGTATCTGGGACTACAGGTACCTGCCACAATGTCCGGCTTTTTTTTTTTGTTGTTGTTGTTGCAGTTGTTTAGCTGGCCCTGGGTCAGGTTTGAACCCATCATCCTTAGTGTATGTGGCTGGCGCTGTAACCACTGTGCTATGGGCACCCAGCCCTGAGGACTATTTTTAAAACACTGTATGAGCATTGAAAATGCAGTATCACAGGGTGGTGCCTGTGGCTCAGTGGGTAGGGCACCGGCCCCATATACCTAGGATGGTGGGTTCAAACCCAGCTCCGGCAAAACTACAACAAAAAAAATAGCCAGGCGTTGTGGTGGATGCCTGTAGTCCCAGCTACTCGGGATGCTGAGGCAAGAGAATCGCCTAAGCCCAGGAGTTGGAGGTTGTTGTGAGCTATGTGACATCACAGCACTCTACCAGGGCAATATTAAGTGAGACTCTGTCTCTACCAAAAAAAAAAAAAAAAATTTAAAAAGAAAATGTAGTATCACAAAAGGTTACATTGTCAAAGCAGATTTATATGAATCATAGATACTACTCAATACCAAACTTTACTGACTAGAAAAGAACAGTAACACAAAGCAAGTAAAAATCCAGCAATATTTGTCCCTGAAAAGGCCCTAAACTGTCAGAAATAACTTCCACAAGCCTTCCCTTTCCCAAATTAAGGTATTTTTTTTATCACAATGTAGCAAATGTGTATTAACTATGTGTATAATGCAAGTTTAAATTCTCAGTTTTTATACTCCATTTGTTACACAGAGAGGGAGTTGATGTGACTATTTTCCATTCACTTATCACAAATCTATAAATGTTTTTATTTACAATGAGAAATCTTAAAAGGCTAGGTGTATCCTACTGAAAAATTAAGAATTTTCTTAGTATGTTCCTGCTAGTAAATTTCCATAAGCATGTGTAGGTTTGGTGGAAGCCAATTTTACCTTCTTGATAAAATTGAGGTGGGAATAGGAATGGGGGACAGTGGGGAAAGGAATCATAATAGAGAAGATGTGAAAATGGGAATAGTCGTAAAGGATTGAGGATTTGACATATTACAAAAATTATGAATTCTTCATGATGCCTTGAGAGAGTAATAGGTAGTCAGAGTGAATTAGCTTTTCTATGATTATGAATGATCCGAAATTCTCAGTGTCTTTCATGGAAAAATTAAAAAAAAAGAGAGAACTGGAGAATTCATGCAATAGACAAGATGCTCTTATTTCTATGTGAAAGTATCATGCCGCTTCTATTTATATCTTCCTGGCCAAGTGAATCACATGGTCATCTTCACAATGGGGTATAAGACTCCTTTCACAAGGTGATATTACAGCACACAGAATGGGCCGTGATGCATAATCATTTTACTGGGAATCAAAGTGAAAATTGCTAGAAACATAATATAATATAATATAATCTACTACTGGAGACACGTTACAAAGTAAAGCTAGATAGTAAGGCAGCAGTAAAATCTTTAATGCTATGCTATAATATAATATATCGGTGCCAGAAAGGTGAATATTTTGAACAGGAAAGTTAAGATGACTTTGACTTTTAGAAATATCCCTCTTGCAACTGTTTTGAGGATGAATTGGAGGGGAAGCATCCTAGAGTAAGCAATACTGGTCAACTACTATTGTATTCATCTAGGCATAGTAGTAGAGATTGATGGGTGAGAACATAAATGATAATAATGATGAATAACTATAATCTATAAGGCCTAACAACTAAGACTAATATGAAGACAAAAACTAAGATTTTGTTTTCTTTTTCGCAGTTTTTGGCCGGGGCTGAGTCTGAACCCACCACCTTCAGTACATGGGGCCAGCACCCCACTCCTTTGAGCCACAGGTGCCACCCAAAACTAAGATTTTTAAGACATATTTTGTGTGGAATGGTAAAACCATCTCCTATGATAGGAAATAAATTTAGGTGGGAAAAGACAGAGTTCATCTTTTAATATGTCTATAGAATCTCTGGGGAAAATTGTCGACTAGACAGATATGATCTGTACCTTATGACAAATTATTCAATTTATGTGACTAAATGAGACTGGCCTCCAATTTTCTCCCTTTACCTATATCACAGGGAGCATCAAATTAAGAAAGCAAGCAAGAAAGAGAAACCTATAAAGGCAACTGCAGAAAAAACTTTTAAGTGTTAAAAAATGTGTATAGTGATGACATGGAAGTCAAGATAGGAAAACATTTCAAGGATGCAGTGATAAGTAACAGCACATGCTGCAGAGAGGGCAGACAAGTTATGCAAGATAAACACTTCAGTGTCTATTGGGTTGGTAATATCTGCCAGTTTCAGAGAAGTAGAAGAATACAAGTCAAGATGTGGTTTTAAGGAATCAGTTGGTGGGAAGGAAGTGAAAAAGAAGAAGTATATCAGGCAAAAGGGAAGTACAAAATTGGACAATCGCTAGGCATGGGGTGAGTTAATGTGGTTGAAAGAGGTTGTGGTAGTTTTTTACTTTTTAAGTGAAAGAGACTAGAGCATATGTATGGTTTCTGGGTTATTCAATTGCCATACATAAAAAATAGACTGATTTGGCTATCTCATGTTATTGTCATAATATGTTTTACCAGAGTGTTTAAAACTTTCTGACGAGGGTCAGATGATAACTATTTTAGGCTTTGAAGCAATACAACTTTTGTTGCAACTATTCAACTTTGCCACTGTAGAGTAAAAGCAGTTACAAGAAACACAGTACATAAATGAATGGATGTGCTTTTTAAATTACAAATACAGGCAAGTGGTTATAGTTTTCCAGCTGCTGCATTATATTACTAAATATCTCCAAGAGATAAGAAGACTGAATGACTCTGGGGCCAGCCAATTTATATTATGGAAAATAGAGTCTAGAGTTCCCAATCTCTAGCTTTCAAAAACAAACTGCACATACACTTTTTATCATAAAGTCATGTGTAAAATATATTAGAAAAACTGTTTAATTTAGGCAACTTAGTCACATTAAATCATGTAACTTTAAGAAGAATTTATGGATTTATTTCTTACAGAGGAGGATTTCTACCTGCTGACAAAAACTAGTTTCATTTAGAATGAGTAATCAAGAAGTTAAAATCCTTCCATTAAACACTCCATTTTGTCATAAATAAATACAATGATTTGGTTTTGAATCCTAATGGAAAGTGTCAGAACTTTGGCTGAAAATCCCTGATTTCTAATAAATCAGCATGCTTGCTAATTCCAAGTAGTGCCTCATCTCTCGTATTATCTGCAAACCTTTAGCAATTATCATTTCTAACGAAAGAGTCACAGCAAGTACAACATCTATGTCAAATACATAGATCATTGTGAAAGTTTTGAGACACACAAAAATCAAGAAACACAAAATACATACAGATGGAAATAAATGAAGCCGGCCCAGCAACATTAATAAGCTGAACAAGTTGAAACATTCATGGGTGAATCAAAAAGGACATTGCTGATTGTGTTTCTTGGAAGTTAAATAATGGACTACAACACAGTCCATCTCAAAAGTTACATGTTCTTTTTGCTTTGGTTTCTAGCTGTCCTCCAATAGGGCATGATTGACCAGTTTTCTCTTTTTTCACAATCAGGACAAGGTTCATGCACATTGCTTACTGACAGGATAATCTTCAGCTCTGCTCATGAGAGCTAGGGGTCTCTCAGCAACAAAAAGATCACCTCTATAAATCTATTATTAAAGTCAAGGACTTATTTTGGACTCAGGCTTAAGGAAAAAAAAAAAAACAAAGTTACATTATAAAGTATTCTCCAAAACGTTAAACAATCCAAAAAGATTTTTACTTTCTAGCTCCCAAATCAATTTGTCAAGGACTTCATTATAACTGATATGTATTAAGTGCTAAAAAACAAGTCCCTTCCCACTTAGAGGGAATTTCTGACTTCCCCTGCTCTGCTGACTGAATTCCATGCTAATGTTTCACCCTGCATTTCTTTGCTAAGCCTAGATATACCCTTGGCCACATTACTGTGGACTTTGAATTAGATAATCTCAGAGTTCTTTTCTATATCTGACATTGCAACATTGTGATTATGTAACTCTACCTCAGTTTTCTACTGGTAGACAAAGTGACACTCAAAGACAGTCAAATAGGAGTCTAAACTTAGGAGTCCTTCCAACATGGATTTATAAAGCAAAGTTCTATGAGCTCAGATATTCTTATTTCTGTCAGTGTATTAGCTTACTGTATTTTCTATGTCCCTCACCTAGCTAGTACAGTACATTAGGCATACAATACACTTCTTATTATAAACAAATGATGGTCACAAAATCTCGCATAGACTGATTGTACATATTTTCTCTCATCATCATAATAGCAATTCCCTGAATGAAATCACACAAAAGATCCTTTCTGAAGTAGACCTTACAAATGAACTTTAATTCCATTTCCTCATATTACGGTTGAGGAAATTGAGACCTAAGTTGGGAAAAAGACTAGTTGAAGGTCTTAAAGCTAAATAGTGTCAGATGCAGGACTGACACTCCCAACCCAGTGCTCTTTTCACTTTATCATACTGCCACTCATACATAGAGGAAACATAGGAAATACAGAAGACTATCTTTCTTTGTTGTTGGATTTTAAGTTATGTCAATATAGAGTTCAATTCTCTTCACAGAGATCCAAATAAATCAATCTTTTAACAAATAAAAGGAGCAAATGAAGAATAATACAAAAGAAAGAGTTAAATTATTATTAGAGTAAATCAATGCTTTTTATTTACAGATATAAATCCATGATTAGGCTTTGAAATCAGTTATACAGGTAATAAACATGTTTCTAATAGAATATGCTCAAATAGAAAATATTCAGCAAGCCTCATATTAGTAAAGGCATTTCATGAAATTTTTGTTTCAGATACATACACATTATTATTGTAATCTAAACTGTGTTACTGTGTATTATATTAAAACATATTTGAGAATCATTGTATTACATGCCTTTTTCTGGTTCTAGACGGAAAAATAAATAAATAAGTAAATAAAAGTTGTTATGAGAGCCAAGAAAGAAACTTTCATGCTGTAGTTGTCAACAGAGTGATTTTTTTTTTAAATCTAATCTCTATTGAAGGAGGGTTCTGCCTGCTGTTCAACTGTACTTCCTTGACACAGCTACAAATATTTAAATAATGCTCAGCCATCCCCCACTTTCCAAACTCAGACTACAGACCCTTGCAAAAATACATAATGACATCACCACCGCTCTAATAGAAAGCTGAACTCGACTTGACAAGATTTAAGGAAAAAGCTGACAAAAGCAAGATGCTTCCCCAGCTGCTGGGAAGGAGCAGCATCCAAAAAAGAAAAACAGAGTGAAACACTGTGCCAAGCAATGGGGCACAGCTGTCTGCTGATGGCAAAGAACATTAGAAGTGAGCCATTCAGTCAGAGAGGAGCTAACATTTCTTGAAGCAAAAGAAATTCCTGAAGGAAAAAGGCAGAGATGGCATCTTTCTATTGTAACCCTGCTACAGGGACTTAGGGAAATACTTTTAGTCTTTCCCCAGTGAGGGTATGTGTGATTGCTACCCCTGTCCTCCCATCTTAATCGTAAAATTTGTATACAGGACTAAATATATAGAAAATAATAAAGTAAAATACAACAGAACTTGGAAGATACATAGGACTGATTCAGTTACAGGAGTTCTAAACAGATGTAAAATTGATAGATGAATTTTGAGTAAATTTGCTAGGACGCTAATACATTCTACATCAATTATGTGCAGATCTCTTATCTAAGAGACTTTCAGGAAATTACAGTTTACACCAGACATTATAGAACTCAGCTGATCTAAATACTAAATTTTCTTTTCCAGTTTATATCGTACCTAATCTACTATGCCCTAGTGGGTGATGGGGTGGGTACTGTTTCTAACAAAAATCCCCTTGTATTCCCAGAATGCAGCGAATGGAAAGTGAATTCCTTCCATAAATAATAATAATAATAATAATAATAATAATAATAATAATGGTAGGTGTTAGGGTTAACTGCAAATTCACAGAAAAACAAATACAGAAATGGGAGATCATAATAAGTCATTATCTTGTAAATAAAGTAAATAACTAGTATTTTACTGATTCCTCACTTAGGACCGTCAGGCAGGGAGAAGGGCAGAGGTTAACAGTGAGGAAAAACCTTAATCGTGCAACCTAGGACATTCTGAGTTAGTCATTACATATACTAAATGGTCCTCCCTACCCTTGCTTCCCATTTGCTCTTTGCCAGACTCTCTCAATCTCTTTCTACTTCAGGAGACCTTATTCTTTTCCTTCAGGCTTCATTAATGAGTAACAGGAAACAGACTCTGTTTCAGAGTAATACAATATCTTCACATAAAAATTTTAATCTAGGGAATATCTGTGCTATAGATTAACGTCTTCTTCCTCACTTTGGAAAAAGTAAGTACTCAAGAGCTTCAAGAATACTCACCATTTTTCTGAATCCAAGCTCACCTATTCTCCTTCCTATTCCCTCTATGCCTGAGAATATATATGTAAATTTTATAAACTAAGTCCAGCTAATGAGAAAAGGTTTGGGACACACTGCAATATATATTTCAAAGGTCTCATTTAAATGTTTTCTATCTTCTTTGGCACTACTGTGAACGGAACAGAGTCCCTGACTTTTTTTTCAGCTTCACTATTGTTGGTATATATAAAGGCTACTGATTTATGAATGTTGATTTTGTAACCTGAGACACTGCTGTATTCCTTGATCACTTCTTTTTTTTTTTTTATTGTTGGGGATTCATTGAGGGTACAATAAGCCAGGTTACACTGATTACAATTGTTAGGTAAAGTCCCTCTTGCAATCATGTCTTGCCCCCATAAAGTGTGACACACACCAAGGCCCCACTCCCCTCCCTCCTTCCCTCTTTCTGTCCCCACCCCCATAACCATTGATCACTTCTAAGAGTTTTGTAGTAGAATCCCTGGTGTTTTCCAGATATACAATCATATCATCTGGAAGAGCAAAAGTTTGATCTCTTCTGACCCTATGTGGATACCCTTGATCACCTTTTCTTCCCTAATTGTGATGGCTAGAACTTCCATTACAATGGTAAAGAGCAGTGGAGACAATGGCCAACCTTGACTGGTTCCTGATCTGAGTGGAAATGACTTCAATTTAACTCCATTCAATATGATATTGGCTGTGGGTTTGCTGTAGATGGCCTCTATCAGTATGAGAAATGTCCCTTCTATACCAATTTTCTTAAGTGTTCTGATCATCAAGTGATGCTGGGTATTATCAAAAGCTTTTTCTGCATCAATTGAGAGAATCATATGGTCTTTGTTTTTTAATTTGTTTATGTGCTGAATTATATTTATAGATTTATGTATATGGAACCAGCCTTGAGACTCTGAGATAAAACCCACTTGGTCATGATGTATAATTTGTTTGATGTGTTGCTCTAACTCCAGTAAGATTAGCCCATGTCACAAAATCCCAAGACCAGAGATGTTGGCGTGGATGTAGAGAAAAGGGAAGGAACACTTCTACACTGCTGGTGGGAATTCAAACTAATACGTTCCTTTTGGAAAGATGTTTGGAGAACACTTAGAGATCTAAAAATACACCTGCCATTCGATCCTACAATTCCTCTACTAGGTATATACCCAGAAGACCAAAAATCACATTATAACAAAGATATTTGTACCAGAATGTTTATTGCAGTCCAATTCATAATTGCTAAGTCATAGAAGAAGCCCAAGTGCCCACTGATCCACAAATGGATTAATAAATTGTGGTATATGTACACCATGGAACATTATGCAGCCTTAAAGAAAGATGGAGACTTTACCTCTTTCATGTTTACATGGATGGAGCTGGAACTTATTCTTCTTAGTAAAGTATCTCAAGAATGGAAGAAAAAGTATCCAATGTACTCATCCCTACTATGAAACTAATTTATAGCTTTCATATGAAAGCTATAATCCAATTATAACCTAAGAATATGGGGAAGGGGAAAAGGGAGGGGAGGGGAGGGGGAGGATGGGCAGAGGAAGGCTAATTGGTGGGACCACACTTACAGTGCATCTTACAAGGGTACATGTGAAACTTAGTAAATGTAGAATATAAATGTCTTAATACAATAACTAAGAAAATGCCAGGAAGGCTATGTTAACCAGTGTGATGAAAATATGTCAAATGGTCTATAAAACCAGTGTATGGTGCCCCATGATTGCATTAATGTTCACAGCTATGATTTAATAATAAAAATAAATAAAAAAAAGTTCAAGAGCAGCCTGAAAAAAAAAAATGTTTTCTATCATGCCTCTTTGTTGCACCTCTTTGTTGCTTTAACATTAATACTGAATATATACTACTATATCAAAGTAAAAATTATAAAATGCTTCTTTCTCATCAAAATCATAAAATTCATAATATATGTTCCTTAGATCCTGTATTCCCCTACTATGTTTTCTTCACCATTCCTGGCAGAGATGTTTGCCTTTATGTCCCACTCCTTCCAGAGTGCCTGGTATTCCAGAGTGCCTGGCTTATTGGAGCCCAATGTAATATACTTAAGTTGCATAAATAGTCTGGTTTTAGAAATTCATCTCCTTTAATAAAATATTTTTTATTATCTCTAAAAAGAGGGCTAAATATACATTTCATATCAATTAAACTCGCAATACTTTTGGAATAGTAGTAAAACTAAGGCCTGGTGTGGGGATGTGTTTAAAGCACTCCAAGAACTTCAACATTGCCTCCTCAAGCTACCTTAGATAAATAGACAAAGTAAAAAAGTTAGTATGAATGTGATCATAACACAAGTCCTTTAGCCTAACTTCCAACCAGATGTCTGCCTTGTAAGCCTCTTATACACATGTCACTATGAAAGTTTTGAGACAGACTATGTTATGGTCCAAGAAACACAGTCGACAGCATCCTTTCTGATTCACCCATGGAAGTTTCACTTGCTTGGCTTATCAGTGTTGCTGGGAGAACTCTATATGTCTTTATCCACACAGATTTTACCTTTCTTGATTTTTGTGTATGTCAAAATTTTCATAATGATCCACATATATAATAAATCTGAAACAATTGTGTGTTGCAGTGGAAACTTCCTAGGTTCTCAGTATCGTGATATTTCTGGAATGGAGAAGGAAACTAGAATAGATGGAATGAAGTCTGGGAATCTTCCTTAAGAGAGCAGCTCAGACACCTTTATTCAATTTTTGATCTAGTACTATTAGGCTTACCAAGAGTGTAAATAATGAAAGAAATGTTGCAAATATGATCCAGTTTTGTGGACAGGAAGATTATATTATTTCCCACAAAAATTTGTACATATTTTTGGAAGATGTCTGCAGGGAAAAGTCCTCTAGAGGGTAGGTAACAATGGAAACTTATATGTACTATGCATATATATTCTACTTGGTAAAGGAATTATGTTAGGTACCTTACATTTTTATAAGAAACCTATTTCAGAGGTAGAAACCCGTTAATTTGTACATAGAATTTGGGACTGGTGAATAAAATCAAAAGGTTTCCAGGCCTAAAAATAGAACTAGGGAATAATATCTGAATTTTATAGTCTGAAGGCTGAAGTACAGATAGGACTGGAGAGAAGTTATTTTGCTTCTCGTTTAACCAATGAATATTTGCAAAGGGCTTTTTATAAGAGGCACCATGCTAACTATCATAGAAGCTTCTTTCACCAATTAAAATTTGGCATCCGTTGCAAAGTTAACTTCAGATGGGGACAAACTTAGGATATGATGTTAAAAGAAATATGACCATAAGCACATGATGCATTTTTATCCACATTAATCTAAAGAAGTGACATTCACTTCAAATTATTCATTATCATAGATGATGTAATTATTATGATATTCCAGATGCTTCTCAAAAATATATTGGTAAAGCTTTTGTTGATACTTCCTGACATTTAGCTTTTTTACTTCTTTGAGACAAAGTATCTTTTTGTCACCCTTGGTAGAGTGCTATGACATCATAGTTCACAGCAACTTCAAACTCTTGGGCTCAAGTGATCCTCTTGTCTCAGCCTCTTGAGTAGCTGGGACTACAGGTACATGGCACAATGCCTGGTTATTTTTAGAGACAGGGTTTCACTCTTGCTCAGGCTGGTCTCAAACTCTTGAGCTCAAGCAATACACCCACCTTGGCCTCCCAGATAGGATTACAGGTATGAGCCACCATGCCTGGCCTTAGCCTTTCTTTATATATCCTCCATTTAAAAAATCTTTATACTTTGAAGATGGATTTTATTGTTGGGAAAAATATAAAGTCATATAAAGCAACAATATATTATAGTAAAGAAAATGAGTGATCAATCTGAATAAAATCAGTTAGGGACCAAAATATATCAAAGGAGACATTCTCTGAGTCAGAATACATGGTTATAACATGATGAGAAAAACAATTACAAGATGAAATGTCATTCTAAATTTTTTTAAAATAAGAGTATTGATGTTGCACAATCTCATTAAATTTTGATGCAAAATTATCATTGGCGTTACACTAAACAAGTTTCTTTGTGTTCACATGTTGTTGATGTTCACTTATGGTTTAGCCATGAAAAGGTTCTTAAGTAATGGAGATTTGGACATTGTAGACAATGTTGCATTATTTTTATATTATTCTGAAAACATGATGTTATGGTAATGTAGTTATCCCAAATTCATTGATGTTATTTACCATCACTTGAAATTAGTAGAACCAATGTCAAATGTTGAATACCTGTTTTTTCTACCATTTCTTTTAATATGTTTCTTTTTCCCCACAGACATTTTCATAATGTTCTAGGCTTCTTTAATGATGAGATTCAACTGCTTCATTACCTGACTCTAACTACTTATCTTTCTCACAATTATCTTTAGGAATAAGCTAAAACTTGATATCTCCTCTAGTTTCTTTAAACCTTGTAACATTTAAATCTTCTTATTCAGAGACTTCAAAATATATAAAAAAATACAGAAATTATTTTTTTCAAATTTAGATCATGTTGTATGCTCAGAGATGTTCAATACATTTTTAAAAATAAGGCTCATTTTGTTGTAATTTTAAGAAACTCAATTAAAACTAACTTTGAACATGAAGGGATCATTCGCTCATCAATCCAAAGAAGGACTGAAAAACCAAGCAATGGAAAATAAAGGTGGTAACTTTGCCTCAGGAGCAACTGGACTATGAATTCAAATGCTGTCTCTCGGGTCTATATTTCTCTGCATAGCTGTTCATTGGCTTTCACAAAAAATCTGCTCTTGGCTCTGCGCCTGTGGCTCAAGCGGCTAAGGCGCTAGACACATACACTTGAGCTGGCGGGTTCAAATCCAGCCTGGCCCGCCAACAACAATGACGGCTGCAACCAAAAAAATAGCCAGGCATTGTGGCGGGCACCTGTAGTCCCAGCTACTTGGGAGGTGGAGACAGGAGACTCGCTTGAGCCCAGGAGTTGGAGGTTGCTGTGAGCTGTGATGCCATGGCACTCTACCCAGGGCAACAGCTTGAGGCTCTGTCTAAAAAAAAAAAAAAAAAATCTGCTCTTGTAATGATACTATTTGCAGCTGCTAACAGCTTTCAAGTTTTTAAACTTACACTTTTAGCCATAGAGCAAGAATGCTCTCTTAGAATACAAATCCAAAAATTTTCAAGAGGGGGAAATGATTAGCCAAAATTGAGGTCCAATGTTAACACACTGAACTTTCAACTATGGCCTAAGGGCAAGACCATGCCAGAATATAACAGAGCCATTGGTAATGATGTGGCTGGAGTGGACATATGAACAGTTTCAGAAAAAGTGATGAGATACAGGGATGGAACAATAACAACTAGCTTGTAAAAGTATAAACTTTGTAACTAATTCTGATGTCCACAAATTCCTGCTTTGTTAAGTAAATTAAGATATACTTACACACACACCTATAATTGGAAAGAATTGCTGATACTATTAAAGTAGTGTTTAAAAAGAATTTTTAGCTGGGTGTGGTAGCTCACGCTTGTAATCCTAACACTCTGGGAGGCCAAGGCTGGTAGATTACTTTAGCTTAGGATATCAAGACCAGCCTGGGCAAGAGTGAGACTGTCTCTTTAAAAAATAAGGAAACTGCAATAAACAGTCTAGTACAAGTGTCCTTATGATAAAAGAATTTTTTTTCCTTCTGGGTACATGCCCAGTAATGTAATGGGATTGCAGGATCAAATGGGAGGTCTAGCTTGAGTGCTTTGAGGTTTCTCCATACTTCCTTCCAGAAAGGTTGTACTAGTTTGCAGTCCCACCAGCAGTGTAAAAGTGTTCCCTTCTTTCCACATCCACGCTAGCATCTGCAGTTTTGAGATTTTGTGATGTGGGCCATTCTCACTGCGGTTAGATGATATCTCAGGGTTGTTTTGATTTGCATTTCTCTAATATATAGATGTGACAGTTTATTGCAGCTCAATTTACAATCGCCAAAATGTGGAAACAGCCTAAATGCCCACCAACCCAGGAATGGATTAACAAGCTGTGGTATATGTATACCATGGAATACTATTCAGCCATTAAAAAAAATGGAGACTTTACATCCTTCGTATTAACCTGGATAGACGTGGAAGACATTATCCTTAGTAAAGCATCACAAGAATGGAGAAGCATGAATCCTATGTACTCAATTTTGATAGGACAATTAATGACAATTATGGTTATGGGGGGGGAAGCAGAAAGAGGGAAGGAGGGAGGGGGGTGGGGCCTTGGTGTGTGTCACACTTTATGGGGGCAAGACATGATTGCAAGAGGGACTTTACCTAACAATTGCAATCAGTGTAACCTGGCTTACTGTACCCTCAATGTGTCCCCAACAATAAAAAAAAAAAAATAAGGAAACTGGCTGGGCATCATGGCAGATGCCTGTAGTCCCAACTAGCTACATGGGAGGCTAAGGAAGGAGGATTGCTTGAGCCCAGGGCTTTGGGGTTGCTGTGAACTATGATGCCACAACACTCTACCCAGGGTGACAAGAGTGAGACTCTGTCTCAAAGAAAATAATAATGCATATATATTCCATTTATATAACTTCAATTAATAGAATGCAACAATGTATATATAGTATTATCTTAAAATAATTCATAAGAAAAACTGCAAGAACATGTGAAATATTAATAGATAATTGACTACTAGTGTTCTTTCTTGTTTCTTTATGAATATATCTGTGTTCCAATTTTCTAAAACTTCCTAAAACTTATTACTTTCAAAAACAAAACAAGAAATGCTATTAAATAAGCCCTCGTATGTGTGACATTTTCCTTCCAAATAAGGTTCTTTTACCACAGCAAGTTCTCACTTAGAGATTTAACTTCACACATAATTTGGTAACAATTGTTACTTGAAATAATGGTCATTCATTTTTAAAACTTGTCATGGAGCACTATGCATTTCTAGTTATCACCACTGACAGCACAGTATGGAATGAACATCTTAAAATACTGCTGTTGCATGATGGAATCTGTCACAATAAGTACTGGTAGTAAGTAAACACATTCTTCCTTTCTCCACAAATTCCAAATTAAATACCAGAACAGAGTTCACCCTTTGTTACTTTGCATTTACTTTCAGATTTTTCTTGTGTGTTTTGGATATACAATGGCTGTCCAGAAAGCATCCAACCATGTGATATGAAAAATAAAGACATGCATGGCTGGATGTTTTCTGGACAGCCCTCATGTTTCTAGGTTGTTAGCATAACCCTTTTTAATAATGAAATTATTTACAATAAAAACAATATTCATGAAGTGACAGCTACACATCAGTAAGAGAAAAAGGATAAATAAGAGAGTGGCTTTTTATGCTACACAATTTTTCATAGTAGGATTCCTTTCAATTACATACTTTCCAATATGCTTGAAAAAGGATGAAGGAGAGAAGGGGAGGAGAGAGGAAGAATGGGGAATGGGTTGATAGAGGAACGGTCAATGGTGGGACCACACCTATGGAGCATATTGCAAGTACAAGTTGGATCTGTCAGGTGTAGAACACAAATGTCTCAACAATAAATTGGGTAAATGAGGTGAAGGCTATGTTAATTAGTAGGATGTAAGCACTCCAATTTTTACAAATAATCAAATTGAATTCCACAATGGCATAAATATATTCATGATATATGTACAAATGACTTAAAAATTTTTTTTACACAGCTATGATTTAATAATAAAAATGAAAAAAACAACTAAAAATTGTCAATAATGGAAAAATAAATAAATGAATGTACACTTACTGTTGTATGCCACTGACAAAAAAAAAAAAGAAAGAAAGAAAATGGCTCTAGGAAAAAAGCACATTATATAAACATAGCAATTTGCTAAAATGAATTCTATCAGTGTACATGAAGTGAGACATCAGGAATTATGGCATTATTACCTTGTGAATTATAATAGTACTAGTATAATATTAATTGGATCTCATTTATGGAAGTGAAAGTTTAGAAAATAAATAGATCGGTGAGCACCCACCTACTGGGCACAATGTAAAAGTACAAGGCATACCTCCTGAGTGAAGGGCTCAACTACATCTTAGAATTTTTATGTAACAAACACAAACAGTGTGTCCTCATATTAATTTGAAATGTAAAAAAGAAATAGATTGGAAGTGTATGTTTAGTGGAAAATACTATGCTACAAATGACTTTTAATTTAATTTCCACAAGAATTATTTGAAATACATACTACTGTACTGATTTTATACATGTGGAAAGATATCAGAATGTTTAGGTAATTTTCCCAAGATTGCGAGCTATCATATGGCACATCTGAAATTCAAACTTATACATTTCTAATTTAATATCCATAAGATTTTCAGGTGTTTAGATGTAAAAACCAAAGTTCGTATGTGACCATTACTATAAAAAGTAGTAACAATAACAATGATACAATATTATTTTTATTAAGTTTGATTTAGACTTTCAAAAGGCTTATGAATCTATAATATCACATGAGTTCCATTTTCCTGGGTATGGCAAACACAGAGTCTTAATCTTTCTTTAAAAATATTAGTCCAGGGCAGCGCCTGTGCCTCGGTGGCTAGGGCGCCAGCCCATATACCGAGGGTGGCGTGTTCAAACCTGGCCCTGGCCAAACTGCAACAAAAAAATAGCCGGGCATTGTGGCGGGCACTTGTAGTCCCAGCCACTCAGGAGGCTGAGACAGGAGAATCGCCTAAGCCCAGGAGTTGGAGGTTGCTGTGAGCTGTGTGAAGCCACGGCACTCTACTGGGGGTGATAAAGTGAGACTCTGTCTCTACCAAAAAAAAAAATAATAATAATTAGTCTAAATGAGATTTCTTATTTGTCTCCCATAATCTCTGGCATCCAGAAAGTTGCCTCCATTCAGTAATTACAGCACTATTTGCCAAGTTTCCCAAGCCAGGAGTATATGTAATCCTTGATAATTATAATGTGTTCACCCATATAAATTCCAGCGAAGTCGTACTATTTTGATCACCAAATATCTCTTGAATCTGTTTTTTAAATCTGCTTTTTTTAATCTATTCTCACTGCCACAACAGTAAATAAAGTCACTAATCATCATCAGTTTAAATACTACTACAATAACCTCCTTAGAGATCTCCCAATTCCACTATTATCCCTGTAGTCTATTCCTGTCACAACACACAGTAATAATCATTTAAAAATATTAATAATTTTGTGGGAAGCTGAGGCAAGAGAATCCCTTGAGCCCAAGAGTTTGAGGTTGCTGTGAGCTGTGGTGCCATGGCACTCTACCAAGGAAGACATAGTGAGACTCTGTCTCCACAACAACAACATCAACAAAAAATTAATAATTTCAGCATATTTCCTTTGAAGAGTCTCTTAGAAAAAAAAATTTGCTATGCTCTTAACTGTGATAGCATATCTATATAACAGTATTGTGGCTCTCCATGTTAATATACAAACTTAGTTTAATCTCAATAAAATGCCAGCAATATTTCATTAAAAATTGGATCATTTGATCTAAAACTTATATCAAATGAGAAATGTCAAATAAGACATTTGACATGTTACCCCACAGAGGGTCATTCTCTCATCAAGAGAATTTGCATTAGTTGGGAACACTATGGCTCCCAGATACCCGATTTTCAGCCTGTACTGTCAGAATACCCCGCTGGGCTATATTGGGACATGTTTGATCCCCAGACGTTAGGAAAGGAATGTATGGTTTTCTTCTGCACCCAAGTCTGGCCTTAGTATTGACTTTCCAATACTGAACAATAACCACCAGAAGGAACTCTAAATTATGGTAAAAAAGAGAAGAAATAGTATAAATTATCTATGTGTAAGCTTTTTTTTAATTATTTTTTTATTTTTTTATTTTTCAGAGACGTACCCACAACTGTGTAAAACCTGTCAGGTAGATTCAACTCTCCTGGCTGTGGTAACATCCTCAAATGACCAAGGATCCTTAAGAAAAATGCTGTCACCACCTAGTTCAAACCTTCCATCTACTTCCCCCGCACCTTCCTGCATGCCTTTAGAAAACCCCAAGAAGGAGTTTATCCCCAGAGTTTCTTCTGTTACTGTGTGGACCCCCAGGAAGCACCTATAGCCTTCTTTTTGTCCCTTGATTGAGACTGTGAGTGGTTAAAGGGGAAATGTGTGAGCATTCACTCCATTTTCTCTGGCAGATTTAAAACAACTTAAGGTTGATTTAGGAAAACTTTCTGATGACCCAGGTAAGTACACAAATGTTTTCCAAGTGTTAGAACAAAGCTTTTACCTCTCTTGGAGAGATATAAAGCTACTACCAGATCGAACTTTAACTTTTAATGAGAAAAATGAAGTCTTGGATGAGGCGAGAAATTGGGGTGATTTGTGGCTCACGTCTAATACTAATAGCAGTATGTCCTCTGAGGAAAGGGACAGATACCTCATGGGAAGGCAGGCAGTTCTCTTTGAGGATCCCAAATAGGACCCTGAGAAATAAGGTGACTGGTAGTGTGAACATTTTCTAACATGCATCCTGGAAGGTTTATGTCGATCCAAGAAAAAGCCTATGAATTATTCTAAGTTGTCTACTATTTACAAGGAACAAAATGAGAGTCCCTCAGACTTTCTTGAGCAGCTTAGCAAGGCGATGAGAAAACACACTCAGTTAACACCTGACTCCTTAGAGGGCCAGGCATTGGCTCTAGGTCCAGAACATAACCTGGAGAATCTTCTTAAAATAGCCACAGTGGTCTTTTATAATTGTGGTCAGTGCTGGCCACCCAGGAGGATTTGCCATGCCTTCTGTATCTCCACTCCAGCAGTTGATGCAGCTGATGAGGGGAGGCAGAGCTGGAGAACCCAGTGTGGCCAAGAGGCCATGTGCTGCAAAAGCCCGTGAGTCCTTGGTTAAAGGAGTCCATGTACAGCCCACACCATCTAGCTCCCCCAGGTATAAAAAAAAAAAAAAAAGATAAATATCCAGGAGGAAGAGGAGAAAAAAGAAAGAAGGGATAAAAAAAAAAAAAGAATGGCAGCAGGATAGAAAAGGCCCAGAAATTTGTAAAGGCTTTAGTACATAAATATCCAGGTGAAGATTGGCAAATATATTTTACTCACCTCCCTAAGGCACATGACATACAATATTTGCTGGTATTTGTGGATACTTTAGTACATAAGATTATTCCCAAGTTTTGACTCTTGGAGTTGTGAAGCAGTAATAGGCCTGCCTTCAAACCAGGTGTTACACAGGGAATATCTAAAGCCCCGGGCATAAAATATTATCTACACTGCTCTTGGAGGCTCTAGTCCTCTGGGAAGGTAGAAAAAATGAATGATAAAATCAAAGGACAGTTAACAAAAGCTAACTCCAGAAAATTAGTTCCCTTAGACTCAATTACTTCACTGGTCTCCTTAGAATAAGAAATTTGCCTCAGAAACTTGGTTGTAGCCCATTTAAACTACTGTATGAAAGGCCTTTTTAAACTAACAATTTATTATTAGATCAAGAAACTATGGAATTAGTAAAACATACTGCTTCTTTAGCTAAATTTTAACAAATCCTTAAAAATGACTCAACTAATTTTCACATTGAAAACCAAAAGAGCTTTTCTCTCCTGGAGATCTAGTTATAATCAAAACTCTTCCCTCTGGACGGTGCCAGTGGCTCGGTGAGTGGGGCGCCGGCCCCATATGCTGAGGGTGACGGGTTCAAACCCAGCCCCAGCCAAAAAGCAACAAAAAAATAGCCGGGTGTTGTGGCAGGCGCCTGTAGTCCCAGCTGCTTGGGAGGCTGAGGCAAGAGAATCGCATAAGCCCAAGAGTTAGAGGTTGCTGTGAGCCGTGTGACATCATGGCACTCTACCCGAGGGCGGTACAGTGAGACTCTGTTTCTACAAAAAAAAAAAAAAAAAAAAAAAACTCTTCCCTCCAATTCACCTTCCCTGACCCTGAGTTCAGAGGGTCCCTTTTCTGTTATCTCGTCTTCTTCTACAGTTGTTAAGGTTATGGGAATAGTTTTCTGGATACATCATTAATGAGTAAAATCCTGGAACCTACCACCTCCTACAGAAGCAGACCATGAAGAGAATCAACTACAGTCCACCTACACTTGTGAACCTAAAGAAAATTTGAAGTTATTATTTAGAAGACGAAGAAAGTTTTAATATAGTTTTGTTTTAATATCACCAACTTCGTCATTTATAACCTGACACCATTGACACTAATTAACCCCCCCATCTCACTGTTCTACCCTTGCCTTTTAATCTGCTAAGCAGATTTGTATCTCCCAGAAATAATGTCATCAACCCACAGACACTAAAGATGGTTCCAGTCCCAGACCTAATGCTATTGTGGACTCCTGGATTGCCCTCCCTCTGGAGACGTCCTAATTGCTCCCTTCTATCATTGTCCCATTCAGCAGTAAGCAATTAGGTCCAGTTTTCATCCTTTTCCCCCAACAACAATTAGAGTTTCTATTCAGAGAGGGAGAATTGATATAGGGCATGTGCACCCTGGCTTGGTCAGTGCTGGCCACCCAGGAGGATTTGCCATGCCTTCTGTATCTCCACCCCAGCAGTTGGTGCAGCTGATGAAGAGAGGCAGAGCTGGAGAACCCAGTGTGACCAAGAGGCCATGTGCTGCAAAAGCCCGTGAGTCCTTGGTTAAAGGAGTCCATGCACAGCCCACACTGCTTCCCGTGCCAACCCCCAAACCACCCTTGGACCTAGAAAGCCCTCCTCTAGCTGCACTAGTCCCCTGTGAGCATTTCAAAGTCCCAAGAATGATACAGGTTCCCCCATTCAGGGGGACCCCTCATTTCCTTGGCCTGGTAAATTTCATGTAAGGTTCCTAGGCTGGGCCAATTTCATGAACGGACTGTATCTATTCATTAATGAGTTCATTCACCTTGCCCCTAGAAGAAGGGACTGTATCCCTCCCTAATGTACTCATTCATCTTGCCCCAGTGGAAAGGGGTGTATCCATTCATTTGTTACCCTCTCCTGGCCAAATGTAACTACAAAGGACCCGGGAGACTATATATATCCCTAGACAAAGAACCCAGGCAGATAGAGAAATTTTTTGACTGAAGTCCTTCCCTCTGCCAGGAGCTTTAGTACCTTTTTTTTTTTTTTTTTGAGACAGAGTTTCAAGCTTTCACCCTGAGTAGAGTGCTGTGATGTCACAGCTCACAACAATCTAAAACTCTTGTGCTTACATGATTCTCTGGCCTCAGCCTCCCAAATAGCTGGGACTACAGGCACACGCCACAACGCCCAGCTATTTTTTGGTTGTAGTTGCCATTGTTGTTTGGCAGGCCCAGGCTGGATTCAAACTGCCAGTTCTGGTGTATGTGGCTAGCGCCCTAGCTGCTGAGCTACAGAAACCAATCGGTGTTAGTACTTTTTCTGTTCTATTTTCTGTAAAATAAATCCTATCTTACTACTCATCTGTGGTCCATGGATTCATTGTTCAAATCCTCAAGACAAAGGACTTACTAAAGAAGAAATTCTGGTATTAATACCATGTAAAAATTAACATGTAGGTGACAAACTAGAATAAGACATATGCAACACCTTAAACCAAAAAGGGATTTATACCTAGAATTTGCAAGGAATTTCCACAAAGTAATAATACAAAGACACAAAACCCAGTAGAAAAAAAGAGACAAGGAATATAAATAATCAATTTTCAGAATGAGAAAACAGATGTGAAATGCATTAAGCACTTTAAAAGTTGTTTTTTTATTAAATCATAACTGGGCACATTAATGCATTTATGGGGTACAATGTGTTGATTTGATACACAATGTAGAATGCTTACATCAAACTGGTTAACATAACCATCACCTTGCTTACTTGTGGTAAGACATTTATACTCTATACTTAATTGTTTTAAAATGTACCATTGCATTATGAACATTAGATTAGGTCCCATCAAATACCCTCCTTCCTCCTGTCCTCCCCTTTCCCCTCCCCTCTCTCTCCTCTTCCCTCCTTCATTCTCGACTATAGTTTTCTTTTATCATTTGTATGAATGTGTAGGTGATTATATATTGGTTTAATAATAGTATTGAATACATAGGATACTTTTTCTTCCATTCTTAAGATACTTTACTAAGAATAGTATGTTTCAGCTCCATCCAGGTAAACATAAAAGATGCAAAGTCTCTATCTTTTACGGTTGCATAGTATTCCATAGTATACATATACTATGATTTGTTAATCTATTCATGGGTTGATAGGCACTTGGGCTGCTTCCATGACTTGGAAATTATGAATTGGGCTGCAACAAACATTTTGGTGCAGATGTCTTTGTTGTAAAATGACTTTTGCTGATCTGGGTGGTAGAGGAACTGCAGGATCAAACAGCAGGTCTTACTTTTAGTTCCTTGAGTATTCTCCAAACTTCTTTCCAAACAGGTTGTATTAGCTTGCATTCTCACCAGCAGTGTAGAAGTGTTCCCTTCTCTCCACATCCACGTCAGCATCTATAGTTTTGCAATTTTGTGATGTGGGCAATTTTGTTTTGTGAAATTGGATGATATCTAAAAGTAGTTTTGATTTGCGTTTCTCTGATGAGTAAAGATAATGAGCATTTTTTCATGTGTTTGTAGGCCATGTGCCTGTCTTCTTCAGAGAAGCTTCTGTTCAAGTGTCTTGCCCACAAAGAAATAGGATTATTCATTTTTTCTTGTCGATTAGTTTGAGTTCTCTATAGATTCTAGTTATCAGACCTTTTTCAAAAACATCCTGCAAATATCTTTCCCCCATTCTGAAGGCTGGCTGCTTGCTTTACTTACTGTGCTCTTGGCCGTGCAAAGCTTTTTAGTTTGATCAGATCCCAGTAATATATTTTTGGTCTTGCTTTAATTGGGGGGATCCACCTCATAAAACATTCTCCCACGCCAATTTCTTCAAGATTTTTCCCTGCACACTCTTCTAGTACTTTTATAGTTTCTTAAGTTTAAATCTTTTGTCCAGTAAAAGTCAATTTTTGTTAATGGTGAAAGGTGAAGGTCCACTTTCAGTCTTCTACAGGTCACCAGCCAGTTCTCCCAGCACCATTTGTTAAATAGAGAATCTTTTTCCCAATGAATGTGTTTGATAGGCTTATCAAAGAACAAATGATGATAAGTGGCTAGGTTAAGCACTTTTTTGATAAGGGAAACAAATTAAATTAATTATATGATAACACTTTACACCCATCAGATTGGCAAATTTAGAAAGTCAGATAATATTCAGAGCTGGCAGGAGTATAGGAGCTCCCTTGTGTTGTCATGCTCACATATACTATTATTAAAAGCATTCTAGGGAGCGTTATGCTATTACTTAAGATAATAACTGTGTATGACCTATGAGCCAGAGATCCCAAAGAAACTCAAATACAGGATCGTAAGACAACAGGTGATTTTTTTTTATCACAGTATTGTTTAGAAGCAAAATATTGGAGGGAATTTTAATTGTCCATTAGTAAGGAAATGGCTATGCAAAATGTAACAGGAATGCAATAAAATGATAGGAAGTGGTAAAAATGAAAATAAAAGATGTATATATTCAAAGCGTAATACTCTTCATAAATAAAAGCACACACATAAAGGAATGTTATATAATTTTAAAGATACCCACAAACCCCCCAAATTATATGGAAGGTAGAATAGTAGCACTTAATTTAAATATACTTATGCAAGTATCAATTATGGAGGGAGAAGAAGAAGCATAGTTTGGGAGACTAAAGAAGAAAATAAATATAAAAGAAAATCGTAGTGAAGTACAGACTCATGCTGACAATGTGATAGGAATTGAGGAACATGATCAACTGTAGTCTACATACACTGAGTCTGAACAACAACTAAAAAGCAGACTATGTTATTACCTTGTATTATATTAGAACTTCAGTAAATATTTGTTGAATGAATAAAAATGGCTTAAGCAAAAAGTAAAATTGTCTGGAAGGATATAGTTCAAAATCTGTTTCTAATTATATTTGGATGGTAGAAATAGAGGTAACATTCATATGTTATATTAATTAATTTATTGCAGATATTTATTTGATGTATTTGTGTTTTGTTTTAAATTGAAAATATATTACATTTACAAGCAAAAATAAAGCTATTTTAGTTTTGTAAGAAAGAAACGTAAATGCCACAAAGATAGGATCATTAATATTGATATAATTAAAAGCTAACCCTTAAGTTATAGGAGAACTAAGAAAAATGACAAATAAAAACATTAAGTTATATTGAACCCTGGCACCCTTCCTTTAATCTAATCCTTTAGATCTAAACTCAATTAGTGAATGACTCAGTTACCTAGATGAGGATGATGCTTTTGAAGTTGGCCTATACTTGTATTTAAGTTGAATTCTATTTTTGTTCCATTAGCATTTTTAAAAAATATCTATTATACCAGAGTAATGGATCACAAATACATTGAACCAATATGTATTTTTATCTTCTGACAGTTTCATTTATCCACAAAATAAACAAGTAGCATAGTTTAAATATAAACTAGAAAACAATACAACAAAGACCTCCTAAGAAATATAAGTCACTTTGTGCAACTACTTTCAAGTAATGAAACAAAATAGCATGTAATATAGCAAAATCTATGGAAAGATCAATTAATTTACAAATATTCAAGTTCTGACTTTCTACCTTGCCTTTTGCAATGTCAAAGGCTACAATCAATTCTTAAGTAGAAAAATAAGCTTCATATAAGATCTTCGTTATTTTCTTCATGCACATGAAATTTCAATTGACATAATTTTACTATATAGAATATTCAAAACAAGTAAGAAATAGAGTTTCTCATTAATTGAGAGGCATTATTAAGGAATTTATAGATATGAGGGTATGGACTGGTGTGTTATTTGTATCTATGTAAAAAGAAAGGAATTTGTAGATAAGTAGTATACCCCAAATTATTGGAAGATGAAAAAATGTATTCCTTTAAAAACCACCTTATGCACAATTTACTACATCAAAAAGAACACAAAGATAAGTTGGTGAAATGATTGATATGTTAGTTTAAATCTTTCTACAATGTATACATATATCACAACTCATATTGTACCTCCTAAATACACAATTATTTATTAAAACTGTATTTAATAAATAAATGTGAGCTATTTTCAAAAATACACACACACAAGAAAAAAATATTCTATAATTTATTGTAGTAATTCTGGCTGCAATTCTCCTCCACCAAACCATATGATTGTTCATGAAAAACAAAGTTGCACAGGCTTTTCTATAAACTCATTAGAGAAAACAAGGAAAACACAAGGGGGAGAATCTTATCATGTTTCGTGACAGGATTTAATGAAAGGCTAAATCAATGAGGACACTACTGAATAACTTCAACTCCAAACTTCTATCATGATCAAGGTCATGAGAAAATTCAAGTAGATAGCACTCTGTTGATTTCCATAAGTAAATAAAAATGCTCAAGTAGTTCCACATCCTGAAGAAGAGAATGACATTTAGAATGTAGCATTTTTCAATGAGCATCTGAAATAAATTCAAATGTTTTTCAAGACATTCAGTATACATAATTGGACTCTTCTCTACAAGTCATTATTCTAAGTTTTCACGCTTTAAGATTATCAAAAAGTGGTTTAGTCACTTCAGAATGTAAGAAATTGAGCAAGTGTTATGGGATGGAATAAAGATGGTAAATATTTTACATTGAGACCATAGCCAAACAAAATTATCCAACACACATATTTAGATTTTTAGTTAAACCCTATCTACTCAAAAATGAATGGATGATTAAATAATCATCCATCAACACTTTACCAAATATAATTCTTAAAAATCTTAACACTTTTATTACTAGAAAATGAGTAGATAAATAAAATCATTGGAATATTGGACCAGTTTATCCACTAGTAGAAAAGTCAGTTTTGCTGTTTCTAGTCCAGCAAGTAAGAAGCACAAAAGTTGTCACTATACCCTAACAACAAATAAAAAGCTGGAAAAAATAGTTTTTCTTGAAACCATAAGAAAAGTGGAAGTCTCAGAGCAAACTACTGCCTCCAAAATTGAAGAGACAGAAAACACAGAGTCATAATTTGCCAAAGCAGAAACTTCATGGGAATGAGTGCTAGAATAAGAAAACTTGACCTGCAATTGGTGAATTGCTGGAAGCTCAGTGTGGGCAATTCTGAGACTCAAAACTCCAGGGGAATTTAGACATGGGGAGTAGGGCACACTTTTATGAATTTCATCTCCAAAAGCTCTCCCAGGTTCTTGCAGTGAATATCAAAATAGGGGAAGGAAAAAAAGTGAAAATTTTGAAACACACAGAGAGTTTTGATCGTAATGAGGTCTGACCTCAGTTTTATAGTTCTTTAGGAAATAAAACATATTCTTAATTTCTCATAGTTTTCTCTACAGAGATCCATCATTTCCTTTGTTAAATGTATTCCCAGGCATTTCAGAGGATTTTAACAGAGAGAAAAACATATCATGATCATTGATTGGCAGAATCAACAATGTTAAAATGGTTATACTACCCAAAGACACTTACAAATTCAATTCAATACAATTCCCATTGAAATACCAATGCCATATTTTGCAGATCTTGAAAAAAATAGTGCTATGTTTTGTATGGAACCAGAGGAGACCCCTAATAGCCAATGCAATTCTATGAAGTAAGAACAACTTTGGAGGCATCACTTTACCAAACTTCCAGCTATACTATAAGTAATGAAAGCAGCATGGTATTAGCATAAAAATAGAGACATAGACCTTTGAAACAGAACAGAGAATCTAGACATGGAACCATCCTCATATGGCCATATGATCTTTGACAAACCAAACAAAATCATACACTGGGGGAAAAATTCCTATTTAATAAATGGTGCTGGGAAAACAGGACAACCACATATAAAAGACTGAAACAGGTCCTGCACTTCTCTCCACATCAAAAAATTAACTCACAAGGGGAAAATATTTAAACTTCAAACATGAAACTATAAAAATTCTAGAAGGAAGTATGGGCAAATCCCTTAAAGATATCAGCCCAGGGAAGGAATTTATAAAGAACAACCAGTTACAACCACTGGAGAATAAGGAGACAGAACAGAGAAGCTGTGTTAAAGGATCACAGTGCATCCACCCTCTCCTACCTGTGATGTACCACATTATATGTATCTATTTATCTACTTTTATCAGTATCTACTTTCATTATATTTATCTACTTTCATCATACATATAATATGGTACATCCAAATAATGTGATATAATTTGGCACTAAAAATAAGGAAGTATGGGTAAATCCCTTAAAGTTATCAGCCCAGGGAAGGAATTGATAAAGAAGACCCCCATTGGCAATTGCAGCAACAACAAAAATAAATAAATTTCATTTGATGAATTTAAAATGTTTCTGGACAAAGACATAATCAACAAAGCAGATAGACAACCTACAGAATGGGAGAAGATATTTGTATGCTATGTATCCAACAAAGGGCTGATAACCAGAATCTACAAAGGACTCAAAAAAAAAATCAACAGGAAAAGATCAAACAATACCATTGAAAAGTAGGCAAGAGACATGAAGAGAAACTTTTCTTCTGAAGATAGACTAATGGTCAAACAAACACATGAAAAAATGTTCATCATCTCTAAACCTAAACCAAAATTTCAAAATTGAGAAACCACCTAACCATAGTGAGAATGGCTCACATCATAGCCCCCCAAAGCAACAGATGCTGGTGTGGATGTGGGAAGAAAGGAACACTGATACACTGTTAGTGGCACTGCCAAATAGTACTACCTCTAAGGAAAGCAGTATGGAGCTTCTTCAAGGTACTAAAGTCGACCTACCATTTGATCCTGCAGTAACTCTACCAGGGATATTAAAAACAGACACTTGAACTCTATTTTTCAGAGCAGCACAATTCAAAGATGCAGATAATTGCAAAGATGTAGAAACAACCCAAGTGCCCATAAATTCATGAATGGATTAATAAAATGTGGTATATGTACACCATGGAATACTACTCAGCCATAAAAAAGATGATGACCTAGTATCTTTTGTAAAAACTTGGATGGAATTGGAGAGCATTATCCTAAGTGAAGTATTATAAGAAAGGGAAAACAAACATCAGGTATTATTATTACTAAATTGCAAGTAGTTGCTTAACACCTGTAAGTTCATATGGAAGTAAAACTCAATGGAATTTAAGTAGCAGGGAGAGGGAGAAAGAGATGGGTAAATTCCCAAGAACAGGTACTTGCATGGATATATTGCACACTTTCTGGGACAAGGACACACCTCTAAGTCTAGCTTTATCTATACAAAAGCAAACGATGTAATCAAATCACATATACACTTCTATCTGAAATTTGAAAATTTCAAAATAAACTATATTTGTACCATACAATCTAGTAACCAAATTCTTAGGATTTACCCAAAAATGTTGAACTCTTACATCCACATCCACATGAAAACCAGCACATTGATGTTTATAATTATTTATTTATAATAAACAAAACTTGGAATACTTTCATTGGTAGATAAATATATAAATATAATGTGGTACATCCAAATAATGTGAAATAACTTGGCACTAAAAATAAATGATAGATTTGGTGACTGAGATGATAGGCTGAAAGCACTGAAACTCAACAGAGAGGTAATGGGAGGTGCCGAAAGTGGAGAGGAGGGAAGTGAGGCCAACAGCTCAGAGGCAGAATCAGAGGTACATGGGGAAGGAGCCTGCATGTGGAGAAGGGACAGAGGAGAGAACCCTGGAGCTCCATACTTCTCCCATGGACATTGCATCAGAGTTGTAGGAGGGCCTCTCCACAACAGGCCATTGGATTGACATAGGGAAATGAATGAAGATTATACAGCGGCATCAATTCCATGAGCAGGCACAGTGGCATCCCACTGACTTACAAACCCTATGTGCTGTGTGGCACCATTCTGAGGTCGGAGCCTCACAGTGCTACATGTACCTGGTGATCGAATTTATTGCTGCTGCATCCCCATCTTCCCTACCAGGTCAAAGAAGGAGCAAGGAAGCCAGGCACTTTTACATGCCCTGCATGTGCGTATCACACATTACCCATTGCTACCAGGGAAGTCAGGCACATTAGGTACCCATAAACTTGACATCAGCTGCCACTGCCTAAGAAGCTCCTCCTTGCCACAGCTGCCATGAGACCCAAACAGAGAGCATACCTATGGCTTCAGGCACCTGTCACTCAGGTCTACATAGTGCAGCTACTGCCACCATCATCTAGGTAGCACTGGTAGATAAATGGTTGAATGGTAGTGACATCACATGCCAACTGCCCACCACCAGTATATCTGGGTAGGGTGAATTTTCATGCAGTGAATTCCCACTACCCACCATGCATCACCATGTATACCAACTGATCACCTCATGCCCTCTGCTCTCCTACAACCAGTTACAACCACTGGAGGATGAGAAGACAGAACAGAGAAGTTGTGTTAAAGGCTCACAGTGCATCCACCCTTCTCCTCCCTAGTAAGTCTTCCAGAATACAACTCAAATGCACCACCCAGGGACTGCTCTTGTTCTTCATGGATCAACAGAATTCATAGAAAAGAACAGTTGTATCTAAAAGCTATCAGTCTTGAGATGAGAGAAGAGGTTTCAGATGAGAAGGAACAAGCATAAGAACTTTGGCAGCATGGAAAAACAGGCTGTTTTGAAACCTCCAACTGAACATGGTAGTTCTCTAACAATGGAATCCAATTACAAGGAAATTTCTGAAATGTCAGATATAAAATACAGAATATGGATGGCAAGCAATATCAATGAGATTATGAGAAAGTTAAAAAAACAACACAAAGAGACCAAAAAATTCAGGATGTAAATGAAACATTCATGAAAGATATAATACAAAAAATACGCAACAGAACTTCTAGAAATAAAGAATCATATAGAGAATTTTAAAATAGATTGTAAAGTTTTAACAACAGACTAGACAATGTAGAAGAAAGAATTTCAAAGCTGGAAGACAAGGCTTTTGAATTAACCCAGTTAGTTAAAAATTGTAGTAAAAAGAATCAAGAAGAATGAACAATCTCTGAGAAATATGGGGCTATGTATAGTGAATTAATATAAAAATCATAGGTATCCCTGAGGCAGCAGAAGTAAAAAAGTAAATGAAAAGCCCATTTAAGGGAAAAATTGAGGAAAATTTCCCTAGTATTGCTAGAGATTTAGACATTCAGATACAAGGGCACTGTACACCTGGAAAATTCATGGAAAATAGGAAATTATCAAAGCACATAGTTATTATTTTGATCAAAGTAAAAGTAAAAGTGAAAATTTTATAAGGTGCATGAGACAAAAGTATCAAGTAAGTTAACAAAAGATAAAACAAAAAGGCTGGGCATGGTGGCTCATGCCTGTAATCCTAGCAATCTGGGAGGCCAAAGTGGGTTGATTTCTCGAGCTCAAGAGTTTGTGACCAGCCTGAGCAAGAGTGAGACCTTGTCTATATAGAAAAACTGGCCAGGTATAATGTCATATTCCTGTAGTCTCGGCTACTGGAGGAGCCTGAAGCAAGAGGATCACTACAGCCCAAGAGTGTGAGGTTTATGTGAGATATGATGCCACAACCCTCTACCAGGGTGATAGAGTAAGATTCTGTCAAAAAAAAAAAAAAAAAAAGCCTTAAGACTAATGCCAGAATTCTCAGCAGAAAGATTACAACTAGAAGGGATTGGGTCCCAAATTATACTCTTCATAAATTGCCATCCAATAAATGTATATACTGCATGATTAAGTTTCATAAATGAAGGAGAAATAAAGTCTTTCCCAGACAAGCAAACACAAAAGGAATTTGTCACCACAAAAACTGTTGTACAAGAAATTCTTAGAAAAGGACGATCAATACCTGATTGTAAAAACAATCATAAGTTTAAAACTCATGGCTCTTCTAATACAGTAACACAGAGGGGAAGACAAAGCAATTAGAAATCATTAAATATGATGAAAAGAACAGGATCACACATATTGAAACTGTCACTGGAACCCAAGAGATCACCAAAAGACTCCTGGAATGGGTAAATAAATTCAACAAAGTCCCAGGTTACAAAATCAATGTACACAAATCAGTAGCATTCCTATACACAAAGAACAGTCAAACTCAGAGTCAAATCTAAGACTCAGTAGTATTCACAATAGCTAGAGATATACTTAACCTAGGAGATGAAAGATCTCTACAATGAGAACTATAAAGCACTGGGGAAATAAATAGCAGATGACACAAACAAGGGGAAAACATACCATGCCCATGGATTGGTAGAATCAATATTGTTAAAATGTCCCTAGTATTCAAACTTATTTGCAGATTCAATGCAATCCACATTAAAATACTATCATTATATTTCACAAATGTAAAAAAAATAATTTTATGCTTAATTTGGAACTACAAAAGAGCCTGAATAGCCAAAACATTCTTAAGAAAAACAACAAATCTAGAGGCATCATATTACCAGACTTCAAACTATATACCAGGCAATAGTAACCAAAACAGCATAATATTGACATAAAAATAGAGGCATAGACCAGTGGAACCCAGATATAAAACCACCCACATATAGCCATCTGATCAGTTACAAAGCAGACAATAATGTACACTGGGGAAAAGAAGTCCTATTCAATAAATGGTGCTGGGAAAACTGGATAGGCACATGCAGAAGATTGAAACAGGATCTATTATCTTTCATCATCCACAAAAATTAATTTAAGATGCATAAAAGACTTAAATTTAAGGCATGAAACCAGAACAATTCTAGAAGAAAATGTTGGAAAAACACTTACAGCTATTGTCCAAGGCAAAGAATTTATGAGAAAGACCCCAATACCAATCACAGAAAAAAAACAAGTATAAATAAATGGGACTAGATTAAATTAAAAAGCTTCTGCACAGGTAAGGGTAAAATCAGTAGAGCAAACAGACATCCTACAGAATGGGAGAAAATATTTGCAAGCTATATAAGTGACGAAGAGCTAACAACCAGAAACTACAACAAATTTAAACAAATCAGTAAGGAGTAAACAAACAACCCCATTAAAGAGTGGGGGAAAACACTTTTACACTGTTGGTGGGACAGAAAACTACTGCAATCTTTTTGGAAGGAAGTTTGGAGAATCCTCAAAGAACTCCAATTAGAACTCCCATTTGATCCTGCAATCCCATTACTAGGCATCTTCCCTGAAAAAGAAAAAATCCTTTTATCATAAGGACATTTGCACTAGACTGTTTATCAGAGCTCAATTTACAATTGCCAAAATACAGAAGCAACCTAAATGCCCACCAGCTCAGGAATGGATTAGCAAACTGTGATATATATATATACACACACCATGGAATTCAATTTAGCCATTAAGATGATGGAGACTTTACATGTTTTATATTAACCTGGATGAAGTTGGAATACATTCTTCTTAGTAAAGCATCACAAGAATGGAGAAGCAAGAATTCCATGCACTCGATTCTAATATGAAAGCAGTAGATGATTTAATACAAGGTGGGGTCTAGGGGAATGAGAGAGTGAAGAGAGGAGACAGTGCATGGCATACCTCTTGGGGGCAGGACACAACTATAAGGGAGACTTTACCTAACAAATTCAATCAGCGTAACCTAATTCTTTGTACCCTCAATGAATCCCAAACATTAAAAAAACAAATTTAAAAAGTGGGCGAAAAACACTAACAGAAGCATTCTAAAATAATATAGATAAATAGCAAATGAACATACGAAAAATTATTCAAGAGTATGCAAATTAAAAGCACAATGAGATATCAACTTACCACAGTTAGAATGGCTTTTATTTAAAACTCCAACAACAATAGATCCTGGCATGGATACAGAGAGAAAGGAATACTCATATACTGTTGGTGGAACTGCAAATTAGTAGAACCTCTATGAAAAACAGTATGAACTTTCCTTCAGGAAGTAAAAATAGATCTACCATTTGATCCAGCATTTCCATTACTGAGTATTTACTCAAAGGAAAAGTCATTTTATCAAAAAGACACCTGCATACAAATGTTTACTACAGCACAATTCACAGTTCCAATGATGTGGAATTAACCCAAGGGCCCATAAATTCATGAGTGGATTAAGAAAATGTGGTATATGTATACTATAGAAAACTGCTCAACCATGAAGAAGGATGAACTAAAGCCTCTGGGAACAAATTAGATGGAACTGAAGATGATTATCCTAAATGATGTATATGAAGAATGGAAAAATAAATAACACATGTACTTACTATTAAACGTGGACTAACCAATGATCACACATGTGCACAGAGGGAAGTAAAACTCAGTGGAAATCAAGCAGAGGGAAAAAGGAGAAGGGTATGGGGAAAACCCACCTAATGGATACAATGAACAATATCTGGGTGATGGGTACTCTTATAACCCTGATTCAAGCATAACAAATTTGATACATCTAACCAAAATCATTGTACCCCCATAATATTTGAAAGGAAATAAAAAGAAAACAGTAACTCAAGGGAGAAAGCAAAAGAAGGTGAAAATAAACATGATAAACAGAATTGTATGTCACATATCAATAATAACACAGAATGTAAATAATCTTAAAGCCACAATTAAAAGATACAGATTAGCTGAATAGATTTTAAAAGCCCCATAACTCCAATATATTTACCCATCCCCTCCTCTCCACTCTCATCTACTTTGTTTTTAATGAGTGTTATTTCCATATGTCCACATAAGTGTTGATCAGTTCATCCTAATTCAATAGTGAGCACATATGGTGTTTATTTTTCCCTTCTTGTGATAACTTAGAAGAATGATCTGTAGTTCCGTACAGGTTGTTGCAGAGGTATTTCTTCACCATTTTTTATGGGTGAATGGTAATCCATGGTACACATGTACTACATTTTATTAATCCACTCATGCATTGATGGACACTTGGATTGTTATATTAGCTGAATAGATTTAAAAAGCCCCATAACTCCAGAAAACCCATTTAAATTGCTACAGGGTGATGCCTGTGGCTCAAGGAGTAGGGCGCCGGCCCTATATTTTGGAGGTTGTGGGTTCAAATCTGGTCCTGGCCAAAAATTAAAAAAAAAAATTAAATTGCTATGATTTTTATTGGCTCAAGGGAAATGGGTAGAAAAATATTACATGCAAATAGAAACTAAAAGTGAGCAGGAGTACCTATTCTAATATCAGAAAAAAATAGATTTTAAATCAACAATGGTAAAAAAAAAAAAAAGGACAAAGCTGGTCATTATATAACAAAGGGATCAATTTTCCACAAGATATAATAATCCAAAATATATTTGTACCTAACACAGAAGCTCTGAGATTCATAAATCAAATTTCATGAGTTCAAAGGAAAGAAATAAACAGTCTTATGATTTCAGGATGGAATGGTTAGTCTACAGTTAGTTCTTAGAGAAATTCAGACTTTTTATAAAAAGGACATCTATACTGAAATGTTTATAGCAGCACAATTCATAATCATAAAGATGTGGAAACAATCCAAGTGTCCATCAACGCATGAGTGGATTAATAAAATTCAGAAAATTCAGAAAAATCAAAATTATACCACGTACCTTTTAAAACAATGGTGGAATAATAATAAAAAAATCAATTCCAAAAGGAACTCTCAAACTATACAAATACATATAAATTAAACACTCAATGCAGATTGATCGTTGGGTTAATGACAAAATCAAGATATGAATCAATTTTTTCAAACTGAATGAAAATAATAATGGACGCTTAACAAATATCTGAGACATAGCAAATGCAGTGCTAAGAGGTAAATCCCTAACCTTGAATGCTCACATCAAAAAGGCAGATAAATCACAAATTAACAAGTTAATGTCACATCTCAGGGACACTATTATAAGAGGGTCCTAATCTAACAAATGCAATCAATGTAACTTGGTTCTTTGTACCCTCAATGAATCCCCAACAATAAAAACAAAAGAAAATAGAAAAAGAACAAACCAATCCCATAACCAGCAGTAAAAAAGAAGGAATAACAAATCAGAGCAGAACTAAATGAAACAGATACCAAACAATAAATGAAAAATAAATAACAGCTGGTTATGGTGGCTTACACCTGTAATCCCAGCACTTGGTAGGCCACGACAGGTAGATAGCCTGAGCTCACAGGTTTGAGACCAGCCTGAGCCAGAGCAAGACCCATCTCTAAAAAAAATAGCCAGGCTTTGTAGCAGGTACCTGTAGTCCCAGATACTTGGGAGGCTGAGGCAAGAGGATCACTTGAATCCAAGAGCTTGAGGTTGCTGTGAGCTAAGACACCATGGCATTCTACCAAGGGTGATCAAGTGAGACTTTGTCTCAAATAAATAAATAAATAAATAAATAAATAAATAACAATACAAATGATCAAAGGAACCCAAAAGTTGCTTCTTGGAAAACAGAATCAAACTTGACAGATTATTACCTAGATTACAAAGAAATGAAAGATAAATAGCTCAAATAATCATAAATTTAAAAGGAGACATTATGATTGATATCACAGAAACACAAAATGTCCTCTATGACTACTAAAAAACCTCTACACTCACTAACTAGACTATCTAGAGCAGTGGTTCTCAACCTGTGGGTTGCGACTCATAGGAACTGTATTAAAGGGCCATGGCATTAGGAAGGTTGAGAACCACTGATCTAGAAGAAATGAATAAATTTTTGGAAACACACAAACCTCCCAAGCATGAATCAGGAAGAAATCAAAATATTGACTAGACCAATAATGCCTAACCAGGTTGAAACAGAAATAAAAAAAAAATCTATCAATTAAAAATTACCTGTACAAATGGATTGACAATTGAATTCTATAAGACATACAAAGAAATGGCACATATCTTACTGAAGTTGTTTCAGGCCATTGTGAAGGAGCAAATCCTCCTCTTACTCATTCTATCAATCAAGTATCACCCTGACATCAAAGCCAAGAAAGAACAACAACAAAAAACAAAACTATACAACAATATCCCTCATGAACATAAATGTAAAAATTCACAAGAAAATACTATTAAACCATGTCCAACAGGATATCAAAAAGATAATTCACAAGGATCAAATGGGTTTCACCTCAGACACACAAGGATGGTTAAACATACACAAATCAATAAATGTGATTCACCACACAAACAAAATTAAAAACAAAGACCATGTGATAATCTAAATAGATGCAGAAGTAGCATTCCATAAAATCAAGCACCTGTTCATGATAAAATTCTGCACCAATCTAGGCATAGTAGGAACATACCTTAAAATGATAAAAGCAATGTATGAAAACCACAGCCAACATTATAGTGAATAGGGAAAAGTTGAAAGCATTTTCTTTAAGAACCAGAACTAGGCAAGGGGGCTCATTATCACCACTTCTACTCAACATAGTACCAGAAATCTTAGAGCTTTCAGGCGAGAGAAAAATAAAGGGCATCAAAATTCGGAAGCAGGATATGAAACTATCCCTATTTGCTGATGATATGACGTTGAATCAAGAAAAAACTAAAGACCCCAGCAAAATATCCCTAGAATTAATAAATACATTCATTAAAGTCTTGGCTTTCAAAATTAATGTACACATATCAGTAGCATTTCTATACACTAATAACAGTTAAGATGAGAATAAAATCAAGAATTCCATACCATGTATAGTAGCTATAAAAAAAATCTAGCAATATACTTAATGAAGAAAAAAATCTCTCTTCAATAAGAAGTACAAATCATTGATGAAAGAAATCATAGATGACAAAAAAACTGGGGAAAAGTCAATGCTTATGGATTGGAAGAATATACATTGTTTAAATATCTATACTACTCAAATTGAATTGCTGATTCAATACAATTCCCATCAAAATATCAATGTATTTTTTTTCAGAGAGCAAAAAAAGTAATGCTAAGTTTAATATGGAACAACAACAACAAAAAAGAATCCAAATAGCCAAAGCAATCCTAAGCAAAAAGTATAAATCTGGAGGCATCATATTATCTGACTTCGATACTACAAGGCTATACTAACAAATACAGCATGCTACTAGACACATAGATCAATGAAACAGAGTTGAGAACCCAGAAATATAATCATATAGCTACGATTAACTGATTTTTTGACAAAGAAGACAACACCATACACTGGGGAATGAATGCCTTACTCAACAAACAGGATAAATTATGCCTAAGACCCCCAAAACAAATATAGCAACAATAAAAGTAAATAGATGGGATTTAATTAAATGAGGATGTTTCTGCATAGCAAAGGAAATAATCAATAGAGTACATAGACAACATATAGAATGGAAGAAAATATTCACAGAGAGAGAGAAAGACTGACTAGCTCAAGTCATACAAGTCAGATTTATTAAATTTCTATTATGTGTCAGGTATTATTACACATCAGGCACTGTCTTAGTGTGGTAAGTGAAATAAAAATCATCCCTTGGGCTGTGTGCAATGGCTCATGCCTAGAATCCTAGCATTCTGGGAGGCCAAGGTGGGTGGATGGCTTGAGCTCACAGAGACCCTGTCTCTAAAAAAAAGATAGCCAGGCATTGTCGTGGGAGCCTGCAGGCCTAGTTACTGGGGAGGCTGAAGCAAGGGAATCACTTGAGCCCAAGGGTTGAAGGTTGCTGTCAGCTATGACACCATGACACTCTACTATGGGGGGCAAAGTGAGACTCCAACTTAAAATAAATAAATAAATAAAACAAAAAATAAAAATAAAAATCATCTCTCAAACATATACTGATTTCTTATTCCCTGGAGAACTTTTATGTAGTACTTAATCTGCCAAAATAGTGAACATGACCACATATGGAAAAATATATTATTAAGGATTTTTAGAGGAGGAGTTTATCCTGAATTATCTGGCATTGGTATACACAATGGCATGTACCCTTATGAAAGAGAGGCAGGAAGTTTTGAGAAACAGACACACAGTGGAAAAGGATATGTAAGAAAAGACAGACTGAAGTGACCACAAACCAAAGAATTCCAAAGAATGTTGGGATATCTGAAGAAGCAAAGAAAGAGTCTCCTCCTGAGCCTTCAGGGTTGTCCAATCTTTTGACTTCTCTGTGCCACATGGGAAGAAGAAGAATTATCTTGAGTCACACATTAAATATGCAAACACTAATAATAAAAGCTGATGAGCAAAAAAAAAAAAGTTTGTGGTGCATAATTTCTGTGATATCTGCCACCACAGATAAGCAAATCAGTCCTCACAAAACTTACATGTGGCCTATGGGCCACAGGATCACCATTCCTGCAGGGAATATGACCCCACAGATACTTTGATGTAGACCTTTGGTCTCAGAATGATGAAAGAATAAATTTTTGCTGTTTTAAGTCACCAAATTTGTGGTAATGCGTTAAGATACCTTTACGAAGCTATCTAGGTATCCAATGCTGACCAAAAATACTACTCTAATGAACATTAGTCTCTTGACAGATAAAGTTAGTGGAATTACAGCTAGCCTAAAATATTTATTTCCAGCATAAAAACTCAAAAGACAATTGTCATGCAATATGTTATTGCTGTGCTATATTTTGCAGAAGAATATAAACAGCAGTTAAACCTATTAATTATATATTCCTGTATGTCTGGTCAGAGAAGTGTAGTATATCAGGAATGTTCGACCCTAGATTTATTACTTCCTGAAATGTCAGTGTGGATTGGAACCTACCAAAAGTTTTTCTTGCAGTAGTTAACACAAAATAACAGAATATATGGTATATAATCATTTATACTTCATGTGTAATTAGTAACTGGCAAATAAATCAAATTAAGTGCTTGATAAACATGCACAATTATATTTTTTAAACAGTTGTATTCATGCTCAAAAAAAGGGATAGTTTTATGAATGTATAATCAAGGATGTAAAATTGAAAAGACAACAGAAGTGAGCAGAGTTAATTTGGTGGTGGCAACAAATCACACATTGCCCGGCTTCCCAAACTCCCATGTGGTGTATGCACTGCCTTGATAAATGTTGTTCTTGGCAAAGCATCACACACAAAAAATGAGTCTGGAGCTCCTTCTTCTCTTGCTGTCATCCTTTATTACTCCTCTGAGGGATTAGTGGCTGTAAAATAAAGATCTGCACCAGTGCAGATAACACACTCCCATTTCTTACCTCACCTATTTAAAAGCATGTGAGGGACAATGCTTCCAAAACCTTACCATTTTTTTTTTAATTCACACATAGGTATGGCATATATCTTGTGAGTTTTAATAGATGAATGGGCTTTTTCAGAACAGACAGGCAACGTGTTCATAAAAGTTACAGCACTAGGCGTGGACCAAAAAGAACACTAGCAAAGCACTAGTATGAGTCTGCTCTTGACAAAATTGAGGACATAAGTGAAGTCTATCATCGTTGTCAATCAACAAATATGTAGGAAGCACTCACAATGTGAAGAGTACTATGGATGCAATAGCAAATACAAGACACAAAATTTCTTTATAGTAGCCTACATTCTAGTGACTTGCAGGAGAATATGAAGAAATAAGATTAAAAAGAGAAAAGGGAAGGGATAAGAAGAGGGGCAAATGATTTGCAATTTCAAATAAACTGATCAGGGAGGCCTCAGGTGAAGGGATGAATTCAAGAAAAATACTGGCCTGGCACAGGGGCTCACATCTTTAATCTTAGCATTCTGGGAGGCTCAAGGGTGAAGCCCTTGAGGTCAGGAGTTCGAGAATAAGTAAATAAATAGAAAAAAGAAAAATATTGAAAAATATGAGGCAGTGAGCTCCATAGATATTAGCAGAAAGAGTATATCAAGCAGAGAGAACAGAAATTGTAAAAGCCCTGAGGTAGGAGCATGTCTTTTATATTTGAAGAATATAAAGGGGGCCAGTATTGCTAGAACCAAATAGATGATGGAAAATCGTGAAAGATAAGGGTGTAGAGGCGGTGGGAACCAGGTTGGAGGCACAGGAAGGACAACCGCAATAGGGAGGGCCATGTAAGGATCATTGCAATGACCCTGGGTTTTACTCTGATATGGAAAGTCATTGGAGGAATATCAGCAGAAAAAGTGATGATTTAACTTGTATTTTAAAATGATAACTCTGGCTGCTATGATGAATGAATAGAAGCAAGGACAGAAGAAGGGAGATATTTAGAAAGCTATATAATCCAAGTGAGGAATGATTGTAGCCTGAACCAGGGTGTCCTTAGTGACTATTGTAAATCTGAGGCAAGCAGAGGTGTACTGAGTTATAGTAGCTAAATACAAGTAAGTCAAAGGAGATTATATTAAATTTAGTGTGACCATGTGTCCTTATTCATACACACAGTGTCTTTTAACATGTTATCTAAGTGTAATTCCAAACTGCCTTATTTCCTTCTTAAAAGTGTCCTGGATTAGATGATAAATTATATAGTCATCCTAGTTTGCAGCTAAAGAAAAATGGAACTGAATTTAGTTGAGATCTAGGATTTGGCCTTAGATTAGTTTGTGTAGTAATTTGAATGTCATTTGTCCTTGCAAGCATATATCACTTTGAATACAATTTTGCTTTTTTCTGACTGATACATACTCATTATACAAACCAGGAAAATAATGAAATAAATTCCCACAACCCAATTCATATGGTAAATCACTAATGTTACATACATACAAATATGAATGTATCTACATGTATGCTTCTTTTTAAATATCATTTTTCATTAAGTGAGATAGCCACATTAATCCTATCATGCTACAGTAGAAGTTAACTTGAATGACTGCTTTGTACCAGGGAATATTATAACCATTAAACATATTATATTTCATGTAATCCTCAGAACCACCTTATTCAGCAAGTATTATCATCATCCCTGTTTTACTGATGAGGGAACCGCAGTATTCAGTGACCTATTAAATTTACCTGAAATTGTATACCTTATAAACTGGAGTCAGGGTTCAAACCCATGTAGTTATGCTACAGGCCTTGTGTTCTTAATAGCTATGTTGTACTGGTTATTGAGTGTCATAGAGTAGAGGAAGCAATCATCCCACTTCAGTGATAACTGGCTTGCTGTGTTCTTCCTACACCCATACTCCCTTGATTTTCTCTATAATCATACAAGTAATCACATTATCAGTCTCTTTCAAAGATGTTGATGTTTTAGTTGATTTATTTAAGCAAGCAACAACCCCTGCCCCAATGGTGACCACCCCATCCCCATGCCTTTCTCTTTAATATTGTACACACACCAAACATACTCATTTTAAATTCTCTATACTTTATGTTAATATGGAAATATATCCATTGCACTTACACGTTTTTTTACTCACAGAACAATATATTAAAGAGACCTTACTCAAAGTACTAAAAATAGACCTTCCATTTGATCCTGATGTCCCATTACTAAGTCCCCAAGTAAAAAAAATAATCATTTTATTACGAGGACATTTGTACACAGAATGTTTATTGCAACCCAATTTATAAGCACCAAGATGTGGAAACAACTCACGTCCCATTAGCTTATGAATGGATAAATAAACTATAGTATATGTATACCACAGAATACTATTTAGCCATAAAGAAAAATGGAGACTTTACATTTTTATATTTACCTGGACAAATTTTGAGAACATCCTCTTAAGTATCACTAGAATTGAAAAAGCAAATATCCACTGTAACAATACTAATATGTACCTAGTAGATGAACAACTATATGCCCACACAAGAGAAAAACACAAATTCAAAAAGTTGGGGAGGGGTGGAATGAGGAGGAGGAAAGGGTTTGGTAAGCTCTCACCTAATTGGCATAATGTAGGGGTATGTGGCAGCTCTCCTGGTTGAAGGGCTGAACTATAACTTGGACCTAAAAAATGCCAACAATGTAACCTAATTGTACTTACCCTTACATTAATCTGAAATAAAAATAATAATAAATGGTAGAGAAAATACTTTGAAAACCAGCTCCTAAAAAGTGTAAAATAATATACAGAGTTACTATTTTACCACACTATTTAACTCCTAGGTGCATATACCTAGGAGAAATGGAAACATGTCCACACAAAAACTTGCAAACCAATGTTCTTAACAGAGTTATTAATAAAAGACAAAAAATAAATAACATAAATGTCCACTCATTAATGAATGGATAAATAAAATATAATATATTTACATATTGGAATAATATTTAACCATAAAAAATGAAGTATCAGTATGTACTGCAATATACATTAACTTGTAAAATATTAAGTGAAATAAACCAAACATAACAGCCAAACATAACAGCCATATATATGATTCCATTTATATGAAATGTCTAGAATAGCAAATCTATAAAGATAGAAAGTAGATTAGTGGTTTTCAGTGGCAAGATATCAAGAGTATGCAGACTAACTGCTAATAAGTAAAGAGATTCTTTCTGGTGTGATAATAATATTCAGAAATTAGTGCAATGGCTGCATGAATCTGTGAATTTACTATTACTAAAAGTCACAATGTATATATTAAAATTTTTTATTTTATTTTATTTTATATACATTGAAGTGTAAAATTGCAGTTTTGTTACACAGATATATTACATAGTGATTAAGTGTGGGTTTTTAGTGTGTTCATTACCCAATGTTTATTGTACTCATTAAGTAATTTCTCATAATCCATCTCTCTCCCAACCCCCATATTTCTGAGTCTTCAATGATTGTCAGTCCACACTTTATTCTTGTGTATGCACATTATTTAGCTTCCAAAAGGTAGATTTTAGATGTGTGAATTATTTTTAAATAAGGTGCTACCCAAAACATGAGGGCATTTCAGCTTTCATTTAGTGAATAAAGAGAAGGGAGATCATTGCTCCCTACTAATAATGATAAAAAGCCAAAAAAGTTTCAAAATTATCTATTTTCTTGAGCCCTTCCGAGATGTGGATTTAAAAGGCAAGCAACCATACAAATAAAATTCAAAAGTTACAATCCCTAACAGAAAGAAATGGAATATATGAACTATCTCACTTCTGACAAACATGAAAGAAAGAGGTGTCCAACATAGACATAGGCATGAAGAAATCAGTTATTAAATGCTAGTTGTAAACTATCAAGTTTCTTTGGAAGAGTAGAGGTCTCTGACACAGAAGTAGTTGCAATAGAGGACTTCTGTGAATTTTTCATGTTCTTCTCCACAATATTTTACATCGTCTGAATCTTTCATGATAAAAATTTTCCCAGGCCCTATGTGCTGGCTCACACCTGTAATCCTAGAATTCTCGGAGGCAGAGCTGGATGAATTGCTTCAGCCCTGGAGCTTGATATCATCATGACCAAGAGCAAGATCCTGTCTCTATTAATAATAGAACAAAAGCCAGGCATTGTGGTGGGCACCTGTAGTCCCAGCTACTGGGGAGGCTGAGGCAAGAGGATAGCTTGAGCCTAAGAGTTTGAGGTTGCTGTGAGCTATGATCCCACAGCACTTAACTCCCAGCAAAACAGAGAGTGACACACTGTCTCACAAAAAGTAAATAAATAAAATGAGATGAAAAAAAATTTTCCCTTTTGATTATAAAATAAATGTAATGGAGATGATTTGTTTACTGCAGGTTGAGGATATGAAACTGATAGTAAGGAAATCACAGGAGAGGAAGATGCATGGCCTATAAACATAAATAGTGGATAACTTCATTATTTGATGGGAATGCAAAACAAAAATAAAATCTTTTCAAATCTATATAGTGGCAAAATATTTCAATACACTCTCTGGACCGTATGTTGGTAAAGTTATGAGGAAATAGGAAATGAGAATACTTACACACTTTTCAAAGCAGTATAAATTATCATAACAATAATTTGGAAAAGTCTTGTGAAATTAATCAGGGTTATATATTAGGAGATCTTCAATTTCACATATGGAAATATACCCTGCAGAAATACTTATACACGTGTCCATAGGGCATAAATAAGAGTGTTCATTACAGAAATAAGAACATCAATCATAATTTGTGGTGTGGTAATTAAAACATACTATAGTTCCACAAAATGAAAGACTACATGCATCAATGAGGATAATCTTTTTTAAAAAGCCCAAGTTACTGAATCATACTTACAGATTGATAACATTTATAAAAAATTATAAAAATATGTGAAAGAATATTAAATATTCTGTGTGGATATTTAAACATATAATAAATATCTGAAACCATGCATACAAAAGATGAATGTGAAATTTATAATAAGGGAAGTCATGGTGGAAATTAAGCTTAGGCAAGAGTAGACAGAAGGCTTCAGCTGATCTCTAGGGTTATAAGTTCTTAAACAAAAATATGTAATAATGATAATATTTTATAAACAATTGTGTTTGCTACTATATTATTTCTGACTATTCACATATTTGAAATATTTTAAAATTTTAAATGAACATAATAACAACAAAATTTCAAAACTCACAAGATTTGGCTCATAGCTATTCTCAAATGAAAACAAAATTAATTATAAATGACTTTAATTTAAAATAAAACATGAAAATAAAGTGTTCATTCAATGCAAGAAATTAGAAAACGATCGGGGAAATCACTCCCTGGGGAATAGGAAAAAAAATTAATGGGATAATTAGATAAATTCTTATCTTATAACAGAAAAAATATGACAACATAAATAAACACAAGAGATTTTCATCTAAAGAGAAACAACAAATACATAAAATTTAGCAAGTATAATAAAGAACATGAAAACAGAGATCATGCTGATCAGAGTAAATAACATTAAAAATTAGAGGATAGAAGGGACATTTCTTAAACTGATAGAGGCCATCTACAGCAAACCCACAGCCAATATCGTATTTTTTTTAATTTAATTTTATTTTTTTTATTAAATCATAGCTGTGTACATTGATATGATATCGTATTGAATGGAGTTAAATTGAACTCATTTCCACTCAGATCAGGAACCAGACAAGGCTGCCCTTTGTTTCTACTGCTCTTTAACATTGTAATGGAAGTTTTAGCCACCATAATTAGGTAAGAAAAGGCAATCAAGGGTATCCATATAGGGTCAGAAGAGATCAAACTTTCACTCTTCACAGATGATATGATTGTATATCTGGAAAACACCAGGGATTCTACTACAAAACTCTTAGAAGTGATCAAGCAATATAGCAGCATCTCAGGTTACAAAATCAACATTCATAAATCAGTAGCCTTTATATATACCAACAATAGTCAAGCTGAAAAAACAGTTAAGGACTCTATTCCATTCACAGTAGTGCCAAAGAAGATGAAATATTTGGGAGTTTATCTAACAAAGGACGTGAAAGATCTTTATAAAGAGAACTATGAAACTCTAAGAAAAGAAATAGCTGAAAATGTTAACAAATGGAAAAACATACCATGCTCATGGCTGGAAAGAATCAACATTGCTAAAACGTCCATAGTACCCAAAGAAATATACAATTTTAATGCTATCCATATTAAAGCTCCACTGCCATACTTTAAAGATCTTGAAAAAATAATACTTTGTTTTATATTGAATCAGAAAAAACCTCGAATACCCAAGACATTACTCAGAAATAAAAACAAAGCAGGAAGAATCACGCTAACTGACCTCAGACTATACTATAAATCGATAGTGATCAAAACAGCATGTTACTGGCACAAAAACAGAGAAGTAGATGTCTGGAACAGAATAGAGAACCAAGAGATGAATCCAGCTACTTACCGTTATTTGATTTTTGACAAGCCAATTAAAAACATTCAGTGGGGAAAAGATTCCCTATTTAACAAATGGTGCTGGGTGAACTGGCTGGCAACCTGTAGAAGACTGAAACTGGACCCACACCTTTAACCATTAACTAAGATAGACTCTCACTGGATTAAAGATTTAAACTTAAGACATGAAACTATAAAAATACTAGAAGAGAGTGCAGGGAAAACCCTTGAAGAAATCGGTCGGGGCGAGTATTTCATGAGGAGGGCCCCCCGGGCAATTGAAGCAGCTTCAAAAATACATTACTGGGACCTGATCAAACTAAAAAGCTTCTGCACAGCTAAGAACATAGTAAGTAAAACAAGCAGACACCCCTCAGAATGGGAAAAGGTATTTGCAGGTTATGTCTCCAACAAAGGTTTAATAACAAGAATCCATAGAGAACTCAAACATATAAGCAAGAAAAGAACAAGTGATCCCATCACAGGCTGGGCAAGGGACTTGAAGAAAAACTTCTCTGAAGAAGACAGGCGCATGGCCTATAGACATATGAAAAAATGCTCATCATCTTTAATCATCAGAGAAATGCAAATCAAAACTACTTTGAGATATCATCTAACTCCAGTAGGATTAGCCCATATCACAAAATCCCAAGACCAGAGATGTTGGCGTGGATGTGGAGAAAAGGGAACACTTCTACTCTGCTGGTGGGAATGCAAATTAATACATTCCTTTTGGAAAGATGTTTGGAGAACACTTAGAGATCTAAAAAAATAGATCTGTCATTCAATCCTATAATTCCTCTACTAGGTATATATACAGAAGACAAAAAATCACATCATAATAAAGATATTTGTTTTTTTTTTTTTTTTGGCCGGGGCTAGGTTTGAACCTGCCACCTCTGGCATTTGGGACCGGTGCCCTACTCCTTGAGCCACAGGTGTCGCCCATAATAATAAAGATATTTGTACCAGAATGTTTATTGCAGCCCAATTCATAATTGCTAAGTCATGGAAAAAGCCCAAGTGCCCATTGATCCACGAATGGATCAATAAACTGTGGAATATTATGCAGCCTTAAAGAAAGATGGAGACTTTACCTCTTTCATGTTTACATGGATGGAGCTGGAACATAGTCTTCTTAGTAAAGTAGCTCAAGAATGGAAGAAAAAGTATCCAATGTACTCAGGCCTACTATGAAACTAATTTATGGCTTTCATATGAAAGCTATAATTCAATTATAACCTAAGAATATGGGGAAGGGGAAGAGGGAGTGGAGGGATGGAGGAGGATCTGTGGAAGGAGGGTGATTGGTGGGATTACACCTGTGGTGCATCTTACAAGGGTACATGTGAAACTTAGTAAATGTAGAATGTAAATGTCTTAACAGAATAACTAAGAAAATGCCAGGAAGGCTATGTTAACCAGTGTGATGAAAATGTGTCAAACTGTTTATAAAACCAGTGTATGGTGCCCCATGATTGCATAAATGTACACAGCTATGATTTAATAATAAAAAAATCCATATAGAGATAAATTTTAATTTGAGAAGTAATAATTTGTAAAATTTCAAGCTATTATCATAGCCCAGCCCACAATAAGGAAAACTAGTCATACAAGTCACGATCTCTTCCTTTAAAGAGACCATCATTGTAGAAATAATACTTAATGAGAACTACTAAATTACAAGACCATATAATCAAATGCCTAGCTCTGTGGTATGGACCATAAATGATGGAAGAAATGGAGAACTAGAAGGGTCCCTGTTAAATTTTCATAACTTATTTAAGCTGAGCCTTGGAAAGAGTGGTGGTGAAGAAAGTTAGATTAAGAAAAGGGAACAACTTAAGCAAAGGCATTATGATAGGAAGGGAAATAATAAAATTAGAGTCATTAATCAAGTGTACTGTTTACTCCATGATAGGAATAGTGAGATGTTCAAAATTAACCTTGAGAAGCCTTATTTTCCTCCTCAAGAATTATGTAAGAATTGCATTTTAGGATACCGAGGGCCTGTGCCAATGTTTTACTTACCAATCATTCAAGTATTTCACCAAAGAAACATGAAAACACAAGAGATCATGTAAGAATAATTAAGATTTTGATGTTTGACCTTAGTATCCATTAATTCGGATTTTGAATAAAAAGAATTAGAACCTAGTAAAATTGGTAAAAAAAAAAAATTAGAGGATAATAAAAATAAAGTAAAAGCTTAAAAGTAAATTGCATTATAATAAATTAATGATCTAAAAAGTAAGTTATTTTCTACCCAAACAAAAATAACTGCATACTTTGTTTCATGTAATATTTGCCCTGTGTTTGGCTTATTTTACTTAGAATAATATACAAGTTCATAATATACAAACATAGTATACAAGCAATATACAAGTTCATACACATTGTCTTAAATGACAATATTTTTCTTCCATAGGAAAAATATCATTCCACTCACTCTATGTATATATTGTATTTTTAATATTTTATTTTTTAATTGACATGATAATTATACATATATATAGGGTACATAGTGATGTTTTAATACATAGAAGGTAGGGTGATCAGATCAATGTAATTAGCATCATCTCATATATTTATCATTTTTTATATTGGGAACATTTAATATCTTCCTTTAGTTATTATAGTCAATTACAGTCATCTTAAGTACTATCAAACACTATGACATTCCTCTTATCTAGATTCAATTTTATATACTTAAATACTTTTTTAAAATTTCAGAATGTTACATGGGTACACATGTTTTATTTACATAATTTGCTTCTGTATATTTTAAGTCAAAGTTTTCGATGTGCCCTTCATACCCAGGGGTATGAAATGTATGCCTGTAATGTACCCATTGAGTGAGAATTAATCCTTTTCCCTCATACCCTGCAAACTACTTGAATTTCATTTAGTTTTGTTTCCATATGAGCACATAGATGCTGATCAATTAGTTCTATTTGGGTAATAGTACATTTGGTATTTGTTTTTCCATTCCTGTGATATTTCACTTAAGAGAATGGTATTCAGTTCCATCCAGGTTGTTTTGTTATGAAAAATACTAGACCACCATCGTTTTTATGATTGGATAGTATTCCATGATATACATATGCCACATTTGATTAATGTATTGATGGTCACCTGGGCTGTTTCTATGTCTTTGTGATTGTGTGTGTCAGGGTGTGTCCATTGCAAATTTTGTGCTATAAACCTTTCAGTATATGTATCTTTTTTTCAGAATGTCTTTTTTGACTTTGGGTAAATACCTAGCAGTGGGATTACAGGATCCAATATTAGATCTATTTTAAGTGCTTTACAGAATTGCCATACTACTTTCCATAGAGGTTCAACTTGTTTCTAGTCCATACTGCTTCTCATACAGCTTTTACTAATTTGAAGTCCCATCAACAGTGTATAAGGTTTTCTATTCTTGGGCCCCTGGCCACTGAGACCTTCCCAGTATGGCTATTTGGCCAGCCACCAAACCGATGGCAAATCCCCCATATCCGGTATTCAAATCTGGTTACTGTATCTTGTTCGAGTCAGCTCACCAGCTCACTCTTCCAAGCTTTCCACTTAATGTGCAGCTTTGCCCTAAAACTAAAAACTCCGGAAAGGCTTCCTCCCATCCTGACGTCAGTGGGGGAGGCTAGACAATCTGGTGGCTCACAGACATTTGCCCAATGAGTCAGATTTCCACAGCTCTGAGTTACACACTGTATCCAGTTCACCACCTCCTAGCTGTGCTCCCTGAGCTACAACTCCGGGTACAAAGGATTTAAAGGCAACTGTTCCATGACCTTCGTGGGTCAGTTTAAAGCACTACACCAGTATAACAAATATTGTAAAATGCTGGTGCTGAAATCCCTTCAAAACAGCGACCAGAAACAGAAGAATCCAAACACTGGGAAAGCAAGGTTGAGACAAACTCCATAGCAGTGAAGAAGACAGAATCAGGGACTCCAGCAGAAAAGAAAGCATAACATCACTCATTAACTGGCTGGCAGCACATATTCTTGTGAGTGAAAATCTGAAAACCTGATTTCTAGATGTATCCTGCCATGATGTAAGCAGAAATCATGAATTCCCAAGCGGGTCAAGTCATTGCATTAATGTCCAATACGCTCTCATTGCTGGAGGTGAGTTCTGAAATGTAAAGCCATTTCCCATCATTACTCACAATAACAGATACAATTTTCTGTTTAATTAAATTCAGATTTAAACAAAAAAAAAAAAAAAAGGTTTCTATTCTTGCTGCATCCATGCCACTATCTGTTGTTTTTGGACTTTTTAATAAAAGCCATTCAAACATGGTATGGTGGTATCTCATTGTGTGTTTAATTTGGATTTCCATTATGATTAGTGATGTTGAGCATTTTTTTATATGTCAGTTGTCCATTTTTTCCTCTTTTTTAATTAAACCATAGCTGTGTATATTAATGCAATCATGGGGTAGAATGTGCTGGTTTTATATACAATTTGAAATATTTTCATCACACTGGTTAACATAGCCTTCACGACATTTTCTTAGTTACTGTTAAGACATTTATATTCTACACCTAGTAAATTTCACATGTACCATTGTAAGATGTTGTCCATTTTTATATCTTCTTTTAAAAACTTTTGTTCATGTCTTTTGCCTTCCTTTTTAATGTGCTTTTTTCTATTATTCTTGCTTGAGTTATTTGTAGGTTCTGGATATTAGCCCTTTATTGCATGTATAGTTTGCACACATTTTCTCCCATTCTGTAAATTGTCTTATTGCTCTGATTTCCATAGCTGGGAAGAGGCTTTATAATTTAATCAAGTGTCATTTATTTTTATTTTAGCAGTTATTGCCATTGGGGTCTTAGTTATAAATTCTTTGTCATTGTCAATATCTAGAAGAGTTTCCTCTACATTTTCTCCTAGAATTCTATTGTTCCATGCCTGAAAATTAAGTCATTTATACATCCTAGATTAATTTTTGTGAGTGGTAAGGGGTACTATTTCTTCTGCATGATGCTATCCAATTTTCCATTTATTAAATAGGGCTTTTTTTCACAGTGTACATTGTCGTCTTTTTTGTCAAAGATCAGTTGGCTATAGGTAGATTATTTATATCTGGATTCTCTATTCTACTCCATTGGTCTATGTTTCTATTTTTTATACCAATATCATACGGTTTTGGTTACTATCACCTTGTAGTATATTTTGAAGTAATGTGATGCCTTCAGCTTTCTTCTTTTTGCTTAAGATTGGTTTAATTATTTGGGGTTCTTTTTGGTTCCAACAAAAGTGTAGAATTATTTTTCTACATCTGTGAAATATGAGATTGGTATTTTAACAGTAGCATTGCCATTAGGATTTTGATAGTAAAGGCATTGACTCTGTAGATTGCTTGGGTAGCATAATATTTTTTATATAATTAAGGTGTTCAATGTGAAATTTGATATGCATACAAAAAGTGAAATGAGTACTATAGTCAAGCAAATCAACATATCTGTCATTTCACATAGTTACCATTTTATTCTGTGTATGGTAAGAACACTTAAAATCCATTCTCTCAGCCAGTTTTAAGGATACAATACAATATTACTAACTATACTCCTCATGCTGTATATTGCATTTCTAGACTTATTCATCATACACAATTTTAACTTTGTACCCTTTGATCTGCATTTCCTCATCCTATCTCCCACTCCATTAACCAACATTCTGCTCTTTGTTTTAGATTCAGCATATAAGTCAGATCATGCATCACTTTTTCTTCTCTGTATCTGGCTTATTTCATTTAGTACAATGTCCTCTCCAATTTCATCTGTGCTGTTATAAATTGCACGTCCTCAGTTTTTAAGAATGTTTATATATTTATTTATCCATTTATCTATTGATAGACATTACCTAGGTTTTTTCAATATCTTGGTTATTGTGAACAATGCTGCAATGAACACAGGAGTGCAGGTATCTACACAGGTGTCGATATCATTTCCTTTGAGGATATAACCAGAAAAGCAATTTTTGAGTATGCTGGGTTATTTTACTTATTTATTATGTACTTATGTATGTATGTATTTATTTATTTATTTTGATACAGAGTCTCACTATGTCACCCTAGGTAGAGTGCCATGGCATCATAGCTCGCAGTAACCTCAAACTCTTGGGCTTAAGTGATTCTTCTGCCTCAGCCTCCCAAGCAGCTGGGACTACAGGCGCCCACCACAACGCCTGGCTATTTTTTGTTGCAGTTGTTACTGTTGTCTAGCAGGCTCTGGGCTGGTTTCCAACCCGCCAGCTTTGATGTACGTGGCTGGTGCCATAACCACTGTACTATGAGCGCCGTGCTGATGCTGGTTTATTTTAATACTAATGATTTTTTCAGTCCATGTTAATGAATGTCATTGTATTTATTTGTACCTTGTTTTGTTACTTACATAAAGTTTTTATAGTTTTCAATGTACAAGTCTTTCACCATCTTTATTTCTAAGTATAATATTTTTAATGGTATTGTAAATGGAATTATTTTTATAATTTTTCCAGATAGTTCACTGTTAATAGATAGAAATTCAGATAATTTTGTGTGTTGACTGTATCCTGCAGGTTTACTGAATTCATTTATTAGTTCTAACATGTTTTTTTTCTGGAGTCTAATATGGTTTACTACATATGAAACCTTATAATCTGCAAACAGAGAAAATTTTAGTTCTTCCTTTCCTATTTTGATGCCTTTTATTACCTCCATCCATACTCTGGCTAGGATTTCCAGTACTATTTTCAATAGAAGTGATGAGAGTGGGCACCCTTGCTTTGATCCAGTTCTTATAGGGAAATTCAAAAAAAGCTTTCAGCTCTTCACTGTTGACTGTGATGCAAGCTGTGGGTTTTTCATAAATGGTTTGTATTATATTTAGTTCCTTCTAAATCTAGTCATTGAGAAGTTTTTCCCCATGAACAACTATTGAATTTTATCAAATGCTTTCTTCAGTTATTGATATGATCATGTGATTTTTATTCTTCATTCTGTTAATGTAGTGTATCACATTGATTAATTTGCATATGTTGAAGCACGCTTGCATCCCAAGGATAAATTGATTTTGTCGTGGTGTAAGACGCTTTTAATATGCTGTTGAATTTGGCGAGTTAATACATTAAGGATTTTGCACTCATGTTCATCAGTATTTTGGCCTCATTGTACTGAGTTTTGTTCTCTTATGCTGTCTTTGTATTTTGGTATCAGGGTGATGATGGTCTTATAACATTAATTTGGAAGTATTATCTGTTTTTTTTTAAGAGATTGAGATTGATGTTAATTCTTCTTCAAATGTTTGGTAGAATTTACTGTGAAGCCACCTGGGTCCTAGACTTGTTTCTGAGAATATTTTCACTACTGATTCCATATCCTTTTTGTTATTTGTTCAGGCTTGCTATTTCCTCTTGATTCACTCTTCATGGGTTATATGTTGCAAGGAATTTACAAATTGGTTGTGTGATTGGTGGATATACAATTGTTCAGAATATTTTTCTATGATCTCTTTTATTTCTATGGCATCAGTTGTAATGTCTCTTATTTCTGGTTTTATTTATTTGACTTTTCTCTTTTTTTATTAGTCTACCTAAAGGATTCTTAATTTTGTTTAACTTCTCAAAAACAGAAATCATAGTTTTATTGATGTTTTCATTTTATTTTTCTATTATCTCTTTCTTTTTTTCAATACTCTTATTTCCTTTCTACTATTAATTTTGGGCTTAGTTTATACTTGTTTTTCTAGTTCCTTGAGGTTTAAAGTTAGGAGGTTTATTTTTATTTTTTGAGACTTTTTCTTTTTTTTCCTCTCTCTTTCTGTTTTTTTTTTTTTTTATGTGAATGTTTATTGCTATACACTTGCTTTTGTTGCATACCATAGGTTTAGGCATGTTGGATTTTAATTTGCCTTTTTAACTTAATACATTTTCTAATTTCCTTTTTGATTTATACTTTGACCTAATGCTTATTCAAGAGTGTACTGTTTAATTTGTATGTGGTTGTGGACTGTACTGTTTTCTTTGCTATTGATTGCTAGTTTCATACCATTGTGATCAGAAAGATACAAGGTATGATTTTAATGTTCTTAAATTTGTTAACAGTTCATTTGAGACATAATATAATTTGTATCCTAGAGCAAGATCAATGTGTTCTTGAAAAGAATATATATTCCTCTGCTATTTGGTGGAATTTTTTTTAAACCGTTAGATCCACTTGGTCCATAGTGTTGCTCAAATCTGCTTTTCCTCATTTATTTTATGTTTGACTGATCTATCCATTATGGAAAGTGAGATACTGAAGTTTCCTACTATTATTATATTTCTGATTATTCCTTTCATCATATCTGCAAATGTTTGCTTCATATACATAGGTGCTCTAATGTCAGGTACATATATATTTACAATTATTTTATCTTCCTCATGAATTCATTTCCATATCATTACATAATATGTGACAGTTTATTTATTTATTTATTTATTGCAGTTTTTGGCCAGGGATGCGTTTGAACCCGCAACTTTTAGCATATGGGGCCGGCACCCTACTCCTTTGAGCAACAGGCGCCGCCCAATGACAGTTTATTTTTTAAGGCTATTTTGTTTGTGTAAGTATTGCCACCTCTGTTCTCTTTCAGTTATAAATTCCATAGATATTTCCTTCCATCTGTTCATTTTTAGGATATGTGTAACTTAATATCTAAATTTACTCTCTTGTAGACATCATATGGTTTCATTTTGTATCTCTGTATCTTTCACTAGTGAGTTTAGGTCATTTAGATTTAAGGCAATTATTGATAATTAAGGATTTACTGTTGACATTTTGTTTATTATTTCCTGGCTGTTTTATAATCTTTTTGTTCTTTTCTTCCTCTCTTGCTGTCTTCCTTCATGCTTTGATGATATTTTGATTCCTTTCTCTTTATCTGTTTTGTACGTGCTATAGGTTTTTGTCTATGGCTAATGTGATGCTTTCATAAAACTTCCTACAGTTCAAACAGTCTATTTTAAGTGGATAACAACTTAACTTCAATTGCATAAAAAGACTCTTAATCTGTACTTATCCTCCACAAACTTTATGTTATTGATATCAGAATTTACTTTTTAAAATATTATATATACATTAATAATTTTTTGGTTATATTTTAAAATATTTTTTTCATCATTTACACTATGGCTAAATGTGATTTATGTATCATCAAAACAGTACTACATTATTCTTTATTTGTTTACATACACTTGGCCCTTTGCATACATTAGTTTTGGACATCATGGTTTGATGTAGGTGGAGAAAAATGTGTTTGCTCTTGTATTCAACTATCATCCAAATATATAAATGTTTGTTTTTTTGTTCTTTAAGTCTTTCTTATTTGGGAATCTTATAGCTTTCACATGAAGGCTATAACCCAACTATAGCACAAGACTATGAGGAAAGGGCCAAGGAAGGGGAAAGGAGGGGGGAGGTCAGGGTGGAGGGAGGATAATGGGTGGGGCCACACCTACGGTGCATCTTAGAATGGGTACAGGCAAAACTTACTAAAGGCAGAATACAAATGTCTATATACAATAACTAAGAAAATGCCATGAAGGCTACGTTGAACTGTTTGATGAGAATATTTCAGATTGTATATGAAACCAGCACATTGTACCCCTTGATTGCATTAATGTACACAGCTATGATTTAACAATAAAAAAAAAAAAGAAAGAAAGAAAAAAGGTCTGGAGAAAAAATATTTTCTAAGGGATTGCTTAAGGAACTCAGTATATTTAAGGAGATTTTATGCATCAACAACAGTGAGCCAAATTGATCTCTGTATAAAGTTCTGTTTCTCTAAAGGAAGCTTTCCACTAGTTTGACTTAACTGAATAAGCTCAATCTAAATGATTCAGATAATGAATCAACCTCGGAAAATTAATACAGTGAACATTTAATATTGAGTCACAGTACTGGGTTTAGTTGTTGACAATTCTTTTATCTTTACCTTTCTCTGTTCAAGATAAGAGTGTAGCCAAGGATATAACTTTTAAATTATGGAGGTATATGTTTATATTTTGAGTAGAACTGACTTTCAACAGAATGTAACAGAAAAACTCCAGGTGACTATATCTTGTTGACAAATAAAGTCAATATAAAAATTTTAGTTGTGCATACTAGTGATGACAATTCTAAACAAGAACATACATAGTTATCACTTACTTATGTATATAATCATGAATTATAGAATACAGCTTACTTTCAATTAGAATTGGTATTTTGATCTCTGTCAGACTTCTTGTGTCTACATAATTAAATAGAACTTATAGGAGTTGAGGGATGTAATTGTGCCTCTCCTATACTCCACTTCCAAAACAAAAACACATAATATCTAATAAGATGTATCATTCAAAGCCCAAACTCCACTCATTTAATGGCAAAAGCCACACTTTTTAACAGAATACTATAACTGGGTTTGTACATTTAACAATAAAATTTGTCACATAAATTAAACCTCATATTCTATGTAATCCAACCAATAATTATAATAAATGTCTAAACACTTATTATGTGACAGTTTCTGTTCTTATTGCTTCCCACATACTACTACTCTAATCTTAAAGTGACCCTATGAAGTGTCTAACTACTGCTACTACTATGAAGTGTCTAACTAGTACCATTTTAGAGATTAGTAGATAAAACATAAAGAAGTTGAATAACATACTCAAAGTCAAGGAGCCGGAAATTACCAGAGCTTGGATTCTAATTTCAGGGCAGTATGACTGTAAAGACTATAGTATTAACCACTGCTCTATTCTGCTAGTAAATGGCCAACCTGGGGCTTTATCTTAGCTGTCTTACTCCAGAGTCTCAATTTTATCCAATGCTATATTTTGCCCTTCCAATGTGAAGGGTTGCCCCTAAAAATGGCACTAAGCAATATGTTTTGAAAATTTGGGAACAGTTTCAAATATTAGTGTCCCATGTTTAATGTCCTACTTTTGTCCTAAATATTAAAATAAGATTTGACTGCTTAGCTTGGATCTTGATTATTAACTAAGATGAATGAAAGAATAAATGAATCAGTCTTCTGTGAATGTAAATTAGTTCTTCCCAAACACAATTTCATCATGATGCATGTAGATGCTACCCTGTTTCCCCGAAAATAAGACATCCTCCAAAAATAAGACCTACTTACGGGAAAGATAAGATGTCCCTGAAAATAAGACCTAGTGCATCTTTGGGAACACACCTTAAAATAAGACACTGTCTTATTTTTGGGGAAACAGGGTACCTATAGCTACAGTGTTGCCAGCTTAGGGTCTTTAACTATCCCAGGCCCTTTGAGGCCAAGAAATGGCTAAAAGGATCAACATAGCAGGCTTATTTGTAATCCTCTGACAATACACTAGTTGCCAGGATCTTGTCTACATCTTTCTTAAACTTATTAATATCTTTGAGCTTTGCTAGCATTTAGATAACGTTTTTATACTCCGATATGTAATTAAAATAGATGCTTTAAAAGCAAGGGGAATTTAGTATGGAGGATAAGAAAATGGAAGAACTATACAAAGAGTCTGTTCATTTTACTTTATTAAACAAAATTCTTTTTTCTGCAGGTATATGACAGCTTACTCTCTACTCTGCAGGATAAGAACTAGAATTATAAATCTAAAACATTAATGGATCCAAACTATATTGTTAGAACCAAGTAGAGGAAAACTCCTTTGTGGGACTGGTTTGAAAAAATGACAGACAATGGCACGAAGAATCACACCCACTTTTGTTGCTTTCACATCACACAAAGAGAAATGCACAATGAGTTGCTTTTCAAGCTGTAAAAATGGTGTTATTAACTTGCCATAAGGCGGTGTATGTTCTAAAAAGCTTTGAAACCATAGTAAATAAAATACGTAATGGAATACATTAATCTTAGTAAAGCATCACAAGAATGGAGAAGCTTGAATCCTATGTACTTAATTCTGATATGAGGACAATTGATGACCTAGTACGTGGTGAGGGGTGGGGGAATAGGGGTGCAGCAAGAGGGAAGGAGGGTAAAGGGTGGGGGGTCATGGGTGTGCACACCTCTTGGGGCTGTGTCACAATTATAAGAGGGACTTGACCTAACAAATACAATCAGTGTAACCTGGTTCTTTGTACCCTCAATGAATCCCCAACAACAACACATATATAACACTTAAAGCTTTTATATTCATATATATATAATATATATGATAGATAATATATAATATATATAATATAATATATCTGATATATAATATATCAGAAAAAAATCAGATTGACAAATGATTGAACTGGAAAAGGACAAATAGAATTAATTTTCAAGACTTTTAAATCACAATTATTTAAATCATTAATGCTTAATCCATGGCTAATTAGGCCTTTAAGATTTTAGGCAATAATGGTTCTACTCTAGCCATGGAACAAACTGACTTCAACACCACCCATGACAACAAAGACTTAGTAAAGAACCAAGATCATCCTCACCAAGGTGTAACAAGGTAACCCATTCTTCCCACTAGATGGTGTCAGAGAAGGCTGAGTAGAAATCTAGGACTGACAACCGCACCAGCTGTTAAGGAGCATTCTCTAACAGCCATGTTACTCTGCTTTCCCTAGCTGGAGAGTTGTCAGAGTGATATAAGGTTCCTCACATTAAGGGCTAGACTTGGGCCCTTGTTTTCCATGCATAAGCAAAACCAACTTTCCTCCAAACTTCATTCTCTGAATACAAGCAAGACAGGAGAAAAATAGTTTTTCTAGTATTTCATATAAGGTGGGCCTCTTCTGGAATGGACCCCCTGCAGCTTTTGGCCAGAGCTGGGAAGACTAAATTCATTTATTAATATACTCATTCATTTGTTAATCAATATTAACAAATCAACTTAATTCTGCCATTAAGTAATCCAAGTTCTGGCCAAATACAATTCTCAAGATCTCTCTATTTATAAGACAATATATAACCCCTAGAGAAAAGGCCCACATGGGGGACTTCCCACTTGTGTCTCCCCCCTCTTCCAAAGGTTCTGATGCCTTTCACTCCTTCTATATTCCTTTCTATCTAATAAATGCTATCTTATCACTGATCTTTGTGGGTTCATCCAAGAACAAACACCTACTGCAGAAAGAAATTCATCAATAAGAGGAAGCCAGCTAAGTAGAAAATTGAAATAAGATCCAGTTTCACAACATAAAATTGTCAATGCCTCAATAGAAAATTATTTATATAAAGAAACAGGAGAATCTTAAACGGTATGAGAAAAGACAATACAGTAGACCCTTCACAGTTGACAACCTCAGAGTGAACAGCGTTTGTCACTAACAGACCTATCATAAAAGATGGCTAAAGAAAGTTCTATAAACAAAGGGAAATGAAAAAAAAATAATGAAAGTTGGAACATCAGAAAGTTAACAAAGAAAACAGTAAAAAGGTTATGAGAAAATACAAAATACTTTTCTCCTCTTCTTGGATTTTCTCAATGTTGTTGAAATGTTGAAAAAATATAACAATGGAAGACATGTCATTTTAAGGCTATTGAATTTTAAATGGGGAAGGATAAAGTGAGACAACGTTTTTACACTTCACTCAGACTGGCAAAATACTGACACCAATAAACCCTGATAAGTTTTGTACATATAACATAATATCTAGAGAAACCATTAAAAATGTTACATAAAGTGATTCATGAGAAAACACTATAGGTAAATCAAAATGGAATTCTAAAAATCGTTAAAAGAACGTAATTGAAGCTGGGTAAATGTAAATAAAGAAGCAAAAAAAATAGATTAAAAAATGAAAACAAAAATAAATCTACCAATAATCACATAAGTTCTAATGGTTTAAATATACCAATTAAAACACAGATTAATGTAATGAATTATAAAACATGATTCCACTATTGTATGTGCTGTCTTGAAGAAATTCACTTCAAATATAACGATATTATCACATTTAATAAGAAAGAATGGAAAATTGTATATAATGCTGGCAGTATTAAAAAGAAAGAAGACATGACTAGATTAACATCTTAAAAAGTAGATTTCAGAATAAAGAAAACTCCCACACACAGAGAACATTACCAATGATAAAATAATCAAGCAAGAAGATGTACCAATTCTAAATTTGTACAAATAACAACAACATGTCTCAATATATGTGAAGCAAAACTGATAGAACTGGAGGGAAAAAATAGAAACATTTGTAATATAATTGGTGATTCCAAAACCATGTCTACATAACTGATAGAACAAGTAGACAAAAAAGTCAGCATTGATATAGAAGAATAGAAAAATATAATAAGATCTCATTGAATTTTATAGACTAATAATTCTATTAAAAATCAGAAAATACCTATTCTTTTCAAGTTCTCACAGAACATATATAGATTATATCCTATCATAAAACAAATCTCACCAAATTTAAAATAATTGATATCACAAAAATCATTTTCTGTGATCACAGTGGATTTAAATTAAAAAACAGTAAAATAACCAAATATTTTGAAACAAAACCAAAAAACTTCTAAATAATTCTTAAGATAAACAAGAAATCTCAGGAGAATTAAAAAAAACATTGAACACAATAAAAATTAAATTATCACATCATTATTTACAATAGCCAAGATATGTAATCAATCTTGGTATTTATTGTGAGTTGTACATATAATGGAATATTATTTGACCTTCAAAAGAATGAAATTCCATCATTTTCAATAACATGGATGAACCTGGAAGACATTATGTTGTGTGAAATAAGTCAGGACGAGAAAGACAAATATTATAAAATTTAATTTTTATGTAAAATCTAAAAAAATTGAACTTGAGATGTAGAGTAGAATGGCAGTTACCAGTAGCTGGAAATGGAGAGAGCTGGTGGTTATGTTGGTTAAAAGATACCAAATTTCAGTTAGACAGGAGGAATAAGTTCAAGAGATTTATTATACAATGGTAATATTATTTTAATAATAACAATGTATTATATCTTTAAATCACTGGGCGGCATCTGTGGCTCAGTGAGTAGGGCACCAGCCCCATATACTGAGGCTGGTGGGTGCAAACCCAGCCCCGGCCAAACTGCAACAACAAAAAAAAATAGCCCGGCATTGTGGTGGGTACCTGTAGTCCCAGCGACTCCGGAGGCTTAGGCAAGAGAATCGCGTAAGCCCAGGAGTTGGAGGTTGCTGTGTGCTGTGACGCCACAGTACTCTACTGAGGGCAACAAAGTAAGACTGTCTCAAAAAAAAAAAAAATCACTGAGAATATATTTCAGGTGTTCTCACCACAAAAAAAAGTATGTGAGATAGTGTATTTGTTACTTAGCACCTTTGAGCCATTTCTAATTGTATACATGTTTAGAAACATAAGACATCCTATCTGATAATGAAAGAACAAGAAAGAACTTAACCACACAGACCCAGAAAGAAGTAAAGGAAAATCTTGGAAATATACTACCTGATTGGGTAGCTACTTCATAGCATTAGATGTTTGACAATGCTATACACACTATTTCAATTTTGACATAAGTTTAACCATAATACATCATTTGGATTCTGCTTTTGACAATATTTTGTTAATATATATTTGTCTCTATTTAATTTCCATGATTATTTTATTGACTATAATTTTGTTAATGAATAATAATGTCAAGAGGCTATTTCCTCATTGAATATTTAGGAGTTTTGTGAGGATTATAGCTTTTCTTTTTATGAGAAAAAGAGAAAATAGAAAATAACAGCATATTAAAACATATGGAACACATTCAAGCAGGGCTGAGATAAATATTTACAGAACTAAATGCATACATTAGGGGAAAAGTCTCAATAAGCTAAGCCCCAATCTCAAGAAATTAGGAAAGAGAAGAAGAAAACAAAATGTACCAGTGTATGGTGCTCCATGATTGCATTAACGTACACAGCTATGATTTAATAAAAAAAGAAAAAAAAAAGAAACCAAAATGTACAAAAAAAACAGAAATCAGAAAGATAAGAGCAGAAAAAATGAAATTGAGAACCAAAAAAGCAATGGAAAAAAATCAATGAAATAACTGGTTATTTCAAAAGATCAATAAAAATGATAAACTTTTAGCAAGACTGAAGAAAAAGAAGACACAAATTACCAGTATCAAAAAAAAAAAAAAAAAGGAGCTATCATTACAGATCCTGAAAATATCAATAGGATAATGAAGGAGTACTACAAACAACTCTATACACACACATTTGGCAATTTAGAAAAAATGGATCAAACCTTAAAAAATATAAACTATCAAAACTCACCCAATATGTAAAAAATAATTTGTGACACAGTGTCTCAATCTGTTGTGCTTGGCTAGAGTAGTGTTGCATCAGCCCAGCTCACAGCATATCTCATACACCTGGGTTGAAGTGATCCTCCTGCCTCAGACTCCAAGGTACCTACCAAAATGCCCAGCTGATATTTCTATTTTTACTAGACACACGGTCTCTCTTGCTCTTGCTCTTGCTCAGGCTGGTCTCAAATGCCTGAGATAAAGCAGTCCTCCAGACTCAGCCTCCCAGAGTGCTAGGATTATAGGTAAGAGGTACCATGCCCAGTCAGCTCTATAACTATTACAAATATTGACTTTATAATTTAAAAACTCAAAATATAAGTTTAAGAATTCTGATGGTTTCAATGGAGAATTCTACCAAACCTTTAAAGTACAATTAAAACCAATTGTACAATATATCTTCCAATAGAAGGAAGGTAGGAAGGTACAATTGGCATTTTTTAAAATAAGGCTAGCATTAATCTGATTACAAAAGTGAACAGAAATTAAAAAAATGAATAAAACTACAGACAAATATCTCTCATGAACATAGGCACAAAAAGCCCTCAACAAAACATTAACTAAGGGAAGCTCCTGTGGCTCAAAGGAGTAGGATGCTGGCCCCATATGCCAGAGATAGCAGGTTCAAACCCAGCCCCGGCCAAAATAATCATTAACTAATAGAATCAAACAACATATTAATAGAATTGTTATGCCATGACACAGCGCATTATGTTTAAGCAACAAATTCTCTTTTGATATTTGAAATCAATGTAAAGACTGCAATATACTAAAGAAGAAAAATCATGTAATCATGTCAGTTTCCAAGTAGAAAGTGCATGATGAAATTCAAAATCAATTTATAATAAAAACTGTGAGAAAAATAGGAAGGGAGGGGAATTCCCTCAAAGTGGCAAGGGGTATCTACTCAAAATTTACATCTATCATTATACTTAAAGGTTAAAGACACAATGCTTTGCCCCTTATTCTTGATGAAGAACAAGGCAAGATGTCTACTCCTGCTACTTTCAATTACCATAGTGCTGAAAGTTCTAACCTCTTAAAATAAGGCAAGACAAATAAATAAAAGCTAAACAGACAATAAAAGAAGAAACAAAACCATCCACATTTACAAATGACATGATAGAAAATTCAAGAAATCTACAAAAAGTTCTTAGAATTATTGTGTTCAGCAAGATTGCAGAATACACAATAAATATAAAAAATCAAATGTACTTTTAAATACTAGCAGGGTATATATGGAGACTGAAATTAAAATACAATGTAAGTACAATTACTCAAAAAAATAGAATATTTCAGTACAAGTCTAATAACACATGTCCAGGAGCTGTATGCTAGAATATATTAAAAAGGTGATGAGAGAAATTGAAAGGCATCAAATAAATAGACATTGATGTAGTCTACTTGGGCTTCTATTACAAAAATACCATAAATGGAAGTGGCTTATAAACAAAAGAAATTTATTTCTCACAGTTCTGGAGATTGGGAAGTCCAAGATTAAGGCACTAGCAGATTCAGTGATTGGTAAGGGCCCATTTCCTGGTTGAAAATGGCCATTTTTCAACAGTGTCCTCACAAAGAGGAAGGGAAGAGGGATATCTTTGGGGTCTCTTTCATAAGGGCACTAAACCCATTATTTTTTAATTAAACACAAAATATGGACAGTTTATTATACATCAAATATCCTTTAATAAAACTGTCAAAAAAATTGTTAAAACAATATGGAGTGACCTCTGGATGAAATAGTCTAAAAGCTAAAATATCCAACTATTTGTCTCATACTCACCTGTTTTTAAAAATTTCAGGTTAATGTGAGAGTACAAACAACTAGGTTACAATATTTGCATTTGCTAGGTAGAGTCCCTCTTGTAGTTGTGTCCAACACCTAAAAGGTGTGCCATATAACTTTACATTGTGCCATTAAGTGGGAGCCACCCAACCCCGCCTTTCTTACTCCGTCTCCCCACAACTTGAATTGAAATGGGTTTTTCTTCTCTGTGGGAATGAATTAGATAGAATACTGATTTCATAATAGGATCGAGTACATTAGATATTTGGCTTTCTATTCTTGTGATACTTTACTAAGAAGAATGTGTTTCACCTCCATCCAGGTTAATACAAAAGATGTCAAGTGACCATCTATTTTAATGGCTGAATATTATTCCATTGTGTGCGTGTGTGTGTGTCAGTCACAATTTGTTAATCCATTCATGAGTTAATGTGCATTTAGGTTCTTTCCACATCTTGGCTATTATAAATTGAGCTGTGATAAACAACCTAGTGCAAATGTCCTTACAATAAAATGATTTTTTTTTCTTGTGGGCAGATGCCTAAAATAGTGGGATTGTGGGGTCAAATGGATCTAATGTGAGTTTTTTGAGGATTCTTTATACTTCTTTCCAAAGAATCTGCATTAGTTTGCGTCCCACCAAAAGTGTTTCCCTTTTAAATCCCACTAAAAGTGTCTCCGTATCTGTGCCAGCACCTGCAACTTTGGTACTTTGCGATGTGTGCCATTCTCACTGGGATTAGCATTTCTCTGACGATTAGGTATGATGAGAATTTTGTCAACTGTTTGTTAGCCTTTCATCTGTCTTCCTCAGAGGAAGTTCTGTTTATGCATTTTTCCCAGTGTTAGATGGGATTATTTGCTCTTTTCTTGTTGATTAAATTAAGTTCTCTATAGATTCTAGTTATCAACCCTTTGTCACAATTGTAACTTGCAAATATATCTTTCCATTCTGAAGGTTATCTATTTCCTTTAATTGTTGTGTCCTTAGCTGTACAGAAGATTTTCAGTTTAATTCAGTCCCATTTGTTTTTTTTTGTTGTTGTTACACTGAAGTCTTCTTAAAATCTTTCCCTAGGATGACATCCTCAAGAGTTTTTCCCACACTTTTTTTTTTTTTTTTTTTACAGACAAAGTCTCTCAGTTTGTCACCCTTGGTAGAGTGCTATGGCATCACAGCTCACAGGAACCTCCAAATCTTGGGCTTAGGTGATTCTCTTGCCTCAGCCTCCTGAGTAGCTGGGACTACAGGCACCTGCCACAATGCCCAGCTATTTTTCTGTTGCAGTTTGGGCGGGGCCAGGTTTGAACCCACCACCCTCCATATATGGGGCTGGCGCTCCCTACTCACTGAGCCACAGAAGCTACCCTTTCCCACACCTTCTTACAGGATTTTTATCTTTCGTGCCTTAGATTTAAATAGTTTATCCAACTTGAGTCAACTTTTGTAAGTGGTAAACAGTACAGGTCCAGTTTCAGTCTTTTACATGTGGTTATTCAGTTCTCCCAGCACCATTTATTGAGTAGGAAGGGGTTCTTTTCCCCAGCATACGCCCTTGTTTGGTTTATCAAAGATCGGATGGCTATAAGAGATTGGTTATATCTGTTGGTTTTCTACTCAGTTCCATATATCTATGTCTCTATTTTTGTGCCAATACCATGCTGATTAGATTACTGTGGACTTGTAATATAACCTAAAGTCTAAGAGCATGATGTCTGCGGCTTTGTTTTTACTACTAAGTATTGATTTGGCTATATGTATATATATATATATTTTTTGTTCCATGCAAAATGAAGAACTATTTTTTTCCAATTCTTCTAAGTATGATTTGGTATTTTAACTGGGATCCCATTGAATTTGCAGATTAGTTTGGGTAGTGTAAACATTTTAATAATGTTGTTTGTGCCCAGCCTAGAGCATGGTATGTCCTTCTATTTGTTAATATCTCCTGCTATTTCGTTTCTTATGTAAACCCATGAATTTTAATGTAAAATAATGAACTTTTAGAAATAACAAAGGAAAAAAATCCTTGGAATCTAGGGCTAGGAAACTAGTTCTTAATACTTTTCATCAAAAGCATTATGATTGGTTAAAAGAAGAATTTATAAATTATACTTAACCAAAATGAAAACGGACAGGAGGCAGAGCAAGATGGTGGACTAGAAACAGCCTCTGTGCAACTGAGCCAGGTGAGGTTGGGGAGAGGAGACTCCAGGCACCTCTGGCCTCTGGGCTCCCCCCAGAAATATCCCTTGGGAGACAAGAAGTCAGCAGGAGACTTCAGGACCCCTGGAGGAGGACAAAGGCAGTAGAGAAGTGGCAAGTATTTTCATTTGGTCTGAGGCTGCCTGCCATGGCAGCTGCAAATACAATAGCCTTGAGAGTTTGCAGATATGAAGGCCTTCCCTACGTGTTCTTTTTTTTGGGGTGGGGGAGGATTTGGGCACTAGGTTTGAGTTACCTTGGGAGACTTTTGGCAAGTGAGCAAGTGACTGTGTACAGTGCCCAAAGGCCAGGACTGAACCATGAGCTGGAACAGAGCTTTCATTGTTTGCCTGCAGGCTGTGTCACAGCCACAGTGGGAGAGCTGCCTTGCAGCCTCCACCCTCAGGGTCCTAGAGTAAGGCCAGTTCTGGCATGCCTTGTAAGCAGGTAGCCACTACAGGAGAGACCTGAGCAACACGCACATTCCCAGGAAAGCCACTGCTTAGCCAAGGGACATGGTTTGGAAAGGTGGAGGCTTGTACATTAAGCAGGCTGAGAAGAGATCCAGGCTCCCAACCCTTCCGGATTTGATGACAAATATGTCATAAGAGGCATCCAGTCTCCATCATATACAGGTCCATTGTTATTAGCATCTCATACCCCAGAAGATCACCTGTTTCCCAGATAATATTCAGCAAGATATATATACATAGTTTTTTTTTTAATTTTTATTTATTTATTTTTTATTGTTGGGGATTCATTCAGGGTACAAAGAATCAGGTTACACTGATTGCATTTGTTTGGCAAAGTCCCTCTTATAATTATGTCCCACCCCCAAAAAGTGTGTTACATACCATGATCCCCCACCCACCTCCTTTCCTCTCTCTGCTTTCCCCTTCCACCCCCCCACCATATACTAGGTCATTAATTGTCCTCATATCAGAATTGAGTACATAGGATTCTTGCTTCTCCATTCTTGTGATGCTTTACAAAGAAGAATGTGTTCCATTTCCATCCACATTAATACAAAAGATGCAAAGTCTCCATTTTTAATGGATGAATAATATTCCATGGTATAGATATACCACAGCTTCCTTCCAAAAAGGTGTATTAGTTTGTAGTTCCTCCAGCAGGGCAATAGTATACCATTCTCTCCACATCCACACCAGAATCTGCATTTTCGAGATTTTGTTAGATGGGCCATTCTCACTGGGGTTGATGATATCTCAGGGTGGTTATGACTTGCATTTCTCTAATAATTAGGGATGATAAGCATTTTTTTCATATGTTTATTAGCCACTTGTCTGTATTCCTTTTTTTTTTTTTTTTGTGGTTTTTGGCCGGGACTGGGTTTGAACCCGCCACCTCCAGCATATGGGACTGGCGCCCTACCCCTTTGAGCCACAGGCACCACCCCTTAGTCTGTCTTCTTTAGAAAAGGTTATGTTCATCTATCTTGCCCATTGATATAAGGGATTGTTGGATTTTTTCATATTGATTAATTTGAGTTCTCTATAGATCCTAGTTATCAAGCTTTGGTCTGATTCAAAACATGCAAATATCCTTTGCCATTGTATAGTTTGTCTATTTCCTTTGGTTGTTGTCTTCTTAGCTGTATAGAAGCTTTTCAGGTTAATTCATTCCCACTTGTTGATTTTTGTTGATGTTGCAATTGACCTACAGGGAAAAATCCATCATAGTGACTGCAGACTTCTCAAATGAATCTTTTCAAGCCAGAATACAGTGGTCACCTACCTTTAATCTACTTAAACAAAACAACTTTCAGCCCAGAATTATATACCCTACTAAGTTAAGCTTTAAAATTGATGGAGAAATAAAATAATTTACCAATATGCAAACATTCAGGAAGTTTGCCACAAGACCAAATTTACAGGAAATGCTTAGACTTATTCTACACACTGACCATCACAATGGACCACAGGAAAGTAAGCACACAAAAGCTAAAGGACAAAACCTACCTTCCACAATGATGCAAAAGATAAAACAAAGCAATGGGCTTTCACAAAATAAGATGAATAGGATTCCATCAAACTTAGCAATTATCTCAATAAATGTTAATGGCTTGAATTCCCCACTAAAGAGGCATAGGCTGGCCGAGTGGATATAAAAACACATGCCATTCATTTTCTGTCTGCAAGAAATACACCTAGTCTCAAAGGACAAATTAAAATTCAGAGTCAAGGGAGGGAAGACAATTTTTCAGGCAAACGGAATTCAGAAGAAAAGAGGGATTGCAATCTTATTTTTCAGATACAAGTGGATTTAAAGCAACTAAAGTCAAAAAAGACAGAGATTGACACTTCATATTGGTCAAGGGAACAATACAACAAGAAGACATTTCAATTCTAAATATTTATGCACCCAACGTAAATATTCCCAGATTCTTGAAACAGACCTTAATTAGTCTGAGCAATATGATATCACATAACATCATAATAGTATGGGATTTTAACATTCCTCTTACAGAGCTGGACAGATCCCTTAAACAGAAAATAAACAAAGATACAAGGGACTTAAATGTGACCCTATAACAACTGTGCTTCATAGACTTATATAGAATACTCCATTGCAAAGCTAAAGAATATACATTTTTATCATTGGTGCATGGAACATTCTCCAAAACAGATCATATCCTAGGCAACAAATCCTCAACAAAATCAAAATAATTGGAATTTTACCTTGTATCTTCTCAGACTACAAGGCAATAAAGGTGAAACTCAACTCCAACAAAAACGTTCAATCCCACACAAAGGCATGGAACTTAAACAACCTTATGCTGCATGACTATTGGGTCAAGGAAGAAATATAAAAGGAAATCATTAACTTCCTTGTGCACAATAACAATGTACACACAAGATACCAAAACCTGTGGGACACAGCAAAAGCAGTACGAAGAGGGAAATTCATTCCATTAGGTGCCTATATCCAAAAAACAGTAAGAGAACACATCAACAACCTAATGAATCATATTAAAAAAATAGAAGAAGACATGCAATCCAATCCCAAACTCAGCAGAAGAAAAGAAATAACCAAAATTAAATCAGAAATAAATAAAATTGAAAATAAAATAATTATTCAGAAAATTAATGAAACAAAAAGTTGGTTCTTTGACAAGATTAATAAAATCAATAAACCATTGGCCAGATTAATCAGAAATAGAAAAGTAAAATCTTTAATAACCTCAACCAGAAATGAAAAGGGGGAAATAACAACTGATACCAAAGAGATAGAAGAGATTATCTCTGACTATTACCAAAAATTTTATGCCCAGAAATTTGACAATGTGCAGGAAATGGATCAACACCTTGAATAATACCATCATCTTTGGCTTAACCAGGAAGAAATAGATCTCTTAAACAGACCAATATTAAGCACTGAGATTACAGAAACAATATAAAAACTTCCAAAAAATAAAAATAAAGCCCAAGTCCAAATGGCCTCACATCAGAATTCTATCACACCTTCAAAGATAAGCTTGTACCTATTCTGCATAACCTATTTAAAAATAGTGAGAAGGAAGGAATCTTCTCTAACATGTTCTGTGATGCAAACATCACCTTGATTCCAAAAACAGGAAAGGACCCAATGAAAATGTAGAACTACAGAACAATTTCACTAATGAATATCAATGCTAAAATACGCAACAAAATCTTAGCTAATAGATTGCATATACTCATTAAAAAATTATACATCACAATCAAATAGGGTTCATCCAAGGGATACAAGGTTGGTTTAACATACGCAAATCCATAAATGTAATATGCATATCAATAGAAGCAAAAACAAGCACTACATGATACTTTCAATAGATGTAGAAAAAGCATATGACAACATTCAGCATCCTTTTTTAACAAGAACACTTATGAAAATAGGCATAGGTGGTACATTTCTTTTTTTTTTTTTTTTTTTTTGTAGAGACAGAATTTCACTTTATTGCCCTTGGTAGAGTGCCGTAGCGTCACACAGCTCACAGCAACCTCCAACTCCTGGCCTTAGGCAATTCTCCTGCCTCAGCCTCCCGAGTAGCTGGGACTACAGGCGCCCGCCACAACGCCCGGCTATTTTTTTGTTGCAGTTTGGCTGGGGCTGGGTTTGAACCCGCCACCCTCGGCATATGGGGCTGGTACCCTACTCACTGAGCCACAGGCACCGCTCGGTGGTACATTTCTTAAGCTGATTGAAGCCATCTATGACAAACCTACAGCTAACATCATACTGAACGGTATAAAACTAAAATATTTTCCACTTAGAACTGGAAGCAGACAAGGATGTTCACTATCGCCACTATTATTCAACATAGTTCTGGAAGTTCTAGCCAATGCAATCATGCAAAGGAAGGATATAAAGGGCATCTAAATGGGAGGAGAGGAGGCCAAACTGCCCCTCTTTATTGATGATATAATCTTATAATTTTTTTCTTTTTTTTTATTAAATCATAACTGTATACATTGATATGATCATGGGGTATCATACACTCGCTTCATAAACCATTTGACACATTTTTATCACAGTGGTTAACATAGCCTTTCCGGCATTATCTCAGTTACTGTGCCAAAACATTTACGTTCTACATTTACCAAGTTTCGCAAAGGACTCTATCCCATTCACAGTAGTGCCAAAGAAGATGAAATATTTGGGAATTTACCTAACAAAAGACATGAAAGATCTCTATAAAGAGAACTATGAAACTCTAAGAAAAGAAATAGCTGAAAATGTTAACAAATGGAAAAACATACCATGCTCATGGCTGGGAAGAATCAACATTATCAAAATGTCCATACTACCCAAAGCAATATATAATTTCAATGCACTCCCTATTAAAGCTCCACTGTCATATTTTAAAGATCTTGAAAAAACATTACTTCGTTTTATATGGAATCAGAAAAAACCTCGAATAGCCAAGACATTACTCAGAAATAAAAACAAAACAGGAAGAATCACACTACCAGACCTCAGACTTTACTACAAATCGATAGTGATCAAAACAGCATGGTATTGGCACAAAAACAGAGAAGTAGATATCTGGAACAGAATAGAGAACCAAGAGATATAATCTTATAATTACAAAACCCCAGAGACTCAACCACAAAACTCCTGGAAGTCATCAAGAAATACAGTAATGTCTCAGGGCATGAAATGAATGTCCACAACTCAGTAGCCTTTGTATACGCCAATAACAGCCAAGTTGAGAAGCAAATCAAGGACACAATTCCCTTCACAGTAGCTTCAACAAAAAGGAAATACTTAGGAATACACCTAAAAAAAGAGTTTAAAGATATTTTCAAAGAGAATTTTGAAATTCTAAGAAAATAAATTGTAGAAGACCATGACAAATGGAAGAACATACCATGCTTGTGGCTGGAAAGAATCAATATTATTAAAATGCCTATTCTCCTCAAAGCAATCCACAGATTCAATTCAATCCTCATTAAAATACCAACATCATATTTTGAATAACTGGAAAAAATAGTACTTAATTTTGTATGCAACCAGAAAAAAACTTGTATAGTTAAGGCTATTCTTAGCAATAAAAACAAAGTTGGAGGCATCATCCTACCAGACTTCAGGCTATATTACAAGTCCATAGTAATCAAAACAGCATGGTATTGGTACAGAAATAGAGAATAGACCTACGGAACAGAATAGAAAACCAATAGATAAAACCAGTGTGTATTTTACATGTGATCTTTGATAAATCAAACAAAAACATACAGTATAGAATAAAATCCCTATTCAACAGATGGTGCTGGAAGAACTAGATAACCACATGTAAAACACTGAAACTTGACCCACACCTTTACAGCTTACAAAAACTGACTCAAATATTAACACATGAAACGACAAAAATCTTAGAAGAATGTGTGGGGAAAACTTTTGAAAATGTTGGACTGGGGAAAGATTTTATGACAAAGATTTCAGTGGCCAATGCAACAACAACAAAAATTAACAAATGGGACTTACTTAAGCTGAAATTATTATGCACAGCTAAGGACACAACAAGTAAAGATAAAAGACAACCTTCAGAATGGGAAAAGATATTTGCAGGGTATCAATCTGACAAAGGGTTGATAAGTAGAATCTATAGAGAACTCTAATTAATCAACAGAAAAAGAATAAACAATCCCATCTCCCACTGGGCAAGAGATATGAACAGAACTTTCTCTGACGAGGACAGATGAATGGCTAACAAATATTTGAAAAAAAGCTCATTGTCCCTGATCATCAAAGAAATGAAAATCAAATTCACCCTGTGATATCACCTAACTGCAGTGAAAATAGCCCATATTACAAATTCTCAAAGCTGCAGATGCTGGAGTGGATGTGGAGAGAAGGGAATAATTGTACACTGCTGGTGGGACTGAAAACTAATACAAACATTTTGGAAGAAAGTATAGAGAATCCTCAAAGAACTTAAATTAGACGTCCCATTTGATCTTGCAATCCCATTACTAGGCATCTACTTAAAAAAAAAAATCATTTTATCATAGAACATGTGCACGAGACTGTTTATCACAGCCCAATTACAATCGCCAGAATGTGGAAATAGCCTAAATGCCCACCAACCCTGGAATGGATTAACAAGCTGTGGTATATGTACATCATGGAACACTATTCAGCCATTAAAAATATGGAGACTTTACATCTTTTGTATTAACCTGGATAGAGCTAGAACACATTCTTCTTAGTAAATTTTATGTATGCTAAGTAATTTTATGTGTACTAATATAAATTTTATGTATACTAAAAATTTATTCACTAAATTCTTTATGTATAAAGAATTCTAATATGAAGGCAATAGATGATATAATACAAGGGGAGTGAGGGACCAGGGAGAGAGGAGGAGAAGGGAGGGGATAGGGGTTATGGTGTGTGGCACACCTCTTAGGAGTGGGACACAATTACAAGAGGGACTTTACTTAAAAACCATAATCAGAGTAACCTAATTCTTTGTCTCCTCAATGAATCCTGAACAATAAAAAAAAATTAGAAACAAAAATTTCCTATAAGAAGTGAAAGTGAGCATTTTTATTATTTTTAATGGGGCCTTTTGACTTTCATCTTCAAAATGTCTATTTCCATAATTTGCTGATTTTTTTCCTATTTAGTTGATTTCTCCTTATTTTTCTGTGTAGATAGACTTTAATTATTAGAGCAATAAATACATATAAAACAATGAAAACTTTAGTTCTACAAAAGACTCCATTAAGAGCATGAAAGGACAAATTACATAGAGAAGATATTTTTAAAGCACATATCTACCAATGAATGAATGAATATATGAATAGTCCTCAAAATTTAATAGTTAAAACAAGGACAAAAACACCAACCAGAAAAAGGGGAAAACATATGAAAGCATGTTTCACTGAAGAGGATATACACACAACACATGAAAATAAGCACAGGAAAAGCTGTTCAGTAACATTTGACATTGGGGTATTACAAATAAAACCATGAGATAAAACTATACACCCTTTAGAATAGCTAAAACAAATAGACAACATGAAATGTTGGTGAGTAGTGAAGAAACTAGATGACTTGCACATTATATTGCTCATAAGAACATAAAATGGTACAGACACTGAGAAAAAACATTTGGCAGTTTCTTTTAAAAAAACTAAGCGTGTAACTAACATACAACTCAACAGTTGTACTCCCAGGAATTATCCCCCAAGATAAAAATTTACATTCACAGAAGAAAACCACTACTCAAAACACTCTAGAAGCTAATTTAATGATAGGAAAAAACTGAGAACAACTCTAATTTTCTTCAATAGGTGAAAGGTTAAATTGGTGCATCCACACCTTAACATCCTATTTATCATTAAAAGCAAAAAACTGTTGGTAAAATGACAATTTGAATAGATCTCAAGTGAATCATGCTGAGTGTAAATAAACCATCCCAAAAGTCTGTGACTACATGATTCTATATACATAACACTGCTGAAAGGATAAAATTATCACAGTGGGAAACATAACATTAATTGCCAGGAGTGAAGGAGAAAATGAGGGAAGGAACGTGGAAGTCACTTTAACGGCAATGTGAAGGATCCCTATGGTGTTGAAAATGTTCTGTATCAAGACTGTTCAATGTTCTGTGATTTGAGGATAAACATTTAGTATAATATGTTTGATGTCAATACACTCATAGGTTCCTTTTAACATGATTTATTGTTAGTTTAGATATTCTCCATTATTTACTTACACAACATAATATTTTAAGTGAATGACTGGATTTTACATAACCTTTGCTGAATTTCCTCTTGGCACCTTTAGGACATACATTTAATTTATGTTTTATATTTTATTTTTACATTCAATCTATTATCTAAAATTACCAACAATTTAAATTTAGCAAGTCTACATGTACTAAAGTCTACATGTAACAAAATTTCCTACGAACCCCATAAATTTGCACAAGTAAAGAAAGGAAAATTCTGAATTAGACAGAAACAAAGACTCAGCCCTACATCTAAGTCTATGGTTAATTAATAGTCATTACTCTTGCAGTATAGATGTGTATATGTATATTTATAAAATGAATAAAATTTTAGTTTTATTCCAGTACTGTATTAGTCAGGGATCTCTTCTAGAAACACTCCAACAGACACATTCAGAAATAATGTTTTACCAACTATTTGGGCATGTCTTAGCCCAGTCAAGGGGCTATTAAATGTTTGTTCTACCAAATTAATATTAAATAACTATCACAAATTAAATTAACTGACATATTAAATTAACTATCACAAATTCTAAACTTACATAAAGTATGTTACTTCCATTTCAAAATCATTTCACTGTGTGTACTTGAAAAATTGGCTGTAATTTCTGGTTTCATAGATAGACTGAGAGAGATGATTAAGTGATAGATATATAGATAGATTATTCAGAATTCAGTTAATTAGGAAGAATTTTTATTCTGTCCAATTCATGGTACAGGTTAGTCTAATACTTGACAATGTTGTCAAATAGGCACACTATACCATGCTAAAGCTTTGGCAGTATATATAGACACAATTCAAAGGGAGAAAGAGGAAGACAACATTTCTGTGGGAATAAATATTCATTTAATTTAATATTTAACTAGGCCAAATACAACTTGTACGCAAAGGGACTCTTAACGACCATAAATAAAATATGTCTGTATCAATTACTCTCTATTCCTTGGTCAAATAAAAAACACTTACATTTAGCCCACACTTGACATATGCGTTGCCAATGTTCTAGTCAACTGTATTTGGTAGAACAAACATAGATGTCATAAAAATGAACCAAATGTAAAACCTGGCCACTGTTCTTCATTTGTTTTGCCTTTGGTATGAATAAATCCATACAAAGTTGGAGCCAAGTATGGTATTCAAGACAGCCAGATCACCATCTCATAATTTCTCTATCTTATTTCCTTTCCTTTTTATCTCCAATCTAGACATAAAAAAACAAGTTGTTTTTCACTGATGAAGCAGAGATCTATGATAAAATCATCAATGATTCTCACAATGTTTTTTAAAGTGAGAAAAGCATTTAATTAATTTTAGCAGACAGCATTTCCCACCTGGTCAAAAATTTAATACTAATAAATCTCCTAGATAAACAAAAATATGGGATTTTTATCTATGAAAATAAAAAACCCAGGTCTCTCCATTTGTTGTAAACATGGGGCTCATATTGGCTGTCTTGGTGTGGGAGCTCATGTGGCAATAACATAGGATATACACACAACACAATTAAGTTGAATAAACTGCACCAAATGTGTCCCTGTTTACATTGGCTCAGATACATTTTAAAAGTATTATTCTATTCCCTCATGAAATAAGTAAGAAGCTCCTAGTACAGGGTTATACAAAGTTCTCTTCTACCTACTTCAAGGCTGTCTCTGCAGGGAGCATTGTTCCTCAGAAGCAGGTTTTATGACACATTTCTAATAAGAGTTCTACTAATTAATCCCCCTGGGATGGTATTTCTGTGACAAGAAATAAATTATTTCATTAAAATCCAAGTTCTCTCTTTTAAAAACCCAGTAATTCTCATTTTCCTTTGTAGACTAAGAGGTAAGAGTTCACAAAGTTGGAGCCTAGTGTGGTATTCAAGACAAAAAGTGAAGTTGAGAAAACAGCTTCACACAAACCTGACTAAAATATTGGAGAGCTTGTAATTGACAAGTAGAAGAGAAGGTTGAAGAATTATGTAATAAATTTCACTTAAATGAAAAGACAATAATGAAATTATACAAGTAACTGAGTTAATAGTTTAACTGCTCTATATTCTCTAACAATTGAGAGCTAAACAATAAGTACATGTAGGCACTAAGAGATGTAAAGGTGATTGGAAATTAGGAAAGGCAAATGGTGGGACAGGGTGATGGTAAAAATTACCAATCAAGTATGATGAACACTATTTTGGTGATGGGCACACTAAAAGCCCCAACTTAAGTCTACACAAGGTAGCTATGTAACAAAAACTTTTGTAGCCTCTTGATAACTTGAATTAAAAAGAATAAAAAATGTGGGCGGTGCCTACGGCTCAAAGGAGTAGGGCGCCAGCTCCATATAATGGAGGTGGCAGGTTCAAATCCAGCCCCGGCCAAAAACACTGCAAAAAAAAAAAAAAGAGTAAAAAATGTAAGGATCAATGAAACAAAAAGTTGGTTCTCTGGAAATATTAACAAAATTGACAGGCCATTGGCTATATTAACCAAGTAGAAAAGATAGAGGTTTCAAATAAAGTTGATCATTAATGAAAAAGGAGTCATTATAACTGATACCACAGACATATAAAAGATCATTTCATACTATTATGAACACCCCTATGCAAACAAACTAGAAAATCTAGAGGAAATGGATAAATTCCCAGAAACACAGAACTCCTCAAGCTTAAATTACAAAGAAATAGATCTCCTGAACAGAGCAATAATAAGTAGTAGGATTGAATATGTAATAATATCTTCCAACAAAAAAATCCTAGGACAGCTTAATTATACTATATTTAAAAAGAAGAATTGATAAAAATCCCACTGAAATTGTTCTAAAAGTTCAAAAGGAAACAATCCCACTTACCATGGATCCATTATCACTCTGTTTCCAATGCCGGGAACGGATATAATGACAACAAGAAAGAGTATCCTTCATGCCCATACATGCAAAATTTATCAAAAAAATACTACTAAAGTGAATCAAACAGCACATCAAAAAGATAATTCACCACAATCAAATTGGTTTCATTCCAGGGATGCAAGGATGGTTTAACATGCAAGTCAATAAGTGTGATCCTATGTTTAGAAAAACCTAAATATCCCACCATAAAACTCTTAGAATGCATAAACAAATTTATTAAAGTTGTAGGATACAGGGTGGCACCTGTGGCTCAAAGGAGTAGGGCGCCAGCACCATATACTGGAGGTGGTGGGTTCACACCCAGCCCTGGCCAAAAACTGCTAATAATAATAATAATAATAATGTTATTTTAAAAAGTTGTAGGATACAAAAACCACATAAACCATTTTAATACAGTAACACCAATTAATATGAAAAAAATGAAGAAATCCATACTTTGTGGCTTAGTAACTCATACCTATAATCCCAGAACTTTGAGAGAGGTTGAGGAAGGAGGATCACTTGAGGCCAGTAGTTATATAGTAGCCTTGGCAATATAATGAGAGCCTGACTCCTAAAAAATGAAAAAAATAAAATAAAATAAAAAAGCCAGGTGGGGTGACATGTTTCTGTGATCCCAGCTACTCAAGAAGTTGAGGCAAGATGATTGCTTGAGCCAATCTAAATTCAGATGGTACAGTGAACTGTGATTGTGACAGTGCACTGCATCCTGGAAGATGGAAGTAAACTGTCTCTAAATAAATAAATAACTTAATTAAAGCAATCCTATTACCCAGGAATAAAGGTAACCATGGAAGTGAAATATCTCTGCAAGGAAAACTAAAAAACACTGATGAAATAAACAGAAGAGAACACATACAAATGGAAAGATATCATTCCGATAACATTATCGTATATACGGCTATTTTATAGATAGATAGATGAATGAGATGATGGCAAGAATATAGAAAATGGGGGATATGGCAAACTGTTATTGAGAATATAAATTAGTAACACCACTGAGAAAAACACTATGATGATTCCTTTAAAAACTCACAATATAACTGTCATATGATCCAGAAATCTTACTGCTAAATATATATCCAAAAGGAAGGAAATCAATATACTCAGGTGATATGTCCACTGTCATTTTTACTGTATCACTGTTGTCAAAAGACAAGATGTGGAATACATCTAAGTTTTTATCAACAGATGAATTGATGAAGAATACGTTGTATGTATGTAAAACGGTATATTATTTAACCATAAAAAGTAAAATCATTTAATTTTCAGCAACATAAACATAACTGGAAGTCATTATGTTAAGTAAAATATGATAGGCACAGAAAGACACATTCTACCTCTTCTCCCTCATATGTTGGAGCTAAAAAAGTTTCTTACTTGAGTTATAAAATATAATTGAGGTTTCCAGACACCAGGAAGGGAAAGGGGAAAAGGAGGGACAAATATATATATATATATTTATATTTTATATAACCAAATATTTGGTTAATGACAATAAAACAGTCAGAAGGAATAATTCCTAATATTTGATAGTACAGTAGAGACTTTAAAGTTAACAAAATTTATTCTATACTTCAAAATAACTAGAGCATGGGTTTTGCATGATCCACAAGCAGCCCAGTATAGCTATGAATGTAGCCCAACAAAAATTCATAAAGTTACTTAAAACATTATGAGGTATTTTTTGTGTTATTTTTTGGTGGAATTTGATTATGTGGTTCTCAAGCATGAACTTTGTAGCCAATAACATTGTGTCACAATGTCACATAAAATAAATATATGTATACTCTTGCTATTTGTTTGCACGCAGTTTTATGAAAATGTATGCCTTCCAGTGTGTTACCTTCCAAGCACAGAGGGTCAAATTGATACTATCTGACCTTACATGGTGACTTGGTAAGGCAGTTAATGTAAATAATATATCACCTATTGAAACATTAGGGGTTTAATATTATTTAGAACTCAGATAAATTTTTTATTTGATAATTAAGTGTACTTCCATACCTTGTTGGTGCCTCACACACCAACTGCTGAGATTCACAATTATCTATCTGCCTTGCTCTACATTGGCAGCCAAGATAAGGAAGGGCCCAAACCCTGCTCTCAATTTTCCTGTCAATTAATTTTCAGAACAGAAGTAAATATAGTCTTTACCTGTTATTATTTTTGTAATCCAAGAATGGTTCCTACAAAATATCAAAAGAAAACAGAATCCACAAAAAGAAAAAACTGTGGATGAAAGAGGATTTCTCATTAAAAATGAATGTATGACTATTTATAGAGGCAAATAACAACAAACTCTGCTTAATATTTAGGAAATTCGGGTAGGTTATCAAAGACTATTATATGAAATATCATATGCAAAAACTGCTGCAAAATTCAATATGTATGAAGAATTGTGTGGTAAGGACAAAATAGCAAAAGTGAAAAACCTTTACCTTCTCAACAAAAATGTTTTTTAAAAGTTAAAATTCAGATAGATAACACTGTAAAAGGTAGTTATGTAGTAATAGATGTAGTAGCAAAAAATGAAAATTATTCACTGATGGTGAATAATATGGAAATCATGGCAGATGTTATCTGCACTGAAACAAAGGGGGTACTTCTAAAGCAAGTTTGTCATACCAGACTACAGCTATGTGAATTGAAGAAATTGAAAAATCTATTAAAAGAAGTTTGGAGAATAAAGATGCTAATTTTAAGTTTTATGCTTTTACTCAGACTCATTTTTACACAGCCCATCACAATGGACCACCATCATAGTAAAGAGACCCAGAAACAAAAGGACAAAACTTAGCTTCCACAATGACACAAGTGATAAAACTAAGCAACAGACATTCACAAAATAAGACAAACAGAACTCCACAATATTAATCAAGTCTCAATAAATGTGAATGGCTTGAACTCCCAACTGAGAAGGCACAGGCTGGATACCTGGATAAAAAGACACATGCCAACTATAAGTTTTCTTCAGGAAACATATCTCTCCACAAAGGACAAAACAAGACTAAAGGTGAAGGGTTGGAAAACTATATTTCAGGCAAGTAGAAATCAGAAAAAAAGCTGAAATTTCCATCTTATTTGCATATTCCTCAGATATCAAACCAACAAAAATAAAGACAGAGATTGACACTAAATACTAGTCAAAGGAACAATACAATGAGAAGACATTTCATCTAAATATCAATGCACCTAACTTAAATGCTCCAAGACACAAAAACCCCCTAACCAATCTGAACAATATGGTATCCTACAACACCAGGATAATTAGGGACTTATAAACCCCTATAACAAAACTGGACAGATCCTCTAAGCAGAAACTAAACAGAGAAGCAATAAACTTAAACAAGACATTAGAACAGATAGGCTTAAAAAACATATACAGAACATGCCACCCAAACAAAATTGAGTATACATTCTTCTCATCAGCCCATGAATCATTCTCCAAAATCAATCATATCTTAGGGCACGAATTCAATCTCAACAAATTAAAGAAAAAAAAACAGAAATTATGCCTTATACTTTTTCATACTACCATGCAATAAAAGTAGAACTCAACTCCAACCAAAATCTTCATCTCCACACAAAGTCATAGAAACTAAACAACCTTATGCTGAATGACAGCTGGGTCAAGGAAGAGACAAAAAAGGAAGTTATTAGATTCTTCAAACAAAGTGACAATGAAATATAAGCTATCGCAACCTGCAACATATTGCAAAGGCAGTCCTAACAGATAAATTTATCACATTAAATGCCCAAATCAAAAAAAAAAAAAAAAGAAAGAACACAAATCAGGAACCTAATCAACCATCTCAAGAAAATGAAAACAGAAGAGCAATCCAATTCCATACCTAGCAGAAGAAAATAAATATTTAAATTTAGATAAGAATTAAATGAAACTGAAAACATAAAAACCATTCAGAAGATCAGGGAAAGAGAAAGTTGGTTCTTTTGAAAGAGTAATAAAATAAATAATCTTTAGCCAGATTAACTCAAAGCAGAACATTAAGATCTTTAATAAACCCAATCAGAAGTGAAAAGGGGAAGATAAGAACAGATGCTACAGAGATACAAAAGATGACTGGTTACAACAAAAATCTCTATGCTCAGAAATTTTAAAATGGCAAAGAAATACACCAATATCCGGTGGCATCTGTAGCTCACCAGTAGGGTGCTGGTCCCATATACTGGAGGTGGCAGGTTCAAACCTGGCCCCAGTCAAAAACTGCAAAAAAAAAAGAAAGAAAAGAAAAAGAAAAAGAAAGAAAGAAATAGACCAATATGTGTAATCACATCACTTTCTCACACTCAGCTAGAAAGAATCAGAACTCCTGAACAGATCAATTTCAAGCACTAAAATTGCAATAATAAATCTTCCAACAAAGAAATGTCCTGGACCAGATGATTTTACAACAGAATTATACCAAATATTCAAAGAGGAGCTCATACCTATATTCTAGAACCTATTCCAAAACATCCAGAGGAAGGTACCTGACCCAACTCCTTCTATAAAGTAAATTTCACCCTTATACCAAAACTGGGAAAGAATCCAACAAAAAAAGAAGATACAGACAAATATCATTAGTAAATATTAATGCAAAAATATTCCATAAAATCCTAACAAAAAGAATATAGCTACACATTAGAAAAAAGTATAGCATGATCAAGTGGGCTTTATCACAGAGTGCAAGGTTAGTTCAACATATGTAAATCTATAAATGTAATTCACCACATAAATATAAGCTAAAGCAAAGATCATATGATCATCTCCATAGATGCAGAAAAAGCAGTTGACAAAATTCAGCATTCTTTTCTGACAAATACACTTAAGAAAACATGCATAGGTGGTATATTTCTTAGAATGATAGAAGCTATCTACAATCAACAGCCAATCTACAATGCATAGCGATCTACAACCCACAGCCAATATCATACTGAATAGAGTAAAACTGAAAACATTTCTACGTAGAACTAGAACTAGACAAGAATGTCCACTATTCCCACTACTATTCAACATATGTCTGGATATTCTAGCCAATGCAATCAAATAAGAGAAGGATTTCAAGGATATTCAAATTGGGACAGAGGGGGTCCGACTCTTACTCATTGATGATGACATGATTTTATAATTAGAAAACACCACAGATTCAGCCATAAGACTACTTGAAGTGATCAAGAAATAAAGTAATATCTCCAACCAATGTCCACAAATGAGTAGTCTTCATATATGCCAATAAGAATCAAGGTGAAAAGTCAATCAAGAACACAATCCCTTCACAGTAGCTTTAAAGAAAATTAAATGTTGGGCGGCGCCTGTGGCTCAGTGAGTAGGGCACCGGCCCCATATGCCGAGGGTGGTGGGTTCAAACCCAGCCCCGGCAAACTGCAATAAAAAAGAGCCGGGCGCTGTGGCAGGCGCCTGTAGTCCCAGCTGCTCGGGAGGCTGAGGCAAGAGAATCGCGTAAGCCCAAGAATAGAGGTTGCTGTGAGCCATGTGACGCCACGGCACTCTACCCGAGGGCGGTACAGTGAGACTCTGTCTCTACAAAAAAAAAAAAAAAAGAAAATTAAATGTCAGAGAATATATCTAACATAGATTTAAAAGATTTCTAAAGAGAACTATAAAACTCTGGGAAAAAGAAATAGTAGAAGATATCAACAAATGGAAGAACAAACCATACTCATGGTTGGAAAGAATCAACATTTTTTTTATTTTTTTTTCTTTAGCAGGTGAGACAAAGGCTTTAATGAGATGGTTATAAAAAAAAAACAGTTCCTACGGTCTGATGGACCAAATATCATAATGAGATTGGCTGTGGGAAGGACCATCAATTTTCCAGTTCATACAAAGGATTCACTGGAAAATGAAATTCACTTTTTTTTTTTTTTTTTTGAGACAGAGTCTTACCCTGTGCCCTGGGTAGAGTGCCATAGAGTTATAACTCACAGCAACTTCAAACTCTTGGGCTTAAGAGATCCTCTTGCCTTAGCCTACCAAGTAGCTGAGACTACAGGTGTCCACCATAATGCCCAGCTAATTTTTCTATTTTTAGTAGAAACGGGGTCTTGCTCTTGCTTAGGCTGGTCTCTAATTCCTGAGCTCAAGCAGTTCACCTGCTTTCATCTCCCAGAGTGCTAGAATTACAAGCATGAGCCACTGTGCCCAGCCTGTCACTGAATCCTTAAAAGGACTCCAGGTCTTTGGAAATCATTGCCAGAAACAGAATCTTGTCCAAGGAACTCCCCTGCTCAAAACCCTTTAAAGACTCCCTAGTGACTTAGAATCAAATTCTGAGTTCTTGACTGACAGCCAAAGCTTCTACCAATTGGCCTCATCACTCCATCTCTCACTGATCAAACAACCTTAGCTCTTTGCCCACATTGAGCTTTTGTTTTCTGTGCCTCCTCTTTATCCTTCAAGGGTTTGATTCAAAGGGCTTCCTCTGTGAAATCTTCCCCAACTACCCTAGGCAGAGTCATTCTCCCTCTAGACTCCAAAACACCTTTTGCAGGTCCCTCCAATGCCCACATTTGCTCAGCTGGCTGTCTTCTTTTTCTGGCTGAGCTCTCTGAGGACAAGCACCATGTCTTCTTAATTTCTGTATCCCCAGTGTCTTCTACAGGTCCTGGCCCAAATAAGGTACCAATAAATTATACGGTGCATGCATGAGTGCATGAAAGAATGAGTAAACAAATCAAGTTGGAGACAAAGGGTCAGAGGTACAGAACACATGAAAAATGATGTAGCTTTGAGAGTCAGAAATAACTCACCAAACCTCAGCTCTACCACTTACTGTGTGCCCTGGGCAAGTCATTTGACCTCTCTGAGCTCTGCTTTCCTACTGGTAAAATGAAATGCATATATTTCAGCTTTGTTAACAGGACTTAAAGTGGTCTGGATATATACACTGAAGCAAGAATTTGCAGCCCTCAAATATATGAAAAATACAGTAGAATCCCTCAGCAACAGAATGGAGCAAGCAGAAGAAAGGATTCTGACATTGAAGATAAAGCCTTTGAATGCTCCGAAACTTTCAAAGAGGAAGAGAAATGGAAAGCAAAAATGGATCACTCTCTCAGAGAGCTCTGGGATAATTTGAAGAAGGTCAATATCCAAATCACTGGAGTTCCAGAAACAAATGAAGTGGCCTTGCTGGGCACAGAGGCCCTTCTGCATGAAATTATGAAAGAGAATTTTCCAGACATGCCTAGAGATTCTGAAATTCAGATAGCGGACAGCTTCAGAACCCCAGCACGACTCAACCCCAATAAGACATCCCCCAGGCATATCATAATTAACTTCACTAAAGTTAATATGAAGGAGAAAATTCTAAAAGCTGCCAGGAGAAAGAAAACCATTACCTTCAAAGGGAAGAATATTAGAATGATTGCAGATCTCTCTGCTGAAACTTTTCAAGCCAGAAGAGGGTGGTCACCGACTTTTAATCTCCTAAAGCAAAATAACTTTCAACCCCACATCTTGTATCCAGCTAAACTGAGTTTCATTTATGATGGAGAAATTAAATACTTTAATGACATTCATATGTTGAAGAAATTTGCCATAACCAAACCAGCTCTTCAGGATATTGTCAGACCTATCCTCCATAATGACCAACATAATCCTATACCAGAAAATAAACTCACTCTGAAACTTTTGATCAAACTCCAATTTCCACACTGGCAAAAGCATTAAAAATGCCCACTGGACTTTTGAAAAACTCAATACCCAAAACTTCACCAGACTTATCAATATTCTCCACTAATGTGAACGGCTTAAGCTGTCCTCTAAAGAGGCATAGGTTAGCTGACTGGATACAAAAACTCAGGCCAGATATTTGTTGCATACAAGAGTCACATCTTAACTTAAAAGACAAATACAGACTCAGGGTGAAAGGATGGTCATCCATATTTCAGGCAAATGGTAATCAGAAAAAAGCAGGTGTTGCAATTTTATTTGCAGATACAATAGGCTTTAAACCAACAAAAGTGAGGAAGGACAAGAATGGTCACTTAATATTTGTTAAGGGTAATACTCACTATGATGAGATCTCAATTATTAATATCTATGCACCCAACCAGAACGCACCTCAATTATAAAAGAAACTCTAACAGAGATGAGCAACTTGACTTCCTCCAGCTCCATAATCGTCGGAGATTTCAACACTCTTTTGGCAGTGTGGGATCGATCCTCCAACAAGAAGCTGAGCAAAGAAATCTTAGATTTAAACCTAACCATCCAACATTTGGATTTAGCAGACATCTACAGAACATTTCATCCCAACAAAACTGAATACACATACTTCTCATCAGCCCATGGAACTTACTCCAAAATCGATCACATCGTAGGTCACAAGTCTAACCTCAGTAAATTTAAAGGAATAGAAATTATTCCATGCATCTTCTCGGACCACCATGGAATAAAACTTGAGCTGAGTAACAACAGGAATCTGCATACTCACACAAAAACATGGAAGTTAAATAACCTTATGCTGAATGATAGCTGGGTCAAAGATGAAATTAAGAAATAAATCGCCAATTTTTTGGAACAAAACAACAATGAAGATATGAACTATCAGAACCTCTGGGACACCACAAAGGCAGTTCTAAGAGGGAAATTTATAGCACTGCAAGCCTTCCTCAACATTGTCAAAATGTCCCATACTACAGATTTAATGCAAACCCAACAAAGCATCAACAAAATACTTAAAAGTACTTAAAAAAAATAGGACTTCGTTTCATATGGGACAAGGAAAAAACCTGAATAGCCAATGCAGTGCTAAGAAATAAAAACAAATCTGGAGGAATCAAATTACCAGACTTCCAGATATACTAAACATTTGCAGTGATCAAAACAGGCACAAAAATAGAGCCTTAGATCTATGGAAAAGAATAGAGAAACTAGGAATGAAACCAGTCACATATTGTCATCTGATCATCAATAAACTAAACAAAAGAATACACTATTTCTATTTAGAAAATATTAGAAATGAATTTCTATTTAATAAATGGTACTGAGAGAATTGGTTAGCAATATGTAAAGCACTATACTGAACCTGCATGCTTACTACATAAAAACTTGACTACTTGGATAAAAGATTTAAATTTAAGACACAAAAGGATAAAATCTCTAGAAGAAAGTAGGGTGAAAACTCTTGATGTTGTCATCCTGGGAAAGATTTTATGAAGAAAACCCCTTTGGCAATGGCAGCAACAACAAAAATAAATAAAAGGGACATTATCAAACTGAAAGCTCTGTACTTTTTCACAGCTAAGGGCACAAAAACTAAAGCAAACAGACAACCTTCAAATGGTAAAAGATATTTATATGCTATGAATCTGACAAAGTGCTAATAATTAAAATCTACAGAGAACTCGAACTAATCAGTAAGAACAACCTATCCCATTTAGAAATGGCCAAGGGACATAAACAGAACTTTCTTTGAAGAAGACAGTCAAATACCCAACGAACACATGAAAACTTGCTCATCATCCCTAATCATCATAGAAATGCAAATAAAACCACTCTGAGCTATAACTCAACCTCAGTAAGAATTGCTCATATCACAAAGTCCCAAAGCTGCATATGCTGGCATGGATGTAGAGAGAAGGGAACACTTATATACTGTTGGTGTGACTGCAAATTAATACAGCCTTTTTGGAAAGAAGTATCGAGAATCATTGCTAACATGATACCAATAGATAAACAACAAAACACCCACACATGAGAAAATTATAATTAAATTCAACTGGGGGAGAAAAGGAAGCAGTGAGAGGGGAGAGGGAAAGAGAGAGGGAGATTAGTAAGCTGTTACCTAATGGGCACAATGGAAGGGTATACAGGACACCCCCTGAGGGAAGGGCTCAACAACAACTTGGACTTTACCTAAAAAACACAAGCAATGTAACCTAATCAAGTGTACTCTCTTATTAATCTGAACTTTAAAATAAAAAAGTTTGTGCTTTGGTGATGGGTGACAGCACTGACGCTACAAATACGGGTCATTTTGGCATTTTTATTTATTTATTTATTTTTTATTTTTATTTTTTTTGTAGAGACAGGGTCTCACTTTATGGCCCTCGGTAGAGTGCCGTGGCCTCACACAGCTCACAGCAACCTCCAACTCCTGGGCTTAAGTGATTCTCTTGCCTCAGCTTCCCGAGTAGCTGGGACTACAGGCGCCCGCCACACCGCCCGGCTATTTTTTTGGTTTCAGTTAGGCCGGAGCCAGGTTTGAACCCGCCACCCTCGGTATATGGGGCCGGCGCCTTACCAACTAAGCCACAGGCGCCGCCCCAATTTGGCATTTTTATTAGAGGTATTAATGATGAATATAACATCACCAAAGAAAGGGCTTCTTTAGTGCCATTAAAAGGCACAACTAACTCAAAAGATTTTGATTAAGCAGTAAAAAAACGTATTAAAGCAATTTTCTGTGTACATTGTCAACATCTGTTACAGTCACTGATGGTGCTCTGGTAAGGGTAGGTGAAAGAGAGTGAGTTGTAAAATTAATAAAAGACAATGAAATTGCCACCTAAAACTCATGTTTGATGAAATATTATTGCATAACACATCAAGAAAATGTGCAAAATCTTTAAAAATAGATAACATCATGCAAATCATCACGAAGACAGTGAATTTCATAAAGGCAAAGGGATTGAATAATTGCCAATTGCAGGAATTCCTTAAAAGTACTGACACTGACTGTAATGCCATCATTTACTTTTCTGAAATGAGATGGTTAAGTTGAAGACAAATGTTAAAAAGATTTTACAATTTGTGACATGTTAACAAGTCATTTATCATATCAAAAACCAAATTTTTGCCAGAAAAACATTGAAAACTGGCTTACAGTTTTCGCATTTTTAGTGAATTTAATCACTCATTTAAATGAGCTAAACATGTATCTTTAAGATGATAACCCACTTATCAATACAATGTTTCAAAACACAACAGCATTTCAAATGAAACTGAAATTATGGCAAGCTCAAAACAATTTTATTCATTTCTACACATTGGCTAAATATAGTCCTATGTACAGTGAAAAATACATAGCATTGCTTTTTGATATAAGAATTTAAAGATATATTTCAAGATTTCTGGTAAAATAATTAATACTTTGGTGCATTTGTGACTCTATTTTCAATAGACATAAATTTGTTACTGGACAATTTTCAAATGGAATGCATAAAGCTCCAATCTTACATTCGGTTTAAAGAAAAATATGATACTGTCTCTTTATTGGACTTCTGTAGTTCCTCCCTTCCCAGGAACAAATATCCCTCACTTCACAATCATGTCTTATTCATGTCATCACTTTTTGGAAATACCTATATTTATATTTATTAGTAACTATTTTCAAGAATGAAGGACAGTAAGAGTAAAATTAGAACTAAAGTACCTTGAGAACTCACTGAGAATCACAACTACTTCCATGGAACCAGATACATTCATTTATTTCACTAGCTTGATATTGCCCACTTTTATAATTAAAAATATCAAAAGACATTTTATTACTTAGATATATACATTTTCTATATTAATGATCACAAAATTGGGATCTGCTGATTGACTTTTAAAAATGCTCTGACTATGTCACTGTATAATTTGAATTATTATATGAGGACATTTTTGCTTATCTGTGGTAGTGGATATCACAAAAATTATGCATGAACTTTTTATTTTTGCTCATCAGAATTGTTCAGTGTTTATTTAATGTGTGTCCCAAGACAACCAACGCTTCCTCTTCCAATATAGCTCAGAGGAGCCAAAAGATTGGATACCACTAAACTAGGAGATAAAACTTATAATCTCACAACACAAAAAAAGATAAATGTTTAAAGTTATAGATATACCAATTATCCTGATTTAATGGTTATACATTGTATGCATGTATTAAAATATCACATATAACCCCAAAATATGTGCAATTATGATAAACAATAAAAAATTAAAAGTAGAAAAGAAAGGTCTCAAATCAATATTCTTAGTTTCTTCCTCATGACAAAAGAAAAAAGAGTAACATAAATTCAAATCAAGCAGAAACATGAAAATAATGAGACCATAAACACTACATTGAAAACACACAAAAAAGAGAAAATCAAGGAAATATGAACTTAAATATTCAAAAATTCCAATAAATATAATTTTTTACAAAACACAAAATATTTCTTATTAAGTTATATGCAAAAAATCTCAAATATTAGCAAGTCTAATCTCTCAATGTGTAAACTGAATTATATTCTATGACCAGTTAAGTGGAACTTATTCCAGAAATGCAAATCTGAATCAATGATCACTGGTCAATCAATGTAAAAATCAAGACAAATTATATGATCATACCCATTGACACATAAAGAGCATTACACAAATTACACCCATTCATGATATAAACTCTCAGAAAACTAGTAACATAAAAGAACTTCATCAACTTTATAAAGAGCATCTACATAAAAACTAGAGCTATCATTATACTGAAAGATGAAAGATAATGTTTTCTCCTAGGATCTGTTTAACAGTATTGAAAGTTCTAAGCACAATAAAGTAAATGAAGAGAGAGAGAGAGAAAAGAAAATAAAGGAGAGAAAGGGAGAGAGAGAGAAGGAGAGAAAGAGAGTATACAGAAGGAAAGAAAGGAAAGAGAGAGAGAAAAAGACAGGAAACAAAAGGCATCCAGATTGTAAAGACAAAAGCAAAACTTTGTAAGATGCACCCCTACAGTGCATCTTACAAGGGTACGTGTGAAACTTACTAAATGTATAATATAAATTTCTTAACACAATAAATAAGAAAATGCCATAAAGGCTATGTTAACCAGTTTGATGAAAATATTTAAATTGTATATAAAACCAGCATATTGTACACCATGACTGCATTAATGTACACAGCTATGATTTAACAACAACAACAAAAAAAAAAAACTTTATTTTCAGATGAAATGATCATTTATACAGAAAATTCTAATCAATCTGTTAAAATCAAACCCCCTAAAATAAACTTATATCAGTGAGTTCGCCAAGGTTATGGAATACAAATCAACCCTTAAAAATCAATCAAATTTCTACGTACTAAAAGTGATCAGGTAGAAATTAAAAAGCATAATACCATTTACAATTGCTTTCAAGAAAGTAAAAATTTTAAGTATAAATTATCAAAACATGTATAGAATCTACAATTAGATGCAGTTAATAAATCTTTGTGCTTTTTGTTTGTTTGTTTTTTCTTTAAGACAGAGTCTCATTATGTCGCCCCCAGGAGAGTGCTGAAATGTCATAGCTAACAGCAACCTCACACCCTTGGGCTTAAGCAATTCTCTTGCCTCAATCTCCCAAGTAGCTGGGACTACAGGCACCTGCCACATGCCTGGATGTTTTTTTGTTGTAGTCGTCATTGTTGTTTAGCAGGCCTGGGCCAGGTTTGAACCCACCAGCCCTGGTATATGTAGCCAGCACCCTAACCACTGAACTACATGTGCCAAGCCAAATCATCGGGTTTTTGATACTCAACCTAGTAAAGATGTCAATTATCCTCAAACTAGTGCATATTTTTAACACTATTCCTATAAAATTCTAGCAACTATTTTTGTTCAGATAAGCTTATTCTATAAGGACACTTAGTTATCTAAAACACTTTTAATAAAAATAAAGTGGGAAGAATCATTATTTCAAATGCTAAGGATTACATAGCTACAGTAACCAAAAGACTATATAGTATTGGTGACAGGATGGATACATAAGTCAATGTAACAGAATAAGGAACCCAGAAATACATCCACATAAGTACACTGAACTTATCATTAAGAATGTTACAAAAGCAATTCAGCAGAGGAAGACTAGAACTTCACCAGTCATTCTGAAGCTTTTGGATATCAACCTAGCAATAGGTCAAGAAAGTCAACTTCTATCAAAACTCCCTATCTTGAACAAAAACTAACTCCAATAGATCATGGACTTTAATTGAAAATATAAAACCATAAAACTTTTAGAAAAATAGAGGAAAATCTTCAAAATTTAGAGATAGGCAAAGAGTCATTAGACTTGAAACCAAGGGCATGACTCATAAAAGGAAACATGGTTGAATTGGATTTGATAAAAATAATTTTGAATCCTCTCTGAAAGATCTTGTAAAGAAGATGAAAGGACTAATGACTGCAAGAAAATATTTTCAAATCTCATACCTAACAAATTGCTAATATATAAAGATTTCTCAACACTCCACATTAAAAAAGAAACTATTCTATTCAAAATGGACAAAAATATAAATGGAAATTTCCCTGAAGAAGATATACAGATGGCAAATATGCACATGAAAAGATGTTCAACATTATGAGCCATTAGAAAAATGCAGATCATGTGAGAGTCACAAATTAGTTTCATAGTAGGGCTGTGTAGCTACAACTTAACAATAGGGGGAAGTGGGAAAGGGGGGGGTGGGTAGAGGGAGGAGAATCGGTGGGATCACACCTGTGGTGCATATTACAGGGGTATTTGCGAAACTTGGTAAATGTAGAATGTAAATGTTTTGGCACAGTAACTGAGATAACGCCGGAAAGGCTATGTTAACCACTGTGATAAAAATGTGTCAAATGGTTTATGAAGTGAGTGTATGATGCCCCATAATCATATCATTGTATACAGTTATGATTTAATAAAAAAAAATAATAATAAAAAAAAGAAAAATGCAGATCACAACCAAAATAGCATATCAGTGCACACCTATCAGAGTGGGTGCATCTTACAAGGGTATATGTGAAACTTGGTAAATGTGGAATGTAAGTGTCTTGGCACAGTAACTGAGAGAATGCCAGGAAGGCTATGTTAACCAGTGTGATGAAAGTGTGTCAAACGGTCTGTGAAGCTAGTGAATGATACTCCATGATCATATCAATGTACACAGCTATGATTTAATAAAAAATAATAAAAATAAATACAATAAAAAGTAGTGGGGGAAAAAACAAATACTGGCAAGGATGAAGAGAAACTGGATCAATAATACATGGCTGTGGCAATATAAAAGAATATAGCCATTTTTGAAATGAATATGTTGGCTTTTTTATAACTAAACATGTACTTATGCAATCTAGCAATGGGACTCTTGAACATTTATTCCAAAGAAATAAAAAATATGTTCACACAAAACTTCCACTAAAATAATTTTAATAGCAGTTTTTAATAGCCAAAAATGAAAAAAGAAATCCAATTTCCTTCAATGGGTGAATGATGGATATACTAAAGCATATCCATACCAGGGAATACTACTCAATAATTAACATAAATGATTATTGCTACAGAAGAGAGTTTGGATAGATTCCAAGAGAATCATACTGAGTTAAAAATATAATCTCAAAATGATTCATACAATATGATTCCATTTATTAAATATTCCTTAAAGGCAATGAAACAGTTGTATATTTTGATTATGATGATTGTTCCACAAAGTCACAGATATGATACAATAGGATAGAATTATACACATGTGAAAATGAGTACTTTCAAAACTGATGGAATCCAAATAAACTCTATGTATTGTCATGATGTCACTTTCCTGGTCTTGATATAATTAATTATGCAAGCCCTTTATATTGGGGTTAGGTGAAGTGTGCTTAGGACCTCTCTAAACATTTTTGCAACATCCTATAAATCCATAATTCAAAGTAAAAGTTAACCAATATATGAGGTAAAAAAATTGCAAGATATTGAAATTCTTATAATACTGGAGGCAACAATATCCAATAGCAAAGATAAATTTGGGGGAGTGTTGTAAAGAGCTGAAGATGCTGCAAAGAATGGTAAATTTAAGAAAAAAAAAAAACTGGTGGTTTGAATCACAATGGGTTTACGGTACTGTTCCAGGAAAGGGAGGTAAAAATCATCTAAATTTCTCTCTGCCTAGACATTTTCAGTTTAAACTTTTTGGAGCAGTCTCTCTCATTTATATTTATATACACTTTGAACATGTCAATAGCAAAATAGGATTTGTTTTAAAGCTAATAGCGCCAGACTATATGTCTTCTGTAAACAGATAGCTACCTATATTACATCTTTTTCATGTTAAAGAACTTGTATCATAAAATTGAATAATATATACTGATCTTTATATGCAAAGTGAGAAAGAGATACAAAATTATTCTCTGGATAGTTCATGCCACAACACTTATTTGTCTCTGAATCTGGCTTTTCAAAGTGAATATGTTGTTAGTATTAAAATTATTGTGGGAAATAATCACTTAAATTTTCTTCATTTCATTTTGCAATATTGAAAAACATTATCTTACTTCAGATAAAAGTTTTAAATGTATAGGAATGGCCTCTTGCAGAGCAAGATGGTGGACTAGAGACATCTCCTTAAAGGCTACTCAAGGTGAGACAGAGGAAAGCGGTCCCCAGCCACCTGTGGCAAGGGGAGCAAGGGAAACAATGAAGCAGCAGGTGACTTCAGGAGCCAATGAGAAGGTCTGGAGCTGAGGAAAACCAAAGCAGAAGGCAGGTATTTGGTACAGGCAGAGGCCGGTGGTTGGCCAGCTATTCCACAGAGATCTGAGGATGGGAAAGGGTTGTCTTGTAGTATTTTGACTACAGACTGGGCTTCTCGCTAGAGTAACAAGTAGATTCAGTGTCCAGTGGCGAGAGTTGAATGCTAGGCAGGATACTTCTCCCATTGGTTTGGCTTCTGATGGGGCAATATGCCATGGTGGGAAGACTGCTTATGTAGGAGGATCAGTCTGTGAAGTTCTAGTGCATGGCTAGCTCTGGAACCTGCTGATCTGGACCGGCTATCCTTGGGGTGAGCTGAGTGCCCTCCACATCCCTGGGAGGACTGCTTTATTGTCAGGGGACACTTTTCTGATGGGCCTCCTAGGAAGTTTGGAGAGAGCTTTGGGGCACCAGTACTCCACTCCAGGGACTGAGTGCTGATGAAGTGAGCAGGCCCAGATTGAGGACAAAGAAATGAGGAAGAAAAGATCTGGTCTCCTTTTCAAGTAGAGAGTGGCTTCTGACCCCTATCAAATACAGTAAATCCAGCATATATTCTCCATCTTCTAAAAACAATAGAGTGTGACCTGGTTTCTGGGCAATATCATGTTATATGTATGTGTGTGTGTATGTATATATACAGATAGATAGATGGATACACACATACACACATATATATGTGTGTGTGTATAGTTTTACAGTTTTTTCTTTTTAAAATTTTATCTTTTCTTTTTTTCTCTTTTGTTATTGCTGTTGTTTTTTGTTTAATTATGCTTGATTGTATTTGCACTTTTTTATTTTTACTTTTTTCAATAGCAGAGCCTCCTCTATTTTTGTTACATATTGTAAACCCATTTTATTCTTTCTTTTTTATTTCTCTCCTATTTCTCTATTTTGGAAGAGATTTCTCTATTTTTTTCATCTTTCCCACATAAATTTCTCATACAACAGCTAAGATATCACTTTTTAATTTCTTTATCTTACATGTTATATTTTTATTTTTTATCTATTTTATTTTTTTTTAATTTATTTTACTTATCTGAAGGCTAGGTGGTGTCACAGCATTAGTATGGCTGGGGGATTATGCTATTTGTCTGTCTCGAGGAGACCGTAAGCTTATGGTCTTGAATGACATTTTAGCTTTGGCCTTTGGATAGAAAGTATTGGTAGGTCCTCACTGCAACATACTGCTTATTTCTTTATATTTGCAGAGGTGAAGTCTTATTTTTGCCCAGGATGGTAAGGAGCTCCCAATTTTGAGGGACCATCCAAACTGGGGCGTCAAAGTCCTAGAGCTGTGGATATAGTTAAAGCATCATACTATATACCATCATTTCTCATGTCAAACTCTTTCTTTCTGTCTTTTTCCTCTTCTTTAATTCAATTATTTCTATCCACTCCCTTCTTTTTTACTTCTCTCTTAATCTTGTTATCTTTCTTCCTTTTCACTTTTTACCCTTATCTTCTTATGGCCTATGTCAAAAGGCCACTGAAACACCTAAGCCCTGAGACAAGGTAGTTTGAAATGAAGGAGGTAGTGAGAAGGAGACAGTAGGTGAAGGAAGTGAACAATAAGAAAATACACATGAGGAGGACACTACTGAAAAATTCTGGCAACATGAAAAAAACAGAATAGAGCAATCCCCAGCCAAGGTATCATGAGGTAGCTACCACAGAGGAGTCTACCTATAAAAAAAAATTAATGGAAATAACAGAAAGAAAATTTAAAATATGGATGACAAAAACAATAATAGGAATTGATGAAAAAGTGGAAAAATAGAACCAAAAAAAATGGACAAAGATATTCAGAATATGGAAAGAATATGATGGAGCTTAAGGAGTTAATGGAATCGATCAGGGAACATAAAGATGCAGCACAAAGTGTCAATAAAATATCAGATAAGAGAGAAAAAGGAATTTCAGACCTATAGGATAAAGCTCTTAAGCTAATCCAGGCAGTTAACAAGGCAGAAAAGAAGAGAAAGAAAGCAAAATATTAACTGAGAGAAATATGGGACTTTACAATGTGTTCAAACATGCTAATTATAGCTATTCCTAAATAGGAAGAAGAAAGTCCCAAAGGAATGGAATCCCTCCTAGAAGATACCATAAATGAAAACTTCCCAAATATCCTGAAAGATTTCAAAACCCTCATTTTTCAGGGACATCAAACTCCAGGTCATTTAAACATAATCAGAACATCTCCAAGACACATTGTAATGAAACTTTCCAAAATCAAGATGAAAGAGAAAATTCTGCAAGCATCCAGGAGTAAGTTCCAATTGACCTATGGGGCAGATCTATCAGGATCACAGATGGTATTTTAACTGCAACTTTCCAAGCCAGAAGAGAGTGGTCCTTCTTAAAAAAAAAGAATCAGCCCAGAATTCTGCATCCTGCTCAACTAAGCTCCAAAATCAATGGAGAAATCATACTTATCACTGCTATGCAAACATTGAGGATAATCACCACAAGACCAACTCTACAGGAAATACTTAGACCTATTGTCCACACTAAATATCATAATGAACCACCAGCAAAGTAAACACCCAGAAATTAAAGGACAAAACCTAGCTTTCACAAGGGTGCGCAAAGGATAAAACTAAGCAACAAACTAGCACAAAATAAGATGAACAGTACTCAACCACACTTATGCATTCTCCCAATATAAATGACTTGAATTCCCCACTGAAGAGGCACAGGCAAGCCAACTGGATAAAAAAGCAGAAGCTATCCATATGCTATCTCCAACAAACACACCTACCCAAATCAGGACTCAAGGTAAAGGAATAGCAAACAGTATTTTAGGTAAATGGAAACCAGAAGAAAGGAGGGTCCCAAAATCTTATTTTCAGATACAACTGGATTTCAAACATCTAAATTTAAGAAAGATAAAGAAGGCCACTTCATTCTGGTCAAGGGAACAGTACAACAAGTGGCTATGTCAATTATAAACATTTACACACCCAACTTAAATGCTCCCAGATTTCTGAAAGAAATTTTGATTGGTCAGAGCAATATGATATCCCATAACACCATAATAGCTGGGCACTTTAATGCCCCTCTGGCAGAAATGGACATATCCTCTAAATAGAAACTAAATAAAGATATAAGAAACTTAAATGTGACCTTAGAAAAAATGGGCTAAGGTAAATAATATACATTCTTCTCATCAGCACAATGAACATACTCCAAAATAGGTCAGATCCTAGGTCACAAATCAAACCTCAACAAAATTAAAAGAACGGAAATTTATTTTGTATCTTCTCAGATTACAAGGCAATAAAGGTGGAACCCAATTCCAATAAAAATTTTTTTATCACAACACAAAGGCCTGAACATGAACAACCTTATACTGAATGATAGTTGGGTTAGGAAAGGATAAAAGTGGAAATTACTAAATTCCTCAAATGTAACAACACTGAATGTACAAGTTACCAAAACCTGTGGAATACTGCAAAAGTGTTCCTAACAGGGAAATTAATCCTATTAGATGACCCCATCTGAAAAAGAAAAAGAGAGCACATAATCTAATAAATCATATTAAGGAAATATAAAAGGGGGCAGCGCCTTTGCCTCACTGAGTAGGGTGCTGGCCCTATATATGGAAGGTGGAGAGTTCAAACCTGGCCAAACTGCAACAAAAAAATAACCGGGCATTGTGGCAGGCGCCTGTGTCACAGCTACTCTCTGGAGGCTGAGGCAAGAGAATCGCCTAAGCCCTGGAGTTGGAGGTTGCTGTGCGCTGTGACGCTAAAGCACTATACTGTGGGCAACAAAGTGAGACTCTGTCTCTTAAAAAAAAAGAAAGGAAATAGAAAAGGTGGAGTACTCCAATCCCAAACCCAGCAGAATAAAAGAAATCACCAACATTAAAGCAGAAATAAATGAAACTGAAAAAAGAATCATTCAGAAAATCAATGAAACAAAAAGTTGGTTGTTCAAAAAGATAAAACCGATAAACTTTTGGCCAGATTAACTAGAAATAGAAAAATAAAATTTCTAGTAACCTCAATGAGAAATGAAAAACAGGAAATAACAACAGATACCACAAAGATACAAAAGATTATCTCTGACTACTACAAGAAACTCTATGCCTAGAAATTTGACAATGTGGAGGAATAGTAACAATACCTGGAATTGTACCATCTCCCTAGGCTTAACCAGGAAGAAATAAATCTCTTGAACAGACCATTATCAAGCATTGAGATCAAAGAAACGATAAAACATCCTTTAACAAATAAAAGCCCTGGACCAGATGTTTCACACGAGAATTTGATGAAACATTCAAAGATGAGCTTGTACACAGGCTGCAGAACCTATTCCAAAACATTGAGGAGGAAAGAAACTTCTCTAACTTGTTCTATGAAGCAAACATCACCCTGATACCCAAAACAAGAAAATACTGAGCTAAAAAGGTAAACGACAGGCCAGGCATGGTGGCTCATGCCTATAATCCTAGCACTCTGGGATGCAGAGGAGGGTGGATTACCCTGAACTCACAGGTTCGAGACCAGCCTGAGCAAGAGCAAGACCCTGACTCTAAAAATAGCCAGGCATGTGGAGGGCACCTGTAGTCCCAGTTTCTAAGGAGGCTGAGGCAAGAGAATCACTTGAGCCTAAGAGTTTGAGGTTGCTCTGAGCTATGACACAACAGCACTCTACAGAAAGTGACAAAGTGAAACTCTGTCTCAAAAACATAAAAAAATACAGATGATTTTCACTAATGAATACTGATGCAAAAATACTCAATGAAATCCTAGCCAATAGATTACAGCTACACATTAAAAAAACTATACATCATGATCAAGTAGACTTCATCCCAGGGATGCAAAGCTGGTTTAATATACACAAATCCATAAAAATAATTCACCATATCAATAGATAGAAACACAAAGACCATATGATCCCCTCAGTAGATGCAAAAAGTTTTTGATAAAATTCATCATCCTTTTCTAACAAGAACATTTACAAATATAGGCATAGATGGTACATTTCTTTCTTTTTCTTTTTTTTTTTTTTTTTTTTTTTTGCGTGTGGTTTTTGGCTGGGGCTGGGTTTGAACCTGCCACCTTCAGCATATGTGGCCAGCGCCCTACTCTTTTGAGCCACAGGCACTGCCCAGGTGCATTTCTTAAAATGATTGAATCCATCTATGACAAACCCACAGCAAACATTATACTGAATGGTGTAAAACTGAAAGCTTTTCCACTTAGAACTGGAAAGAGATAAGGATGTCCTACATCTCCACTACTATTCAACATTATGCTAAAAGTTCCAGCTAAGGCAATCAGGCAAAGCAGAAGATATAAAGGGCATCCAAATGGGGACAGAGCAGGCCAAACTCTCACTTTCTGTGGATGATAGAAGCTTATCCTTAGAAAACCCCAGAGACTCAACCACAAGACTCCTGGAAGTTATCAAGAAATAAAGTCATGTCTTAGAGTATAAAATCAATGTCAAAAAATCAGTAGCTTTTGTATACACCGATAACACCCAAGTAGAGAAGCTAATCAGAGATGTAGTTTCCTTCACAATAGCTTCAAAGAAAATGAAACACCTGGAGTATACCTAACAAACAAGGTGAGGAACCTCTACAAAGAGAATTATGAAACCCTAAAAAAAGAAATTACAGAAGACATTAACAAATTGAAGAATATACTACACTCTTGGCTGGGAGAATCAACATTGTTAAAATGTATATAGTACCCAAAGCAATCCACAGACTCAATGCAATCCCCATTAAAATACCAACATCATACTTTACAGAATTAGAAAAACAAGTTCTTCATTTTGTATTAAACCAGAAAAAACACATACACCCAAAGCAATTTTTAGTAATAAAAAGTAGGCTGGAGGCATTAGTCTATCAGACTTCAGGTTTATTACAAGTCTACAGTGGTCAAAAAGCATGATATTGGCACAAAAATAGCGACATAGATATATGGAATCAAATAGGAAACCAAGAGATGGAACAAGTCTCTTAAATCCATTTAATCTTTGATAAATCAAAAAATATATATAAAAGCATATACCGGGGGAAAGAACCACTATTCAATAAATGGTGCTGGGAAAACTAGATAACCACATGTACAAGACTGAAACTGGACCCAACTTTCAACACTTACAAAAATTGACTTGAGATGGATAAAAGATTCAAACCTAGGATATGAAATGATAACAATCCTATAAGAAGGTGTGAGAAAACTCTTGAGGATGTCAGCCTGGAGAAACATTTTATGAAGAAAACTTTAGCAGCAATCACAATAATAACAAAAATAAACAATTGTGACTTAATTAAACTGTAAACCTTCTGCACAGCTAGGACACAACAAATAAAACAAATTGACAACCTTCAGAATGAGAAAAGATATTTGCATATTATGAATCTGACAAGGCTTGATAACTATGATCATTAGAGAACTCAAATTAATGAACAAAAAGAGAAAATAATCCCATCTATCACGGGGCAAGAGACATGAAGATAACCTTCTCTGAGGAAGACAGATGAATGGCTAATAAACATATGGAAAAAATGCTCAATGGAGAATCCTCAAAGAACTCAAATTAGACTTGCCATTTGACCACAAATCTCAGTACTAGGCATCTACCCAGAAGAAAAAAATCATTCTATCACATAGAAATTTTGCACACAGAATGTTTATTCCAACCCAATTTATAATCACCAAGATGTGGAAACAACCAAAATGCCCATTAACTCAAGAGTGCATTAACAAGTTGTGGCATATGTATACCATGGATATTATTCAGCTGTAAGAAGAGATGGTGACTTTACATCTTTTGTATTAATGTGGATGGAGATGAAATATATTCTTCTTAGTAAAGTATCACAAGAATGGAAAAGCAAACATCCAATGTACTCAATTGTGTTATAAAGCTAGTAGACATCTAACACACACCCACATAGGAGAAAAATTTAATTCAATTCAAGTTGGGGTGAGGGTGAAGTAGGGAGGAGGAAGAGGAGAGGGGAATTAGTGTGCTCCCACTTAAAGAGCACAAGTTAGAGGAACATGGCATAACATACGGGTGCAAAAAAATTCAAAAATTGTGAACTGGTTGTTTGTGCCCTCATAAGACCCTGGAACTTAGAAAAAATAAATTTATAGAAATAAAAGGAAATATACTTTATCTTTACAATCCAATTCAAATAATTTTTGCAACTGTTTGAGATATTAAAAAAATCAAGAGATGCTTGTATTATGATGAATGAGTTTATGGAAGAAGGGAGCCAATAGCAGAGTTTAACAAGTAGTTCTCTTAACTGCTTTAAAAAATTGTAAAACATTTTAAATAGCTATAAGCAAAAGGAAGATATATCTCTTAACAGAAATTTTACTTGGTTATTTAGGAAATACTATTATCTCTGGAGGAATACATTTCATTTTCTCTATTTAGTTATGTGAATTTCACTGATGCATATGTATGCTTTTGTTATGCCAAACAGCATGAGGTAGTTTTAGTGCTTATTTTCTTCTGCTTTCTTTCTTTTTTTTTTTTAATTAAGAATTATACATCAAGGGACAGTGTATTATTCTGCGGCAAAATATATGCCTATAGACAAATCAGGAGGTAGCATTTAAGCACTGTTGCTATGGATGGAAACTTGAGGCTGGCAATATTGTCTAATTAGAAGTTTGCCCTGAGTGATCCTCTTCAAATCCACTAGGCTTTTAAATGTTAAACTATGATTGGTTTTAAATATATTTCTCTTGATGATAGCTGTTAGGGAAAATTTTAGATGAAAAATTTCCTGAAATAAATGAAACAGGATAATGGAAAAAATTAAATTTCTGGTAGGCTTCTCTACCTGATTGTAGATAGGCAGCTCAAAATAAGCATATCCTATACAGAACACTATCAATTTTTTTATTCCTTCTGTGTTCCTATTCTGAAAAATTACTTCAAATTTCTTACAACTCCCATATTAGAAATATTAGCTTGTTGGAGGCGGAGCAAGATGGCAGCCAAGTAACAGCTTCCTTGCATCTGGGCACCATGAGTCTGGGGAGATAGGACTCCAGGCATCTCTGGCTGGTGGGAACTGCCTATCATCACTCCTATGAAGATACAGGGAGTCAGCGAGAGACTTCTGGACCCCAAGAGGAGGACTAAAACAGTGGAAAACCGGCAAGTGGTCGCGTGTGTTCAATCCGTCTAAACCCACCCACAACTGTAAGTTCAGTAGCAGCGAGACTGCAAACCAGAAAGGCCTTACCTGTGAACTATTTTGATGTCCTTGGACTTGGCACTGAGTTGAACTGCCTTGGGGAAGGCCTGAGCGGGAGTGCGGAGAACTTTGGCCGTTGTCTAGGGCCCCAGTCTGAGCCGCTGAGCCAGACGGAGCTAATAGTGTTTGGCAGTGGTCACATGGATCCATTGTCAGTGATCTGCCCCGGCAAGCTCCGCCCTCAGGGTCGCAGAGCTAGAAACAGGTGGGAGCTGGTAACCCAGCAACCAAGTAGCCTAAGGGTGGGGTTTGAGCCGCCTTGCAGCCCTAACCCTCAGGGGCAGAGTGAGACCGGTTTTGGCACACTGAGTAAGTGGATAGCCACTTCAGCAGCGATTCCAGCGAGAAAGCTGGGAAAGCTTCTGCTCAGCAAGTTTACAAGTTCAAAGTGCCTTTTAAGTAGGCTGAAGAGAGATTTAGGGTGTCTACCTGCTGGGGTTTGAGAAATCAGCAGCCTCCAGTTGTATCAGAACTGTGACTAACATCTCATACCCCAGAAGACCACGTGTTGCCCAGACAATATTCAATAACATATACAAACTGCTTTGCTTTTGGTTCTGTATTTTTTTCTTTTTTTTTGTTTGGTTGTTTTTTTTTTGTTTCTTTATTTTGACGTTGCTGATGTTCTTCTGCTTTTTTAATTTCAATCTTTTCCACACAGATCCCGTTTTCTTTCTCAATTTTCCTAGTTTAATTATAATTTCCCATTGCTGCCTTTTTTAATAACTTCAACTTCATTTTTGCTAGTGTTTCTACCAATATAATTTGGTTTTTCACCCAATTTTATCCCCGTAAAGTTTTCTGTTTGCTTCTTTTGGTTTGATTTATAGCATTTTTGTCTTTCCTCTCTACTTGGCGGAGGTGGGGTACTGTGTCTGATCAGGTTAGCAAAGAGCTGCTGACCTCAAGGGAACCACGCAACTGGGCACCCCCAGAAGGTGGGGTTTTTTACGGTTGTGTCAAAGTACCCTACTGTACACCTATATTGCCCTGTCTCCCTCTTTCTGTGCGTCTCTTCTTTTTGTCAATATTCCTTATACCCACCCCCTCTCCTTTCTCTATCTTTCTTTTTTTCTTTTCACTCGGTCCTCCTTTCTTTCATCCCCTTTTCTTGCTCTTCAACCTTCTCACCTTTCTGGTCCTGTAACCCTTAGTCCACAGGCACAAGAACTTAAAGAGCAAGAGGAAGTGAAAGGAAAATTAGGGCAAGGAAACAGATAAAAGAAACCACTCATGAGGAAGAATCAGCAGAAAACTCCAGGCAACATGAAAAACCAGTCTAGAACAACCCCACCAAGGGACCATGAGGTAGCTACAGCAGATGATTCCACCAGTATAGAAATGTTAGGAATGACAGAAAGGGAATTTAGAATACACATGTTGAAAACAATGAAAGAAATGATGGAAACAATGAAGGAAATTGCTAATAAAGTGGAAAATAACCAAAAGGAAATCCAAAAACAGAATCAAATAAGAGATGAACGATATGAAGAATATAAAAAGGATATAGCAGACCTGAAGGAACTGAAACAGTCAATTAGGGAACTTAAAGATACAATGGAAAGTATCAGCAACAGGTTAGACCATGCAGAAGAAAGAATTTCAGAGGTAGAAGACAAAGTTCTTGAGATAACTCAGACAGTAAAAGAGGCAGAAAAGAAGAGAGAGAAAGCAGAACGTTCACTGTCAGAATTATGGGACTTTGTGAAGCGTTCCAACATACGAGTTATAGGAATTCCAGAAGGGGAAGAAGAATGCCCCAGAGGAATGGAAGCCATACTAGAGAATATTATAAAAGAAAATTTCCCAAATATCACCAAAGAGTCTGACATACTGCTTTCAGAGGGATATCGGACCCCGGGTCGCCTCAACTCTAACCGAGCTTCTCCAAGACACATTGTGATGAACCTGTCCAAAGTCAAGACAAAAGAAAAGATTCTGCAAGCTGCCAGGAGTAAGCGCCAGTTGACCTACAGGGGCAAATCCATCAGAGTTACCGCAGACTTCTCTAATGAAACTTTCCAAGCAAGAAGACAATGGTCATCTACCTTTAATCTACTTAAACAGAACAATTTTCAGCCCAGAATTCTGTACCCTGCTAAGCTAAGCTTCAAAATTGACGGAGAAATCAAATCATTTACAGATATAAAAACATTGAGGAAATTCGCCACAACAAGACCAGCTCTACAGGAAATACTTCAACCTGTTCTGCACACTGACCACCACAATGGATCAGCACCAAAGTAAGAACTCAGAAATCAAAGGACAGAACCTAACCTCCACACTGATGCAAAAGACAAAACTAAGCAATGGACTCTCACAAAATAAGACGAATAGAATACTACCACACTTATCAATTATCTCAATAAATGTTAATGGCTTGAATTCCCCACTGAAGAGACATAGATTGGTTGACTGGATTAAAAAACACAAGCCATCCATTTGCTGTCTGCAAGAAATACACCTGGCTTCAAAAGACAAATTAAAGCTCCGAGTCAAGGGTTGGAAGACAATTTTTTAGGCAAATGGAATTCAGAAGAAAAGAGGAGTTGCAATCTTATTTTCAGATACATGTGGATTTAAAGCAACTAAAGTCAAAAAAGACAAAGATGGTCACTTTATATTGGTCAAGGGGAAACTACAACAAGAAGACATTTCAATTCTAAATATTTATGCACCCAATTTAAATGCTCCCAGATTCTTGAAGCAGACCTTACTCAGTCTGAGCAATATGATATCTGATAATACCATCATAACAGGGGACTTTAACACACCTCTTACAGAGCTGGACAGATCCTCTAAACAGAAATTAAACAAAGATGTAAGAGATTTAAATGAGACCCTAGAACAACTACGCTTGATAGACGCATATAGAACACTCCACCCCAAAGATAAAGAATATACATTCTTCTCATCACCCCATGGAACATTCTCCAAAATTGATCATATCCTGGGACACAAAACAAATATCAACAGAATCAAAAGAATTGAAATTTTACCTTGTATCTTTTCAGACCATAAGGCACTAAAGGTGGAACTCAACTCTAACAAAAATGCTCAAGCCCACCCAAAGGCATGGAAATTAAACAATCTTCTGTTGAATAACAGATGGGTGAAGGAAGAAATAAAACAGGAAATCATTAACTTCCTTGAGCATAACAACAATGAAGACACAAGCTACCAAAACCTGTGGGATACGGCAAAAGCAGTTTTGAGAGGAAAATTCATCGCTTTAGATGCCTACATTCAAAAAACAGAAAGAGAGCACATCAATAATCTCACAAGAGATCTTATGGAATTGGAAAAAGAAGAACAATCTAAGCCTAAACTCAGTAGAAGAAAAGAAATATCCAAAATCAAATCAGAGATCAATGAAATTGAAAATAAAAGAATCATTCAGAAAATTAATGAAACAAGGAGTTGGTTTTTTGAAAAAATAAATAAAATAGATAAACCATTGGCCAGACTAACGAGAAATAGAAAAGTAAAATCTCTAATAACCTCAATCAGAAACGATAAAGGGGAAATAACAACTGATCCCACAGAGATACAAGAGATCATCTCGGAATACTACCAGAAACTCTATGCCCAGAAATTTGACAATGTGAAGGAAATGGATCAATATTTGGAATCACACCCTCTCCCTAGACTTAGCCAGGATGAAATAGACCTTCTGAACAGACCAATTTCAAGCACTGAGATCAAAGAAACAATAAAAAAGCTTCCAACCAAAAAATGCCCTGGTCCAGATGGCTTCACTCCAGAATTCTATCAAACCTTCAAGGAAGAGCTTATTCCTGTACTGCAGAAATTATTCCAAAAAACTGAGGAAGATGGAATCTTCCCCAACACATTCTATGAAGCAAACATCACCCTGATACCAAAACCAGGAAAAGACCCAAACAAAAAGGAGAATTTCAGACCAATCTCACTCCTGAACATAGACGCAAAAATTCTCAACAAAATCCTAGCCAATAGATTACAGCTTATCATCAAAAAAGTCATTCATAATGATCAAGTAGGCTTCATCCCAGGGATGCAAGGCTGGTTTAACATATGCAAGTCTATAAACGTTATCCACCATATTAACAGAGGCAAAAATAAAGATCACATGATCCTCTCAATAGATGCAGAAAACGCATTTGATAAAATCCAGCATCCTTTTCTAATTAGAACACTGAAGAGTATAGGCATAGGTGGCACATTTCTAAAACTGATTGAAGCTATCTATGACAAACCCACAGCCAATATTTTACTGAATGGAATAAAACTGAAAGCTTTTCCTCTTAGAACTGGAACCAGACAAGGTTGTCCGCTGTCACCTTTACTATTCAACGTAGTGCTGGAAGTTCTAGCCAATACAATTAGGCAAGACAAGGAAATAAAGGGAATTCAAATGGGAGCAGAGGAGGTCAAACTCTCCCTCTTTGCTGACGACATGATCTTATACTTAGAGAACCCCAAAGACTCAACCACAAGACTACTAGAAGTCATCAAAAAATACAGTAATGTTTCAGGATATAAAATCAATGTCCACAAGTCAGTAGCCTTTGTATACACCAATAACAGTCAAGATGAGAAGCTAATTAAGGACACAACTCCCTTCACCATAGTTTCAAAGAAAATGAAATACCTAGGAATATACCTAACGAAGGAGGTGAAGGACCTCTATAAAGAAAACTATGAAATCCTCAGAAAGGAAATAGCAGAGGATATTAACAAATGGAAGAACATACCATGCTCATGGATGGGAAGAATCAACATTGTTAAAATGTCTATACTTCCCAAAGCTATCTACCTATTCAATGCCATTCCTATCAAAGTACCTACATCGTACTTTCAAGATTTGGAAAAAATGATTCTGCGTTTTGTATGGTGCCGCACCTACGGCACCATAGCCGTAGTGAGGCGGCGCTGTCCGCGTTCTAGAACGACGGGAAGGTGGATTGTGCTCCACGGAGCTTAGCCCCCAGCGCCCCCAGTATGCACAGCATCAGAAATGTTGCCTAGCATGCTCAGTTACCCGCTTAAGTTTAAAGATTGTGGCATCTATTCATGTGTTTGTCATTCTGTACCAGAAGTCTGTTTGTTCTGATAAACTATCAATATGTACTTTCTTAAGAATGAACACAATACACTGTTGATCCAAATATAACACCACCTCATGAGCTTGCTAGACTCAGTGGCACTACTAATGAACACACAAAGAGGTTTTTCCCACCATAAATATCAGTGAGGACAGAAAAAACCAAATGAATGCATAAGCAGAACTTTTACAAGACATGACCTCCCACAATAAGGATTTGTTCAAACATCTTGCTTCACTAATTTTCATATGTAATACAAATCAATAGAGTAGTTTAATGTTTAACAAACAATCAATTATGAATCAAAGTATAGTTACTAATAAGAGTAAAAATATATAGAAAATATATATAAAAGTAGTCAAGCATTATACATAAAAGAATATGTCCAGCTGTTTTAAAAATAAGATCATAAGAAACTGAAAAGAGTTGCAGGACTGAGAAGAGTTGTAAGCCTTGACATTCCTGAAGAGGGAGTAAGCAGGTGTTACTGATAAACCACCTCCCTCCGGAGAGCAAAACCTTGAAAACATGTAATGCATGATAAACCGCATATGCAGACACAAAGATAATTTACAAGCATAAGCAGAATGAAGATTACATTGTTTGAACCTTGGAAAGAAAATGTATAAATACCAACATATACTCTCAGTAAAATTTGCAGCTGCATACTTTAACCCGTAGTGTGCCAGACTGTCATTCCTGCGCTGACCTCTCAACTTTCCTCGTTCCTTCTCCCTGCTTTCCCTCGGACTGGAGCCCACCGACAGGGTGGTCCGTGGCAGTATGGAACCGGAAAAAACCCCGTATAGCTAAGGCAGTTCTTAGTAACAAAAATAAAGCTGGGGGCATCAGCATACCAGATTTTAGTCTGTACTACAAAGCCATAGTGCTCAAGACAGCATGGTACTGGCACAAAAACAGAGACATAGACACTTGGAATCGAATTGAACACCAAGAAATGAAACTAACATCTTACAACCACCTAATCTTTGATAAACCAAACAAGAACTTACCTTGGGGGAAAGACTCCCTATTCAATAAATGGTGTTGGGAGAACTGGATGTCTACATGTAAAAGACTGAAACTGGACCCACACCTTTCCCCACTCACAAAAATTGATTCAAGATGGATAAAGGACTTAAATTTAAGGCATGAAACAATAAAAATCCTCAAAGAAAGCATAGGAAAAACACTGGAAGATATTGGCCTGGGGGAAGACTTCATGAAGAAGACTGCCATGGCAATTGCAACGACAACAAAAATAAACAAATGGGACTTCATTAAACTGAAAAGCTTCTGTACAGCTAAGGACACAATAACCAAAGCAAAGAGACAACCTACACAATGGGAAAGGATATTTGCATATTTTCAATCAGACAAAAGCTTGATAACCAGGAACTATAGAGAACTCAAGTTAATCCACATGAAAAAAGCCAACAATCCCTTATATCAATGGGCAAGAGGCATGAATAGAACTTTCTCTAAAGATGACAGACGAATGGCTAACAAACACATGAAAAAATGTTCATCATCTCTATATATTAGAGAAATGCAAATCAAAACAACCCTGAGATATCATCTAACCCCAGCGAGATTGGCCCACATCACAAAATCTCAAAACTGCAGATGCTGGCGTGGATGTGGAGAGAAGGGAACACTTTTACACTGCTGGGGGGACTGCAAACTAGTACAACCTTTCTGGAAGGAAGTATGGAGAAACCTCAAAGCACTCAACCTAGACCTCCCATTCGATCCTGCAATCCCATTACTGGGCATCTACCCAGAAGGAAAAAATTCCTTTTATCATAAGGACACTTGTAGTAGACTGTTTATTGCAGCTCAATTTACCATTGCCAAACTGTGGAAACAGCCTAAATGCCCACCAACCCAGGAATGGATTAACAAGCTGTGGTATATGTATACCATGGAATACTATTCAGCTATTAAAAAAAATGGAGACTTTACATCCTTCGTATTGACCTGGATGGAAGTGGAAGACATTATTCTTAGTAAAGCATCACAAAAATGGAGAAGCATGAATCCTATGTACTCAATCTTGATATGAGGACAATTAATGAAAATTAAGTTTATGGGGGGGGAAGCAGAAAGAGGGATGGAGGGAGGAGGGTTGGGCCTTAGTGTGTGTCACACTTTATGGGGGCAAGACATGATTGCAAGAGGGACTTTACCTAACAATTGCAATCAGTGTAACTGGCTTATTGTACCCTCAATGAATCCCCAACAATAAAAAATAAATAAATAAATAGACAAAAAAAAAAAAAAAAGAAATATTAGCTTGTTGGTTCTCCACCAGGGCAGCACATTAAAATAGCATAGGAAGTTTGATTTTCATTAATAGAGATTTTTAGAGCAGTTTCAGATTTACAGGAAAGTCGATAGGGAAGTCCAAAGATTTTACATACCTCCCCCCAATCCCATACACAAGTTCCTTTAAATTTACGTCGTCCACCAGTGAGGTGCATTTGTTACAATTAATGAACCAATATCGATACATTACTATTATTATTAACTAAAGTCCATAGTTTTCCTCAGAATTACTCTTTTTGTTTTACATTCAATTGGTTTAGACAAATGTCAAAAACACATAATAACATGTATCCATCTACATAGTACAGAATAGTTACAGTGGCCTAAAATTCGCCGGCCTCACATATTCATCTCTCTCTCTCTTCCCCAGAACTCCTGGAAACTACTAATATTTTTACTGTTTCCACCATTTGCCTTGTCCAAAATTTCATGTTTGGATCATAAAGTTTGTTACTTTTTCAGATTGGCTTCTTTCTCTTGGCAGTATGCTTTTAAATTCCCCCCCATGTTGTTCCATGGCTATGATAGCTAATTTATTTTTCTCTTTGAATAATATTCCACGGTACAGATGTACTACTTTTTTTTTCTTTTTGTCCATTCACTTATTGCTTCCATGTTTTGGTAATTATGATAATGTTCTTATAAACACTCAGGTATAGGTCTTTGTGTGGACCTAAGTTTTTAACTCATTTAGGCATGTATCAGGAAGCGAGCTTGCTGGATCGTATGGTAAGAATATTTTCAGCTTTGTAAGAAACTACCATAATTTCTTCCAAAGTAGCAATAAAATTTTGCATTCCCACCCAGCAATGAATGAGTTTATGCTGTTCCACATTCTTACCAGCATTTGTTGTGGTCAATATTTGGATTTTTAGCAATTCTATTAATGTGTGTAGTGTTATCTTCTTGTTCTTTAAATTGTTCTAATTTTCTCATGACACATGAGATTGAGTATATTTTAACGTGATTATTTCCCATCTACACATTTTCTTTGGTGAGGTACTCAGATATTTTACACATTTTTTATTGGTTTGGATATTTTCTTATTGTTACATTTTATGAGCTTTTTGTATATTTTAAATATCAGTCCTTTATCAAATATGTGTTTTGCAAAGATTTTCACATGTTTCCCAATACCTTAAATGTTTTCACTATAACTGCCACAATTCAAACCCTCATCATCTTGCATAATATTTATCAACTGTCTCCCTGAAACACTTTAGTTGAATTCCTATTGCACGCTGAAAAAAAAAAAAAAAGGCTAATTTACTTAGGAAGACATGAGAAGCCTCCATAAGTAGGCACCATCTTTTTTAATCTAGGAGTAAAGCAAATATATCTCAAAAGACTGTTAAGTCTATAGAATTGATGAGAATTATGAACTTCTGATTTACCAGATCTGAGATTACTGTTCTATTCCTCCTCTTGCTATTACTTCCTAAACCAAGACACATCTTCCTTAACACTCATCTTACCTCATCTTCCAATAACCTTTAACTTCAGCAATATCTCCCTTCTCTGAAACCTAATTGTACTAATAATTTTACCATAAAGTTTACAATTTATTAGTTTCAAGTAATTTCATTACTATCAAAGTATTATCCTAAGAAAAACTGTATGATACTTAAGAACAGAAATTCTCTCCTTCATTGCTTGACATTTCCAACATCACCTAACATTAGTCTGGGTACACAGTAGGTACTCATATATTTTAACAATTGATTTAGTAAATTATAAAATTTTAAGACTTTTCAGAATCCATCAGTCCATCAATATTCGTCTTTTACTTATACAGTTACATTAATATTTATATTTCTATTGATTTCCCATGTGCCAGGAACTCTGCTACGTACTAGAGATAGAAATATTAGTAAGACCAGGTCTCTGCCTGTAGAGGAAACTGAACCCCGATCTTTAGCACAAAACTCACTTCCTACTTGAGAAACCTGGAGAATTATGAGAATGGCATGTGAGTTGTGTGCATGCAGGAGATCAGAAAAGTGGCCTCCAAGAGAAAATGTATGTGTGAGGTGTGGCAATAATAATTATAGTCTAGATTCTCTAGATTCCAAAGGGCTCTTGATGCTGGAGGCAAAGGTTGTGCTCAAGGTCTGTGGTGTTGCAAAACCAAGTGGAGATATTCTATCTGACACTTTCCATATCCCCCTCTTTTTAATCCTGATGTCTGATAAGTAACTTTTAACTACTTCTTCCTGCTTTGTTATAATAAATACAGGCCCAAGGTTTACTCTGGAGGGCTCCTCCAGGGTTCCTCAGTCCCCTGAGACAGATTTTGTGTCAAGTCTCTTCATACCTTGCACCAACACCCTCTCTTCTGGTGACCCCAAACTCCGTAAACTTCCTATATATATAAGACAACAGGTTATACTCTGTTTGAAAAAACATATATGGAAACAGATTATACTGCCATTACTAAGCACTCTCCTAGAGAGAAGCATAGGCTTCTATGGTCACACAAAAGATCAATCAATACAATTTGGGGCTGGGTATGGATAAGCTTTCTTAGAGGAAATGACATGTAAATTCATTTGAGTCATAAGGAAGAGTAAAGATTCACTCACAGGTATTTACCAACTGAAATTGATGTATAATGCATTAAAACACAAATGCACACATGCCCACACACATACAGGTATCCATCAAATTTGTGTGCAATTTAAAATAAAATTGTGTGTACACAAACTTGATGGACACCCTGTAAAACAACATTTTGTGTAATAATCTTAAATTAGGAACTATTCAAATATCCATAAACAATAGAATGGCTATAAAAACGTTTTCAGTAGAATACTAAATAGCAATGAGAATGTGTGAACTACTGATGTAAGTAAACATAGAGATAAATCTCACAAATATGTAGAGCAAATGAAGCACCATATAAAGAAATACATAAGGTACAGTCAAATAAATTTCAAGAAATAGTCAAAATACTCTATTGTAAGAATGGCAAGATTTCAGGAGAAGGAGATACCCTGTTTCCCTGAAAATAAGACAGTGTCTTATTTTAAGGTGTGCTCCCAAAGATGTGCTAGGTCTTATTTTCAGGGGACATCTTATCTTTCCTGTAAGTAGGTCTTATTTTTGGAGGATGTCTTATTTTCGGGGAAAAAGGGTAGCTACCTTAAGGTATTATCAAGTATTTTATAGGATTACTGTTAAGGTTTTCTTTCTTCATCTGAGTGGTGGTTACATGGTATTATTCATGGATATCAACTTACCAAGAGTAAGAAATGTGGTATGGGTAAGAAAATAAAATCAGTTAAATATTATTATTGAATACCAAAATTTCAGGCAACAAATTGCAAGAGATGAAGCTAGAAGGCTTAAAAACATCATGCAGAGATGAGACTTTATCCTGAAGATACTTGGAAGCAATGAACTATTCTAATCAGAGAAAAGGTATAATAACTCTATTTTTAAAACATTTTCCTGGATTCTCTGGGGGAAAATACTCTGCAGAGAAATAAATAATGGTAGTAGAAAGACAGAAGAGAGGCTATTAGAGTAGTTCAAATGGTAAACAAAATTATAGTGAGGTGTAATAGTGAAGATAGAGAAAAGTGGACATAATCCAGATATATTTTCAAGGTACTGTTGACAGAACCTGGTCATAATTTATATTTGGTAGCTAAAGAGAAAGAGGAAAATCAGGAATGATTTTTGGATTTCTATATTTGCCTTTATAAATTTGTTTCTCAGAAGAAATTGTGTTCTGGCAACAGATGTATATTTAAGGTTGTAAATCTGAACAGAGAAAGACCAGAGATGCATAATGCCAACATTTATCTGCCCTAATCTTAGCCTCATCAACCGCCCATCACCTTACACACACTATAGTAAGTTGCAGACCCATCAATGTCTTGCTTATTTTCCCCCATACTGCTCTCCTGCCCTATCCTAGCTATTGCCTTATTGCTGTCCAGTCGTACATTACCCCACTATTGGAGAGGCACTCAAAAATATTAGACTACTCTAACGTACTAAGTACAATGATACCTTTTGAAAGAGGGTTACCCAAATTAATGTATTTTGCCAATAGAATTTTGTCAAAGGCTTGATTTGCCTTAATCAAATTAATTGCTTGATTAGCAATTAATCAAAGGCTTGATTTGCCTTAATCAAATTAATTGCTTGATTAGCAAGCCCTAATATAACCCTTTATTGGCTGATCTTGATTTCCGTAAGTCAACTCTTCACTTACTTTTTGTACAGTTTCCCAAACTGTGATCTGCAAACAAGTGTAGTCAGAATCACCAGGAAAACTTTAATAAGATATTGTTAATAAGATAGAGTCTGAGACTATATCCACTTCATCTATCTTAAATATAAATCTACTTGATCTATTTTCAATATAAATATTGGTATGTGCCTGTTTTTGCAAGAATATAGAAATCAAAGGCAAGAAATGTAGATAGCCAACATGATGGAGTGGAGTCAGGATCTAGAAGGCTGACAGAAGCTACAATTACTATTTTCCTGTATTTAGACAGCTGATTAAAACATCAGCTCACATTTTCATTCTCCTCTGTGGCTCTACATTAGTCTTCACTTTCTCTCTGAAATTTTATTTTCTTAAGTTATTCATAAATATGATTCAAACAAGGTAGATCCAGAATAGCATCCTTAGTTCCTGAATTTAGATCTTCTCAGTGTCCATCACTGATTGTTAGTTATAACAGGGACTACAATTGTAATACCTCAATTCCAAATTCCTAGCATAGAGAAGATGAACAATTCTCTATGGAGCAAGTATAAGATACTGATTCAATCAACCACGGACAGAGGAGAAAGTCATATGACTCACTGTTCACCCAACAGACTGTGTGAATAGACTAAGAACTGAATATAGGTACTAGATCACAGTGTACAGCAGTTGGAAGAAATTTGAGTACTCTGAATTATAAAAAGCTCTTTCTTCCAGTCAGTGAACTGTGCCTTCATAAATTTGGGGTATTTTATCAGCCTGTATACACTTGTTTGTGTCACTCTTCCCTCTTTTTCATATTCTCTAGAGCATATATATATATATTTCTTTTTTCATTTGTCCTTCCTTTCTTTTCTTTTCTCTTCTTTTTTTTTTTTTTTTTTTTGAGACAGAGTTTCACTTTGTTACCTTCATCAGAGTGCTATGGCATCATAGCTCACAGCAACCTCCAACTGTTGGGCTTAAGCAATTCTCTTACATCAGTCTCCCAAGTAGCTGGGACTACAGGGGCCCACCACAATGCCCAGCTATTTTTAGTGACTGGGTCTCACTCTCGCTCAGGCTGGTCTTCAACCTGTGATCTCAGGGTAATCCACCAGCCTCGGCCTCCCAGAGTGCTAGGATTACAGGAGTGAGCCACCACACTAGACCTCATTTGTTCTTCTTTTCTTTATTGTTTAATTATTTCTCCATTCCTTTCCCTCACTTGCCATTCCTCTCTGGCTCCCTCCCTCCTTCCCTTCATCCTTCCTTGTTTGTCTCTCTTCTGATTAATGCCAGTAGTGCACTAATCCTTATAAAATACAGCTTTAACTATTATCAGAAACACTAATTTAATGGAATATGATAATGAGAACAGATTGACATTGTCAAGGTTAATGGCCAAATCATCTGTAACAAGATATATTTAAAGTCAAATGGACTATTTTATTCATGGCATTTGAAAATGTGAATAGCATTATGTAAATGTATCTGAAGTGTTTCGCTGTTTCATCTTGGATAGATAATTGCAACAGTATCAAAGTTGGATCTGTGGCCTTTTAGAAATCTCAGACTTTAAATTCATTCCAGGATGCCTTTCCCTCTGAAAAGAGAAATGCCAGGGGAAATTGTCATACAAAGAAAGAAAGGGAATTAATGGTTGTATTTTTTGAGCAATGATGAGCCTTCTGGAATTTTTATTCAATAAAAAGCTGGGCAATATCACAGAAAAGTCAAATCTATTGGCAGTCCAGTTTTACGTTACCCTAGTCATTGGGAAGGCACTCAAAGGCCATTAGATTACTCTGAAGTACTAAGTACAATGATTTCCTTTGAAAGAGTGCTACTCACATTAATGTACTTTGCTAATAGAATTTTGCACAAGGCTGAACTTGGGAAATTTCAGAACAGTCTTAACTCTGCTAACTCATTCCTTGGTGAAACTTCAGTTACTTGTTAATTGCCTATGATAATAGTCATCTGAAAAGATCTACTGCTTTTTGAAGAATAATATTTTTTTTGATAAGAGTTCATTTAAATAAAAGAAAAAAATTAAAAGAGAAAATTAAGGGCCAAGTGAGCTTTTAAAGAAACAAGAAACAAATCTATTAATGCATTTCAATTTATTATAGGAAAATAACATTTTGCAAATAATTTCTGATCTATTTTCCTCCATAGAAAACAAGCAAACAACAAAACCAAACTTTCTCAAAGCAATGGTACTTTTCATTATTAATATTTCCTAAACTCAAATTCATTGAAATAAATTTTATATGGTACCTAACTACTCTACACAAGCATTGAGTTGGGGTCACAGGACAAATATATATTATTTCCACTACCACCTTAAGACTAAAAAACTATTAGGAAAAAGCTCACATGTACATAAGCTTTTACTGAAGTTAGTTAGATGTAGTAACATGTTGGCAACCAGGAAAAGAGGAGGAAAGAGAAAACAGGTTTCTATCAGGGTTTACTGAAGAAATGGATAAGAGTGGGTCTTTGAGGGAAGTTTAAAACACTTTTTTAAGAAGCATATCTAGCCATCACTGGGAATTGAATAGATGGGGAAAACAAGCACCGCAACTGGGATGATATAATTAGAATATGAATGAGGAGATAGATGAAATATTGTAAGACAAAAAAAAAATGAGTTAGATTTTGTGAATGAGTGTGTGAGGAAGGGAATAAAGGTGATAAAGTAGAATTAAGACGGGCTACATTTTTGTGTGTGGTGACTGGGCAGATGGTGGAATCACAACAGGTGGGATTACACCAGCAGTGCATCTTACAAGGGTATACGTAAAACTTGGTAAATGTGGAATGTAAGTGTCTTGGCACAGTAACTGAGAGAATGCCAGGAAGGCTATGTTAACCAGTGTGATGAAAGTGTGTCAAACGGTCTGTGAAGCTAGTGAATGATGCCCCATCATCATATCAATGTACACAGCTATGATTTATTAAAAAAAGAAAAGAAAAGAAAAAGAAAATAAGAACATAGTTTTGGAGAAGTGGAAGGGAAATAATGAAATGATTGACTTTATATAGAAAATTTGAAATATACAAATATATCCATAAAGACTACATAAATAGAAATGAGTATAAAATGTCCATAATTAAATAAAAGAATAATATATGTAAATACAAAGACATACAAGTAAACCTTTAAGAAAATAAGACATAAAACTATTATATCTTAGTCTTTGGAATAGATAGATAAGGAAGGTGGAAAGGACAAAGTACATCATTGTTATAAATAGATAAATGCATAGCATAATGCTATGAAATGTATAAAAAGTTATCCATAAAGAACATAAAAAGAAAATCAGAGAGTTAAGGAAAAAATATGCAGAGAAAAATGCCAGACCAAAACAGGTAAGTTCTTCAAAAAGAGGGCGGTTGGTTAACAGGGTCATTTCTCCCTATTTTCTCATAGTGATTAGTAATGAAATAATTGAATCCTGAATATATATGTGATAAAAAAGTTTGTTACCTAACAGAAGATATGTCAATAAATGAATAAAATTGATAATTTCATATCAAGCAGATGAAGTAGTCAATTTTACCTTTAACAATGCTTGCTACTATCTCATCTGGTATGTAAAAAATATGTGTGTACGTGTGTGTGTGTGTGTATGTTATGTTATATCACAAGTATCTGGGCATAGGTGGCAAGTAAATGGATGAGGAAAATATATACAAATACAGTATATGTATGTATCCCTGTTTCTGTCTACATTAATGCAAAAGTAAAGGTTACTCTAAGTATGTACCCATACAATATTTTTAAAGATTTCTTCTCTGACAAAGTTAACATTGACTATACCAACACCTGACTGTAACTATCTCGAAATGAGACGCAATCTTTCCTTTCTTTCTTTGTAAAATCCAGTGGCTAGCAGCTTCACCAGAGACAAAATAGCAAACTCTATGTAGTATTCTTTTATCCTATAATCTGTCACACTGTCTAATGTAACATGAAAGGATAGATACACTATTTAAACCTTCACACTTGATAGTCATAACACAATCATTTAAACTACCCTAATTGGTTCATCATGGAAGGGCAGGCTGTGAATGGATTGTTCATTGAGGCACTTGGCCAAAGAATTCATAGTATATCCTGGAAGAGCTCCTTGCTTGAAAGGGTTTCTGTTCAAAAAATAACTTGGAAAGAAATTCCAGCCTAGATATATTCCAGAATATCATCATAGTTTATTTAAAGTCTCACTAAAAATTGAAGACCTTACTAGAACTCTTTGAATGGCATGAAAAACAGAGTACTATTTCTAACAGATTCTGTGTGGCATAAGAACCACAGCAATAAAGAACATTTAGGAAATATGTTAAGTATCTTCTGTTTATCCCCCCAAAATACATGCTTATTATCTACTCATTTAGCTTTCAGGTTGTGCTTTCTAAAAAATATGTATTAGGAACTTTAAATTAATAAAAAATACATTTGAGGGCTGGGTGCGGTGGCTCATGCTTATAATCCTAACACTCTGGGAGGCTGAAGCAGGGTGATTTCCTGAGCTCATGAGTTCACGACCAGCCTGAGATAAAGTGAGATTCCATCACTAAAAAAAAAAGAAATAGCTGGACATTGTGGCAGGGGCCTATAGTCCCACCTACTCAGGAGGCTGAGGCAAGAGGATCACTTGACCCCAAGAGTTTGAATTTTCTGTGAGCTATGATACCATGGCATTCTGCCATGGGCAACAAAGTGAGGCTCTGTCTCAAAAAAAAAAAAAAAAAGACATGGAAGCAAGCTTCAGAGTTTACCCCCACAGAACTTAACTGAATCAACTGCTTTCATAGAAAAGTCCCCTTATTAGGCCAAAGGTTGATATAAATCAATATTGCTTTTGAAATTGGCCTTTAAATGAGAAAATAATTTATAGAGTGCGGTACCTGTGGCTCAGTGAGTAGGGTGCTGGCTCCATATACCGAGGGTGGCGGGTTCAAATCCGGGCCCAGCCAACCTGCAACAATAACAAAAATAGCCAGGCATTGTGGAGAATGCCTTTGGTCCCAGTTACTTGGGAGGCTGAGGCAAGAGAATCACCTAAGCCCAAGAGCTGGAGGTTGCTGTGAGCTGTCACGCCACAGCACTCTACCGAGGGCGACAAAATAACACTCTGTCTCAAAAAAAAAAGAAAAGAAAGAAAAAGAAAAAAATAATTTGTAGACCTGCTACATGTTATTCCTTACTTCCAAAATCATATCACATCCATCTTTAGCTCTAACAAAACTAATTAGAAAAGCATATGAAATAAACCAAGCATATTTCATAGCAAAGTTTCTATGAAAACAAGGTCAATCTAAATCTACATTTTGAATATATATGTAACTAATTAGAAAGATTCTTGCTGCCAAAAACATTTGAGAAAGTTTTTCTCTCAATATCACAAATTGTGTATTTCTCACCATATTCTAACTCAGCATTTCCATAGCCCTGATCCCAAAGTGATGCAAATTGTAGCCAAAATTTTAAAATATACAAAGACCTTTATTTGTGAGAAGACTAAGAGAGAATGTTGGGAAAAATTATTGAAGCTCTATCTCTATGGTATGTTTTTCAATATTTATGTATTCACAGTACAACAACCCTTGTTCTTCTAGTTCCTTAGTTGAAAGAAGTTAAATGATGCCAATGTATTTTTGACTTCTGTCTTCTCTTGAGATAATTTCTAGCATACCCATTTAGTTTTTGGCTCAGAAAGTTTAACTCTTTATTCATATCTTAGAATAATACAAAAAAAATACAAAATATAAAGAATTTGTAGAAATATTTTGAGAAAGGATGCTGAAAATTCATTCATGTATCTGCCTATTTCTACTTTGAGAATGTTAAGGTGAGTGAATTGCCTTGTTAAACAGGTAGAACATTCTGTTCTAACCTCAAAACAGTTCTATTTAGGGAACATACATGTTAAGGCTCTAAGACTTTAACTTGTGTGCCAACCAAGTTGCCCCTTCTCTAGTTAAGCATACCCTCGCTTCTTTTTTTTGTATATATACTCACCTACTATCTAAGTTATATTTACTTGCACATACTTGTTAGGTAGGGACTATACCTCCTCTTTATTTACAAACACTCCACTTATTCTATAATGCCTAGTTAAGTGTTCTTTGTAACTTATAGAGTGACCTTCACAGAGTAGACACTTAAATGCTCGTGCTTAATAACATAATTAATATAAAGTGAGAATTCTATAAATATTGTTCACTTAGTAGTGTTGTTACCCTGAACACTTTTCTAAATATTATTTAGGAGAGTTATTTTTCAAATCTGAGTCATTTATTTGGTATCATTCATCATGCTTAAGCAATGGAAAATAGAATGGCATACTAATTTATTATGAAATAATCCTCCCAGCTTATCACATTTAAGCATCCTTCCCAAGTGATTGTTTCTGACCTTAGTATCAGCTAGTATCATTTTTAGTGAAACCCTCTCTTGTCAAAATTCACTGAATACTCTCATTTTAGACCTCATCATCTTCTAAGCCAGTAGTTCTCAACTTCCTAATGCCACGACCCTTTAATACAGTTCCTCATGTTGTGGTGACCCCCGAAAATAATTATATGGTTGCGAGTCACCACAACATAAGGAACTGCATTAAAGGGTCATGGCATTAGGAAGGTTGAGAACCACTGTTCTAAGCATTGCTATGAATCCATTTAACTTCACCTGTGCATAGATAGTAAAATTGTACATAAAAGTCTTTCATGTCCTGAATGACAGGGGTTTAATATAACAAATGAGTATTTGGGGGGAAGATTAAATTCTTATATAATAAAGGACAATTTTATTTATTTATTTATTTATTTTTAGTAAATCATAACTGTGTACATTAATGCGATCATGGGGCACCATACACTGGTTTTATGGACCGTTGGACACATTTTCATTACACTGGTTAACATAGTCCTCCTGGCATTTTCGTAGTTATTGTGTTAAGACATTTACATTCTACATTTACTAAGTTTCACATATACCCTTGTAAGATGCACTACAGGTGTAATCCCTCCCTCCACCCACCTCCCCCCTCCCTCCCCTCCCTTTCCCCCTTCCCCCTATTCTTAGGTTATAACTAGGTTATAGCTTTCATGTGAAAGCCATAAATTAGTTTCATAGTAGGGCTGAGTACACTGGATACTTTTTCTTCCATTCTTGAGATACTTTACTAAGAAGAATATGTTCCAGCTCCATCCATGTAAACATGAAAGAGGTAAAGTCTCCATCTTTCTTTAAGGCTGCATAATATTCCATGGTGTACATGTACCACAATTTATTAATCCATTCATGGATCGATGGGCACTTGGGCTTTTTCCATGACTTAGCAATTATGAATTGGGCTGCAATAAACATTCTGGTACAAATATCTTTGTTATGATATGATTTTTGGTCTTCTGGGTATATGCCTAGTAGAGGAATTATAGGATTGAATGGCAGATCTATTTTTAGATCTCTAAGTGTTCTCCAAACATCTTTCCAAAAGGAATGTATTAATTTGTATTCCCACCAGCAGTGTAGAAGTGTTCCCTTTTCTCCACATCCACGCCAACATCTCTGGTATTGGGATTTTGTTGATATGGTCTAATTTTACTGGAGTTAGATGATATCTCAAAGTAGTTTTGGTTTGCATTTCTCTGTTGATTAAAGATGATGAGCATATTTTCATATGTCTGTAGGCCATGCACCTGTCTTCTTCAGAGAAGTTTCTCTTCAAGTCCCTTGCCCAGCCTGTGATGGGATCACTTGTTCTTTTCTTGCTCATACGTTTGAGTTCTCTGTGGATTCTGGTTATTAAACCTTTGTCGGAGACATAACCTGCAAATAACCTCTCCTATTCTGAGGGCTGTTTGCCTGCTTTACTTACTGTGTTCTTGGCTGTGCAGAAGCTTTTTAGTTTGATCAGGTCCCAGTAGTGTATTTTTGAAGCTGCTTCAATTGCCTGGAGGGTCCTCCTCATAAAATACTCGCCCAGACTGATTTGTTCAAGAGTTTTCCCTGCACTCTCTTCTAGTATTTTTATAGTTTCATGCCTTAAGTTTAAATCTTTCATCTAGTGAGAATCTATCTTAATTAATGGTGAAAGGTGTGGGTCCAGTTTCAGTCTTCCACAGGTTGCCAGCCAGTTCACCCAACACCATTTGTTAAATAGGGAATCTTTTCCCCACTGAATGTTTTTTAACTGGCTTGTCAAAGATCAAATAACAGTAAGTAGCTGGATTCATCTCTTGGTTCTCTATTCTGTTCCAGACATCTACTTCTCTGTTTTTGTGCCAATACCATGCTGTTTTGATCATTATCGATTTATAGTACAAAACTCTTAGAAGTGATCAAGTAATACAGCAGCATCAGGTTACAAAATCAACATTCATAAATTGGTAGCCTTTATATATGACAACAATAGTCAAGCTGAAAAAACTGTTAAGGACTCTATTCCTTTCACAGTAGTGCCAAAGATGATGAAATATTTGGGAGTTTATCTAACAAAGAACGTGAAAGATCTCTATAAAGGGAACTATGAAACGCTAAGAAAAGAAATAGCTGAAAATGTTAACAAATGGAAAAACATACCATGCTCATGGCTGGGAAGAATCAGCATTGTTAAAATGTCCATACTACCCAAAGCAATATACAATTTTAATGCAATCCTTATTAAAGCTCCACTGTCATACTTTAAAGATCTTGAAAAAATAATACTTTGTTTTATATTGAATCAGAAAAAACCTCGAATACCCAAGACATTACTCAGAAAGCAGGAGGAATCACGCTATCAGACCTCAGAGTATACTATAAATTGATAGTAATAAAGGACAATTTTAATTTAGAGAGAATATACTTTTGAATCCGTTAAGTCAAAGGAGTATTACCTAAGAAATTATTTGGTATTGGTACCCACAACTATCAGTAATTGGTTGGCTACAAAATTCTGAATGAATAACCTAACAGAAAGTATTCAGCCACTGAAAAAGACTAAGACTTTACATTTTTTGTATTAACCTGGATGGAAGTAGAACATATTATTCTTAGAAAAGCATTACAAGAATGAAGAAACAAGAATCTATTTACTTGGCTCAGTGCCTGGGGCTCAAGCGGCTAACACGCCAGCCACATACACCTGAGCTGGCGGGTTCAAATCCAGCCTGGGCCCGCCAAACAGTAATGATGGCTGCAACCAAAAAATAGCAGGTCGTTGTGGCAGGCGCCTGTAGTTCCATAGTTCCAGCTACTTGGGAGGCAGAGGCAGGAGAATCGCTTGAGCCCAGGAGTTGGAGGTTGCTGTGAGCTGTGATGCCACCGCATTCTACCCAGGGTGACAGCTTGAGGCTCTATCTCAACAACAACAATGAAAAAGAATCCTATGTACTCAATTCTGATATGAGGACAATTAATGACCTAGTACACAGTGGGAGGTGGAGGATGGGGAGAGCAGAGAGAGGGAAGGAGGGAGGGGTGGAGGTCATGGTCTGTGGTACAACTTTAGGGGGTGGGACATGATTATAAGAGGGTCTTTATCTAACAAATGCCATCGATGTAACCTGGTTCTTTGTACCCTCAAGGAATTCCCAACAATAATAATAAAAAAAATAGAAAGCATACCTGAAATAAATAAGTTATGCCTAACAGAAAAAAATTTACAAATTAGTAATAAAATACCATCTGTCTTTTTCTGAAATAGTCTCTCATTAGAAATTTGTATCATTAGTCTCTGACACCACTATCACCTGTCACTATCCTATAAAAATGTAGAATAGCTTTAGTGTTATTTGTGTACACAAACACCAAAGTAGCTTTATTGGCTAATGCTCCTTTGATTTATTTTAAACTATATACTCTAAAGTAAGGTTAGGCTGTCTTAACTAAAGATATTCTATTTCTCACAGAAACTGTCACTTCTAAGTGTAGAGTATAAATGTCCTAACGCAATAAGTAAGTGAGGTGAAGGCTATGTTAACTAGTTGAATATAAGCATTCCAAATTGTATATAAAAAAAGCACATTGTACCCCACAAATGCATTAATTATTAAATAAGTTATGATTTAATAAAAATAAAAAAGGAAAAAAATGAAACTGTCACTTCTTTCACAAAGCCACTGTCAATATTCTGATTCTTTCTAAATCCTCCCTCAGATTGCCTCTTGCAGTTCACAAAATGAATAAGCATTCTAAAATGGTAAGACCATTCAAGGATTTTACTCTTATTTTTCTTGTCCTTGTTTAAGCACAATACAAAATAATGTATTACAAAAAAACACATTCAACATTTATTAGTTATTGAACAAATGTGGGCCCTGAAAAGAATCCTTTATAACCAAGGCATCTGTAGAATATTAATCCCAAGATCCTCATAAGCCTTTGAAATTAGACTTAACATCTCAGGTAAATATGCTGCCAGTGGACCTTCCCAGAAAAAACTCAGGGGGCATAAGATCTATCAGTTATCAGCCCACTAAAATAGCACTTGGCCATCAGTTTGCTCTAGGATAAGGTACAGCAGCTATATATGAATCTTTCCTTATACATTTAAATTGTACTTTCATTCTTCTTTGTGCCACCAAATTTTCCTAATTACTTTAATTGTCTGAGTAATTATCATTTTTCAATTCAGAAATTAAAGGGAAACAATGATAAATACCAAACTTTGGATATTTATTCTTGGCACTAATAACTTTTTGCTTATTACTCCAATTTGAACGGAAATGTTTTACTTTGGGTGAGAGTTATTTTTAATCAAATAAGTTGATAAAGATATGTTATGCTTTCCCTAAAATAACACCGCTCAGGTAAGATGGTCTACGTGTGAAAAATAGCACACTGAAAATTTTATTCTCACTTTCCCTTCCGGACGCCGCCGAGGTCGCCCGCGTGAGACCTCTCTGAGCCCGAGAAGATGCGCTACGTGGCTTCCTACCTGCTGGCTGCTCTCGGGGGCAACGCCACCCCCAGCGCCAAGAACATCAAGAAGATCCTGGATAGCGTAGGCATCGAGGCGGACGACGACCGGCTCAACAAGGGCATCAGTGAGCTAAATGGAAAAAACATTGAAGATGTCATTGCTCAAGGTATTGGTAAGCTTGCCAGTGTACCTGCTGGTGGGGCTGTGGCTGTCTCTGCTGCCCCCGGTGCTGCAGTTCCTGCTGCTGTTTCCGCCCCTGCTGCAGCAGAGGAAAAGAAAGATGAGAAGAAAGAGGAGTCTGAAGAATCAGATGGTGACATGGGATTTGGCCTATTTGATTAAATTCCCATTCCCCTGCAAATAAAGCTTCCTTTTTATGTAAAAAGAAAAAAGAAAGAAAGAAAATTTTATTCTCATACAAGAGTCACAGCAGCACATTTCTTCTCAGAATTTAGATGGGAGGTGAGTGGGGGGGAGGAAAATACGTAAATTAAAAAACAAAATACGCTTTATGTGAGACTTATACATTTTGTAATGATTTAGAAAGTCATGAGAAATAACTTTCCCACCCTGAAAGTGATAAAAAGTTAATAAGCTACAATAATCATACATATATATTTGCAGTTTTTGGCCAGGGCTGCATTTGAACCCGCCACCTCAGGCATATGGGGCCAGCGCCCTACCCCTTTGAGCCACAGGCACCTCCCACAATAATCATATTTTTGATGCATGTAGGAAATGAAGATACAAAGTAAAACAAATGATTTGAATTCCATAAGAGTCCCTTTTAGGAGATAAGAGGCACAAACCTACTTTATTCCCTGAGCAAAGCAGAAAGAGTGGTAAACTTGCCATAAAGTAGGGGAAAGATAAACTGGGAAAATGTGTAAACTAACTTTTAACCACCTAACGTGGGCTGGGATAGTAGAATAGAGTACTGCAGACTCTTAATCACAGAGCAAATCTACATCAACTTTCCCATGGAATTCTCCTAAGTACCAGGTAGCAGTATACCAAAGGCTGGTAACAGGATCAGATAACTAAGAGAGACTTCAAAGGTGAACAGGACCTTTACTGATTAAATGACATGGATATACCAAAGTTTCGGACATTAAACAAAACATGGGATCCTGAGATATGCCAGGGTTTACCCAGTGTAAATGACTCATCAAAGGCTGCAGTCATAGTAGTAGAGTGAAGATAGATAAACATAGGCTTGGAAAGCCAAAAATATAGCTATAGAGCAAAGAGAATTTCTCAGTATTCTAAAATGCTGGTGTCTGAGCTATATAAGAGAAATCTTTGATTAGGAAAGGTGGCAGGCAGATTCTAAGGTATGGAGGCATTGCTAAAATTTCAACAATAAGAAACTCTGAATAATGGAAATTCCTGATCCTACCTTCAAAATATTTGACACCAGTGATGAGCAAACGAACTGACATTAACTAATCCGCACAAGATTCCAGATATACAAAGTCTTCTCTGAGATGAAGAGAATGATATCCAAAGTCAGGGAGGCTGAAATATCAAAAATTTGGAGGTAAGCGATATAAGTTAGAAAGTACAACACAGGAAGAAAACTCTAAAAATGTGCTTTGGGATACTCTTGCCTCTTTGGGTAAATGCTAAGCTGTATCTCCATAGGATGAGACTTAACAAGGTCAGGAAAACAAATACTAGGTTAAAGACAACGGATAGAGAACGGAAGTAAGATGAACAACTGCCAGAGCTCACACAAGATTGAGAGATGTTTAATTTCTCAATAGCTATATTAAAAAAGATTTCATTGAACACCCAAAGACATTCAATATGAACACCATAAATATCACAACATAGAGAATTAAGTTGGCACTAACTAGCATGTGTAGGCTTCATTCCCTCTAGAGATCTAGGAAGAATCTTTCTTTGTCTCTTCCAGCTCTGATGGCTATTGGCTTTCCCTGGCTTCCTTGGCTGCTTCACTCCAATCTCTGCCTCTAGGGGTCACTATGACTCTTACTCTCCATGTGTCTAAATCATCTTCAACATTTAATCTTAGAAGGACACTTGGATGGAGGGTCGCATGCATAAATACAGGTTGATCTCATATTGAAAACTTTAATTACATCAACAAAGATTACTTTTATCAAGTAAGTTTACTTTCATAACTTTTGAGTGGACATATGTTTTAAGAGACACTATTCAATATACCCAGCACCTAATGACAGAGCACATATATATATATATATATACCAAAAACTGACAGACACGAAGGGAGAAATGAAAAATTAAACAATAATAAGTATTTCAATATCTCAATTTCAATGATGAATAGAACAACCAAGCAAAATGTCAAGAAGAAAATAAGAGGTCTTTAACAACATTATAAACCAATTAGATCTAACAGATATTTACATAACATTTCACTCAACAACAGTAGAATATACATTCTTCTCTAATATCCATGGGAAATTTCTCTAGGATAGATGATGTGTTCAGCCAAAATATAAATGTCAATAAATTTTAAAATATTTAAATAATACAAATTAGTTTTTAAAATACAGTGGATGAAATTGGAATGAAGAAAAATAAAAAATAATTAGGAAATCCACATATATGTAGAAATTCAAAAAACACTACTAAATACCAATGGGACAAAGGCTAATTCATGAGTAAAATTAGAAAAAAAAATCTTTGAGGTAACGGAAACCGCAAATACAAAAGTATGAAAAATTATATAAAAATGCAACTGATGCAGAAGTTAGAGGTAAAATTATAAATATAATTGTGCATATTAAAAAGATTTAAAAATAACCTACTTTTCTACCTTAAGAAACTAGAAAAAGAATGACATAATAAATTCAATGTATCCAGAAGAAAGTAACTAATAAAGACTAAAATGGAAATAAACTAAGAGTACAGAAAAATATAGAAAATTAAAAAAGGAAAACAATTTGGTTCTTTGATACAATCAAGAATATTTATAAAATTTTACCTAGATGGAACGGGGAAGAGAGAGAAGGAAAGAAGATTCAAATTCATAAAATCAGGAATGAAGGCAAAGATAGCATGATTGACCTTACAGAAATAAAATGGGCAATAAGGGGATACTATTGCCAGTTGATTTCAACAAATTAGATAGAGGAAATGAAGAAAGTCCTATAAAGACATAAATTACCAAAACTTATGATAGAAAAGATAAAAAATCTGAACAGACATAAACAAACAAAAAAGAATTAGTAATTTTAAAACATTCCATAAAAAACAGAGACACAAATGACTTTACTGGAGAATTCTTCCAATGTTGAATGAAAGATTAATAATATCACTCATGAACTGTTCTAAGAACAATAAAAGGATTATGAAGCTACTGATGCCATAACTATTAGATCCAGACGCATGTTTTACCTGTTAAGTCCACACGTACAACACAAATAACAGTGACAACAATAAAAGAATGCTACTATTCCTGGCTCCTGATACCTACGAAGCTGGGGAGAGGAATACTGCCAGAGGAGAAAAAACAAATGATGGTATTTGCCACTGGGAGAAGCTGGGTGCTCTGATTTATAAATCTCACTCAAGCAAAGCTGATAGGTCAAAGCTAAAGCTAAATCATATCTGGAGGTTTTACTTAGAAATAACTGTGTGAAAAAAAAAGAAAAATAAATGCCTGTGTGTATGTTTAATATATGCAGAATAACAATCCACTTCTCTACCTTATTAAATATTCCCCACAGCACCCTCCCATAAGTCCAGTCCACATGGGCTTCCTGAGTCCAGCTCTCAAACCTCCCCCTAGGCTGTGTGTCTGACCCACTGGAATGTATTACCACAACATATGGGTGGGTAGGGAGTTTGCAGAATGTGTACCCTCTGTTCAGCCACAAGTCCTCAAAGAAAGAGGTGTGGGCTCCATTACCGTGGGAACCTCAGCATGGAGCATATTCCTGTTATAGAACTCAGGAACTTCTCAGCTCATTCTGCTCTCTGCATTGTAATGAGTAGGGTAGGGCTGCAGCACCCAGTCATCTAGCATGCCAGAGTGTGAAACATTCAGATGCCCTGGAACCAGGGTTGAGCTATTTCTCTCCAAAAGCAATACCTTTGTTCAGTACAGCAGTTCTCCTGCTGCGGTGATGGGTGCACTCTCAAATTCCCATGCTCAGCTCCCCACCACACTCTTCCATCAGATATGTCCACCTGAGCCTCCTTGGCCCTGAGTCCAGCTTCTACATCCCCTACACCTCTTTTGAGTCTGACAGATACTACCCTGTTTCCCCGAAAATAAGACCTACTTACAGGAAAGATAAGATGTCCCCTAAAAATAAGACCTAGCGCTCTTTGGGAGCACACCTTAAAATAAGACACTGTCTTATTTTCGGGGAAACAGGGTAGGACCAGCTTGTTATCTAAGCCACTGGTGTGTTAGCCATGAAATGCTAGTGGGCATGGAGTTCCCAAATTGTGCATCCCTGTTCTACCACATGTCCTCAAAGTAAAAAGTGTAAGACATTCTGTCTGTGGAGGCCTCAGCCTGGAGTGCACACCCACTGGAGAAGCAGCAGCTGGTTCATATACTTCTTAGATCAAACTACTCTTGTGGCTATAATGGGTGGAGGAGGAGCTGTAGTGCCTTATCATCCGAGCTGAAACTGCTTTTTTGGTTGCAATTGGTAGGCGTTCTGGCCTCTTGTGCTACTCTCCCATGGGTAGCCCTTCACAAATTGCCCAAACTTCAGGGACACACTAATTCATCCCATTATTCCTTCTTTGCTGCTCTGCCTGGGCTTATGGAGGGTGGAAAAGCCTTCAATAACCTTGGTGGCATGCTGTTCACTGAGAGCACATACAGTTGGAGGGGAATCCCCCTTATACTTCCACTACCTTTTCACTGGGCTCCAAGACTCTCTGGGTTTGATCCTCACTAATTCTTCTCTTTTTTTTCTTTTTCCTTAGCTTCATAAGTTTTTTTCTGTAGGTTCCCCAATCATCTCTGTTATCTCTCTCTGTGATCCATACCAGAGGTGAAATTCTTCTCCCCTCTCCTCTGTCTGATATCCTACCTCCCAACTGGGATGGTTTGGTAAGCAGTGTAATCTTTTTTATTACTCTTGCCTTATATCTTTATGTGATATTTAAAGTGTTGACAGTTAACTTAAAAAAATAATGCCAGGCCGGCTCAGTGCCTGTGGCTCAAGCGGCTAGGGCACCAGCCACATACACCTGAGCTGGTGGGTTCAAATCCAGCCCGGACCACCAAACAACAATGACGGCTGTAACTAAAAAATAGCCGGGCGTTGTGGCGAGCATCTGTGGTCCCAGATACTTGGGAGGCGGAGGCAGGAGAATCACATCAGCCCAGAAGTTGGAGGTTGCTGTGAGCTGTGATGCCACGGCATCTACCCAGGGTGACAGCTTGAGGCTCTGTCTCAAAAACAAACAAACAACAACAATAAAAATTCCAGGCCAATAATGGGGGAGTATATCTATGAGCAACTTTTTTCTGTCTTAAAAAAAAAAAAAATATATATATATATATATATATATATATAGTTTCCATTTTTTGCCTTCACAAATTTAAAAAGGCTTAAAATTTGATAACAATAACAATGTTTAAGATAAGGACTAGAAACAAAAACCTCATAAAGAACAAATGAACATAAATACAATCAGAAAAGGAATCAGACAATTGCTACATCGAAATAGTAAGCAATAATAATAATAATGATGATGCAAAGAAAGTAACATTCACATTGTCAAATAAGAGTATGTCTATTATTGAGTGCTTTGACTCTGAGATTCAGTGTGGAGTCATCAGTTAACTTCTTATATTTTTTTAAGACTCAAAAAAATAACTAATATTTATAAATAAAAGTAAAAGATAGTTTTGAAAAACAGATTATTCCAAATGTTATAGACAATAGAAAAAGAAGAAATACCTCAAAATCATTCTACTTGATCTTGGTATACCTGATATTAAAATTGGATAAAATATATTATTATAAAGTGGAAATTACAAACCTATTATGTCACTTATAAATGAGGATGCAATGTCTTAAACAACATATTAACAAGTTGAATTAAAAATTAATGTTTAAGTAATGTACTTTGATCAAAAGTAAATCCAATTTGTGAGAATTAGTCACTATTTTCTTATCTTTTCTGTTTTTTTTTCTATGAGCAATTTTGACTTCATAACAAATAACTCGATGGTAGTTCCTGGTCCACTTCAGCATGAAGGAATAGAAGACCAATCCCTTGCCACTAGCCAATAGATGAATAAAAAATTAGAACCGCTGGCAAGACAGTGGACTAGAGCATCCCATGTACACCACTCTCAAAAAGTGGATGGAAAGTTGCAGACAGATGCCTATCTATGTATGGCTCTTTTTGTAAAGAACATCATAGAATACCAGAGGAGTGATGGGTGACATTCAGAGTGATGAAGAAGGTGATGGGGGCAATTAATTCAGCAAAAATTGAAGGGAATATGGAGGAGGCATTTATGTGTTATAAGGACAAGAGGAGAGAGCCCTAGGGTTCCTCGCTCACCTTACCAGCACTGTAACCTGAGCTGAGAGGGTCTCCCACTATCATAGATGTCTGGATGGATCAGGTAGCTGTATGAAAACTGTGTAACAACATTTCACCAGAAAGTGCATGGAGCTACATATCTGATTTCATTGAACCAGGAGCTCAACTGGATCACCATAGTTATCCTGAGCTGCACCTTATTTCTACAAGGCTTCTCACATGTTCTCCCTGATAAAAGGATAGCACACATTCTATTGCAAAACGGCAGCTGGTTTGCAAGAGAGTAAAAGAGGAAGTACACAGGTTTTAGTGATTCCTGGTGATTCCAGGAACTGATATTAGCATTACTTATGCAGTATTCTATTGATCAATAATTCACATAGACAATTAAGGCTCAAGAAGAATGAACATAGACTCTTACATGCTTATGGGAAACATATCATACAATATTGGGATGGGAGCATGTTTATGATAACCAATCTCTTAAATAGTGAAACCTACAGAACCAAGGATCTCAACAACCCCTAACTAAAATATATATAAGAAAAGTATAGCTAAATGTATACAATCATACTGCTGCAAACCAAAGAAAAAGATAAGGCTAAAAACTTTCAGATAAAAAGTAAATACTACATAGATGGGGACATCAAGAAATAAGTGGGTGGGCTAGAAAATAATGAAATTACATACATACAGTGTTGAAAAATCACCAATTTAGAATTCTATGTATATAAAAAATATATTCCAAAAATAAATTAAATGCAGACATTTCCAGACATACACAAGCCATGAAATGTGTCAGTAATAGGCCTATGCCCCAGGAAATGCTAAAAAAAAAAAAAAAAAGGTTCCTCAGGGAAAAGGTTAATAATACTAGATAGAAGCCTACATTATAAGGAAAAAAGAGGAATCCCAGGAAGGATAGAATGTGGGTAAATACTTTAAAGATAAACAAAAAATCAAAGATTACAGATGTTGAATATATGTATAGAAATGAGTTGTGGGGTTTATTACATGTGTATATGTGTGTGTGTATCTATATATACAGAGAGAGAGCTATAGAATTGTGTATTAATTATTATGTGATATTAGACTATATTTACTTAAGAATGCATACTATATTAATACTTTAGAGATGACATTAAAAGTAAAGTGATAAAATCAAATACAAATTACCTTTAATTAGGACAAAAGAAGGTAGAAAGTAAGGAATAGATTAATAAATATGAGATGACACAAATAGTACCCATTAGGTAATTTCTCATTCCCAAACCTCCCCCATGCCCTTTCAAGTCTCCAATGTCTGTTATTCTATTGTCTTTATCCATATATACACATCATCTAGCTGCCATTTATAAGTGAGAACATGTAGTCATTTATTTTTTGTTTCTGAGTTATCTCACTTAAGGTAATGACTTCCAGGGCAGTGCCAGTGGTTCAAAGGAGTAGGGTGCCGGCCCCATATGCCAGAGGTGGTGGGTTCAAGCCCAGCCCTAGCCAAAAACTGCAAAAATGAAGTTAATGACTTCCAGTAGTATCCATGTTCTGGCAATGAAATGATTTCATTCTTTTTATGGCTGTATAGTATTCCATGGTGTCTACATTTGTGTGTATGTGTTTGTATGTGTATGATTTTTTAAACCAATAATTGGTTAATAGACAGTTAGGGGGTTGATTTCATATCTTTGCTTCTGGAAATAGTGCTGTGATAAATTCATGAGAATAGGTATTTTTTTTTTTTTTTATTGTTGGGGATCGATTGAGGGTACAAAGCACCGGGTTACACTGACTGCTTTTGTTAGGTAAAGTTCCTCTTATAATTATGTCCCATCTCCAAGAGGTGTGTCACACCCCATGACCCACACCCCGTCCCTTCTTCCTTCTCCCTGTACCCCCCCTTCCACTACCCCGAAGCAAGTACTAGGTCATCAATTGCCCTCATATCAGAATTGAGTACATAGGATTTTTGCTTCTCCATTTTTTTTTTTTTTTGAGATAGACTCTCACTCTGTCCCCTTCTAGAGTGCCGTGGTGTCACAACTCACAGCAACCTCAAACTCTTGGGTTTAAGCTATTCTTTTGCCTCAGCCTCCCAAGTAGCTGGGACTAAAGGCACCTGCCACAACTTCTGTTGTAGTTGTCATTGTTGCTTAGCTGTCCTGGGCTGGGTTCAAAACCAACAGCCTTGGTGTATGTGGCTGCCACTGTAACCACTGTGCTATGGGCACTGAGCCTGCTTCTCATTCTTGTGATGCTTTACTAAGAATAATGTGTTCCACTTCCATCCAGTTTAATACAAAAGTCTCCATCTTTTTAATGAGTGAATAGCATTCCATGGTATACATATACCACAGCTTATTAATCCATTCCTAAGATAGTGGGCGATGTAGGTAAATTTTTCTTTTCTTTTTTTATTATTAAATCATAGCTGTGTACATTAATGCGAACATGGGGCACCATACACTGCTTTTATAGACCATTTGACAAACTTTCATCAAACTGGTGAACATAAGGTTCCTGGCATTTTCTTAGTTTCACATGTACCCTTGTAAGATGCACCATAGGTGTAATCCCACCAATCACCCTCTCTGCCCATCCTCCCCCCTCCCTCCACTCCCTCTCCTCCCTCCCTTCCCTCTCCCTCTTCCCCATATTCTTAGGTTATAACTGGGTTATAGCTTTCATATGAAAGCCATAAATTAGTTTCATAGTAGGGCTAAGTACATTGGATACTTTTTCCTCCATTTTGAGATACTTTAATAAGAAAAATATGTTCCAGCTCCATCCATGTAAACATGAAAGAGGTAAAGTCTCCATCTTTCTTTAAGGCTGCATAATATTCCATGATGTACATACACCACAATTCATTAATCCATTTGTGGATCGATGGACACTTGGGCTTTTTCCATGACTTAGCAATTATGAATTGGGCTACAATAAACATTCTGGTACAAATACCTTTGTTATAATGTTATTTTTGGTCTTGTGAGTATATACCTAGTAGAAGAATTATAGGATTGAATGGCAGATCTATTTTTAGATCTCTAAGTGTTCTCCAAACATCTTTCCAAGGTGATTGGTGGGATTACACCCATGGTGCATCTTACAAGGGTATATGTGAAACTTAGTAAATGTAGAATGTAAATGTCTTAACACAATAACTAAGAAAATGCCAGGAAGGCTATGTTAACCAGTGTGATGAAAATGTGTCAAATGGTCTATAAAACCAGTGTATGGTGCCCCATGATTGCATTAGTGTATACAACTATGATTTAATAAAAATAAAAAAAAGGAATGTATTAATTTGCGTTCCCACAAGCAGTGTAGAAGTGTTCCCTTTTCTCCACATCCACGCCAACATCTCTGGTCTTTGGATTTTGTGATATGGGCTAACCTTACTGGAGTTAGATGATATCTCAAAGTAGTTTTGATTCGCATTTCTCTGATGATTAAGGATGATGAGCATTTTTTCATATATCAGTAGGCCATGTGCCTGTCATCTTCAGAGAAGTTTCTCTTCAAGTCCCTTGCCCAGCCTGCGATGGGATCACTTGTTCTTTTCTTGATTATACGTTTGAGTTCTCTGTGGATTCTGGTTATTAAACCTTTGTCAGAGACATACCCTGCATATATCTTCTCCCATTCTGAGGGCTATTTGCTTGCTTTACTTACTGTGTTCTTGGCTGTGCAGAAGCTTTTTAATTTGATCAGGTCCTAGTAGTGTATTTTTGAAGCTGCTTCAATTGCCTGGAGGGTCCTCCTCATAAAATACTCGCCCAGACCGATTTGTTCAAGAGTTTTCCCTGCACTCTCTTCTAGTATTTTTATAGTTTCATGTCTTAAGTTTAAATATTTAATCCAGTGAGAGTCAATCTTAGCTAATGGTGAAAGGTGTGGGTCCAGTTTCAGTCTTCTGCAGGTTGCCAGCCAGTTCACCAAGCACCATTTGTTAAATAGGGAATCTTTTCCCCACTGAATGTTTTTCATTGGCTTATCAAAGATCAAATAACGGTAAGTAGCTGCACTCATCTCTTGGTTCTCTATTCTGTTGCATACATCTACCTCTCTGTTTTTGTTCCAGTACCATGCTGCTTTGATCACTATCGATTTATAGTATAGTCTGAGGTCCAGTAGTGTGATTCCTCCTGCTTTGTTTTTATTTCTGAGTAATGTCTTGGCTATTCGAGGTTTTTTCTGATTCCATATAAAATGAAGTATAATTTTTTTTAAAGATCTTTAAAGCATGACAATGGAGCTTTAATAGGGATTGCATTAAAATTGCATATTTCGGTGCTTCCTTATGAGCAAACAGAAAAAATGTCCACGGATGGTCACTACTTTTCTCTGAACTTTAGTTTTCATATCTATAAAATGACTATTTCAGGCAGAGAGAGAAAAAAAAAGTAGTGAGCATAAAGGCCAGGAGGGAAGGTAGAACCTTGGAGGAGAGAAAAGTCAAATATGGCTGAAAAAGAAGAAAGAAAAAAGTGATTGGGGGAGAGACCACATGGTGGACTGAAGCCAGCTTTCAACAGAGGCTCCCATCCAGAAGGAGAGTTAAGGGACAGGAATTTAGTAAGTATCCCAGTGGATTTGAGCCACACCAAGAGAGAAGGTTGAAGAACGCACATCAACACCGCTTAGGCAAGCTGTGATTTCAAGGATGCAAACAAAAGGTACAAAATCCAACACCAAGCGGACAGGAGTCCCCCTCCCCCATGAGAATGGCTAAAGAGCCCCACAATTAAACAAACGGGAAGAAATTAAAGGCCCTCCCGCTACACTCCATGGGAAAGACCTTCTAAAAACTGGACCTACCTCCCCTACTAGGGTGCCATGGCGTTCTCCTGCCAGGCATAAAACTGTATAAAACTTTAAAAATCCTTTGCTGACAACCCTGAATCCCCAACACTCCCCTCCCGCTCACTGAGGTCTGGAGGCCTGTCCCCCAGGAGTACGGATTCTTGGGTGATTTCTCAAGGGGAGTGGACAGTCCCCGAGCTGCAACTGGTCAGTCCTGACTCTGAGGCACGCGAGGGTGGAGAGGGCACGGGGCTGAGGGGGAGTCACGCCTAGGCGGCACTTCCCTGCGGTGCGGTGCAGCAGCCCTCCCCGGGCAACAATATGGCCAGGCATAAAACTGAATGAAACTCTAGCTTCCCCTCACTCTCACTTGGGGGTCTCGGGGCCTGCCCCCCAGGAGTCCGGATTCTTGGGAGATCTCTCGAGGGGTGTGGACAGAGCAGAAACAGCAGCCGCTCAGTGCTGACTCTGGGGCGTGAGACAGAGGAGAAAAGGGTCGGCTGGGTGCCCACACCAGAGCGGCTGTTCCTGGAGGCATATCAACAGCCGTGTTTTCTTTAACAGTAAAATGGCTCACTTCTGGATATTCTGAAGCCACACCCCCTGTCTCCCTGGGCAACCAGAGGAGGCAACCAGTGAGCAAAGAATTTGCCTGACGCTGCTCACAAACCCAGGAAGCTTCCAGGGCAGGGCCGACACAGAGAGGTAATCGGACACAAACCTCCAGCAGCAAAGACGTTTGAACTCAGAACAGCCCGTCTTCTATAGGCCATTTTAGCAGAAACAGAGACAGAACCCTGCAAAGTTCTCTGTTCTGTTCTGTTCTGTTACTAACATCAATCAGGGACGGGGCTAAGTCTGAGTGAACACCTCCCTCCCACCACCTGCATCAAGCACTCAAAGATGTCAGGCCCCATCTCCTCCTGCTAGATAGCGGCAGACTGCAGGGGCCTGGCAGACTTCCCTACAATTCAGGCAGGTGCAAACCCCTGGATATCTGTTCACTACAGGCAACTGGGTTAGCCATATGCAGTGATAACGGTGACTGGGTCCGAAGGAGGGGCAAAGTGGGGAAGGAGACATCAACCTTCCCAGACTGATCTATTTGCTAGGTGGCTCCTCCTGACTCCACGCAGCACTGGAGTAAGCCATATCAGAGGAGTCACCAGACCCCTGTGATCCAGTTCCCAGAGACCTCTTCAACTCTCCCACCCGAGACAGGTGCCGATTGAGACAATTGATTTGGACCTTTTGAACTGAACTAATAGACTGAGGACTTTTCAGGTGGTACCCTGGGTATGCGGTTGTAGGAAGGTTTGATTTTCCTTTTCCAACTGGTGCCAGAGGTGGGCGGGCGGGGTGACGTAATTGCTGGTTTTTCCACACAGCTGAGACTTCAAGCCAGAGTAAACGTTACAATAGGATCGAACAGAAACCAGCTGAAAACAAGACAGAACCACTTAGTCGCACCACACAAGACAGGGCCCCAGTCTCTCAGGCCACAACACTGTACAGGCCTTCAACAAAGCCCCAGGGGAAAAATCAAAGGGAGTAAAATAACCATGGGGTGGAATCAGCGGAAAAACTCTGGTAACATGAAAAACCAGAATAGATCAACCCCCCCCCAAGAAAAGATACGGCAGATGTGATTGAAGGTTCCATTCATAAACAACTGGCTGAGATGTCAGAAATCAAATTCAGAATTTGGATTGCAGACAAGATTAATAAAATGGAATTAGGAATTTGAGGAGAAATTCAAAAGTTGTCTCAAGAATTTAACGAATTTAAAGACAAAATCACCACAGACTTAGACACACTGAAGCAAGAATTTACAGCCCTCAAAGATATGAAAAATACAGTAGAATCCCTCAGCAACAGAATGGAGCAAGCAGAAGAAAGGATTTCTGACATTGAAGATAAAGTCGTCGAACGCTACCAATCTCTCAAAGAGGAAGAGAAATGGAGAGCAAAAACGGATCACTCACTCAGAGAACTATCAGATAATTTGAAGAAAAGCAATATACGAATAATTGGGATTTCGGAGAATGATGAAGTGGCCTCGACTGGCACAGAGGCCCTTCTGAATGAAATTATGAAAGAAAATTTTCCAGACATGCCTAGAGAATCTGAAATTCAGACAGCAGACAGCTTCAGAACCCCAGCACAATTCAACCCGAATAAGTCATCCCCCAGGCATATCATAATTAGCTTCACTAAAGTTAACGTGAAAGAGAAGATTCTCAAAGCAGACCGGCGAAAGAAAACTATTATGTACAAAGGAAAGAATATTAGAATAACTGCAGATCTCTCGGCTGAAACTTTTCAAGCAAGAAGTGTTGCTGGTCATCAACTTTTAATCTCCTAAAGCAAAATAAACTTTCAACCCAGGATCTTGTATCCAGCTAAACTGAGTTTCATTTATGATGGAGAAATTAAATACTTCAATAACATTCATATGTTGAAAAAATTTGCCATAACTAAACCAGCTCTTCAGGATATTCTCAGACCTATCCTCCACAATGATGAACCCAATCATATGCCACAAAAGTAAACTCACTCAGAAACTTTGGATCAAACTCCAACTTCCACACTGGCGAAAGGATTAAAAATGTCCACTGGACTTGCGAAAAACTCAATACCCAAAATTCCACCAGACTTATCAATACTCTCCATTAATGTGAATGGCTTAAACTGTCCTCTAAAGAGGCATAGGTTAGCTGACTGGATACAAAAACTCAAGCCAGATATTTCTCGCAAACAAGAGTCACATCTTAACTTAAAAGACAAATACAGACTCAGGGTGAAAGGATGGTCATCCATATGTCAGGCAAATGGTAATCAGAAAAAAGCAGGTGTTGCAATTTTATTTGCAGATATAGTAGGCTTTAAACCAACAAAAGTAAGGAAGGACAAGAATGGTCACTTCATATTTGTTAAGGGTAATACTCACTATGATGAGATCTCAATTATTAATATCTATGCACCCAACCAGAATGCACCTCAATTTATAGAGAAACTCTAACAGACATGAGTAACTTGATTTCCTCCAGCTCCATAATCGTCGGAGATTTCAACACTCCTTTGGCAGTGTTGGATTGATCCTCCAGCAAGAAGCTGAGCAAAGAAATCTTAGATTTAAACCTAACCATCCAATATTTAGATTTAGCAGACATCTACAGAACATTTCATCCCAACAAAACTGAATATACATACTTCTCATCACCCTATGGAACATACTCCAAAATTGATCACATCTTAGGTCACAAGTCTAACCTCAGTAAATTTAAAGTAATAGAATTTATTCCTTGCATCTTCTCGGACCACCATGGAATAAAAATTGAACTCAGTTACAATAGGAATCTGCATACTCATACGAAAACATGGAAGTTAAATAACCTTATACTGAATGATAGCTGGGTCATAGATGAGATTAAGAAGGAAGTTGCCAAATTTTTGGAACAAAACAACAATGAAGACACGAATTATCAAAACCCCTGGGCTACTGTAAAAGCAGTCCTAAGAGGGAAATTTATAGCACTGCAAGCCTTCCTCAAGAGAACGGAAAGAAAGGAAGTTAACAGCTTAATGGGACATCTCAAGCAACTGGTGAAGGAAGAACATTCCAACTCCAAACCCAGTAGAAGAAAATAAATAACCAAAATTAGAGTAGAATTAAATGAAATTGAAAACAAAAGAAATTATACAACAGATCAATAAATCAAAAAGTTGGTTTTTTGAAAAGTTCAATAAAATAGATAAACCTTTGGCCAACCTAACCAGGAAAAAAAGAATAAAATCTCTAATTTCATCAATCAGAAATGACAAAGACGAAATAACAACAGAGTCCTCCGAAATTCAAAAAATTCTTAATGCGTATTACAAGAAACTTTATTCTCAGAAATATGAAAATCTGAAGGAAATTGACCATGTTACCTTCCAAAAATTAGCCAGAATCAAGTGGAAATGTTGAACAGGCCTATATCAAGTTCTGAAATCGCATCAACCATACAAAACCTCCCTAAAAAGAAAAGCCCAGGACAGATGGCTTCACGTCAGAATTCTACCATACCTTTAAAGAGGAACAAGTACCTATATTACTCAACCTGTTCCAAAAGGGAGAAAAAGAAGAAAGACTACCCAACACGTTCTATGAAGCAAACATCACCCTGATCCCCCAAACAGTAAAAGACCCAACAAGAAAAGAGAATTATAGACCAATATCACTAATGAATATAGATGCAAAAATATTCAACAAGAATATTCTGTTCTAACAAACAGAATCCAGCAACACATCAAATTATACATCATGATCAACTCGGTTTTATCCCAGGGTGTCAAGGCTGGTTCAATATACGTAAATCTATAAATATAATTCAGCACATTAACAAATTAAAAAACAAAGACCATATGATTCTCTCAATTGATGCAGAAAAAGCTTTTGATAATATCCAGCATCACTTCATGATCAGAACACTTAAGAAAATTGGTATAGAAGGGACATTTCTTAAACTGATAGAGGCCATTTACAGCAAACTCACAGACGATACTGTATTGCATGGAGTTCAATTGAAATCATTTCCACTCAGATCAGGAACCAGACAAGGTTGCCCATTGTCTGCACTGCTCTTTACATTGTAGTGGAAGTTTTAGCCATTGCAATTAGGGAAGAAAAGGCAATCAAGGGAATCCATATAGAGTCAGAAGAGATCAAACTTTCACTCTTCGCAGATGATATGATTGTATATCTGTAAAACACCATGGATTCTACTACAAAACTCTTAGAAATAATTAAGGAATACAGCAGCATGTCAGGTTACAAAATCAACATTCATAAATTTTTGATACGATGATTTCTTATCTTTTGTGTAGATACCCAGTAGTAAGATTACTTGATTGAATGGTAGTTCTATTATTAGTTCTTTGAGAAATCTCCACACAGTTTTTCATATACATTGTAATAATTTACATTTCCACCAACAGTGTATAAGCATTCCTTTTCTATACATCCTTGCCAATATCTATTTTTTGACTTTTTAATAACAACCATTGTACTGGTATAAGATGGTGTCTCATTATGATTTTCATTTTCATTTTTTTGATTATTAGTGATGTTAAGCATTTTACATATGCTTATTGGACATTTGTATGGCTTCTTTTGAAAAATGTCTATTCATATTTTCTGCCCACATTTTAATAGGTTTTTAGTTTTATTTCTTTATTGAGTTGAGTTCCTTGTAGAATCTGAATATTAGTCATTTTTCAGATTGTATTAATTTACAAATATTTTCTTGCATTATGTAGGTGGTCTAATTACACTGTTTAAATTCATTCATAAATATAAATATAATTAATAAGTCACTAGTAAGACTGATAAAGAAAAAAAGAATAACAGCACAAATAACCACACCAAGAATAAATGACGGAGCAGCACCATAGTTTCTGTAGACATTAAAAATATAAAATGTATATGTTATGAGCAACTCTATGCCAGAATACATGAAGAAATCATAAGTTCTAGGAAAACAACAATGACAAAATACATCCAAGGAAAACAGAAAATGTAAATAGCCTTTCATCTATTAATGGTAAAGAATATAAAATCAATGGCAGCACCTGTGGTCAGTCAGTAAGGCGCCGGCCCCATATACCGAGGGTGGCGGGTTCAAACCCGGCCCCGGCTGAACTGCAACCAAGAAATAGCTGGGCGTTGTGGTGGGCGCCTGTAGTCCCAGCTACTCGGGAGGCTGAGGCAAGAGAATCGCTTAAGCCCAGGAGTTGGAGGTTGCTGTGAGCTGTGTGATGCCACGGCACTCTACCGAGGGACATAAAGTGAGACTCTGTCTCTACAAAAAAAAAAAAAAAAAAAAAAAGAATATAAAATCAAAATAATTCCCACAGTGAGCTTTCTAGGACGAGATGATTCTTCTGGTGAATTGTATCAAACTTTTAAGGAATAAGTAACATCAATATTGTACAAATTCTATCAAAAATTCGAAGAGGAAAGAACACTTCCCATTTTAATTTATGGGATTAGTATAACACCATTACCAAAACTTAACAAAAATATTATGAGAAAAGAAAATTAGAGATGAATATAAATCAGGAACATAGACGAAAAAATCCTTAATAAAATAGTAGTAAATAAATGCCAGCAATGTATTAAAATGATAATGCATCATGATCAAGTAGCATTTATGCTAATAACACAAGTTTGACTTACCATTTTGAAAGAAATTAATAAATTGTTACATGCAGAAAAATCATTTGACATACTTCAACACTCTTTCTTGATTAATATTAATACTTTCAGCATACTAGCAATGGAAGAAAACTTCCTGAACCTGATGAAAATCACGTATGAAAAATGTATAATCTTAGCCCAGATTTTTCAAGTTGAAACATATGGATGTAATACAATTGAATGTAAAGTCACAAAAAAATAAACCAATTATCCAGCACAAACTAATTTCCAACTTGAACTTAAGCTCCAGTCAGAAGAAGGCATGAGTTCATGTGTGCATGCATGAGCACATACACACCCACACGAGATGAAGTATTCATAGATATTTAATAAAGATGGATATTAGCAATTTTAATTATTCTTTTCAAGGTGTAACTCTTATAGGGACAGTGAGGTAAGGTTGCCACACACAGCAGAGCAACTCATGTACTGCACAACTACTAGGGCACCATTTACAAAGACAGCAAATTAAATGGTATCTCCTGGAATTTCAAACTGCAGCAGCACTTTACTGAGGTATTTTCTTTTTTTTCAAAGTCATTCAAGTAGTATGAATTGCAGCTACCGAACTGCTTCTTGCTACATTCATATTGCAATGCTACATAAAGAAAACCAGCTGGGCAGCACCTGTGGCTCAGTCGGTAGGGCACCAGCCCCATATACCGAGGGTGGCGGGTTCAAACCCGGCCCCGGCTGAACTGCAACCAAAAAATAGCTGGGCGTTGTGACGGGCGCCTGTAGTCCCAGCTACTGGGGAGGCTGAGGCAGGAGAATCACTTAAGCCCAGGAGTTGGAGGTTCCTGTGAGCTGTATGATGTCACGGCACTCTACCAAGGGCCATAAAGTGAAACTCTGTCTCTACAAAAAAAAAAAAAAAAAAGAAAAGAAAAAAAGAAAACAGGCTATCATTTAACACACAAAAAAAGTAAAAAACAATTTCACATCTATTTTCAAATTGGTTTACATTTTTCTGTAAATGATTTTGAATCTTCATCCATGCTACCAAGGGAAGCATCACCTTTGCCTTTCCCAAGTAGTTTTATGATGAAATTTACCTCTCTATCACATTTTAGTTCCTCAAAAACAAAGTCTGTGTTTAGTTATATCTTATCAAAATACAATCTAAAGAATAATTTTCAAGGGGCCAATATTTGCTAATTTATATTATCCTCTATTATTGATATATATTAACACAATTGGAAGTATGCTCAGAGTGGTTTCTTTCCCCAGAAAATACAGCAGCTATATACAGGTGTTTCTCATATACACCCTTCATAAAAGCCAAGATGAAATCACTAAAGGATAACTTCAGTCTTTCCACTGGGTACTTAGCTAATAGATCCTAGGTATATTATAATCTAGATATAATTTGGTATAGAGATAGAACTACAATGATCTAGAAGAAATGATAGATTCACTTTCAAATCAGTTGTTTCAATAATACTTTTGGCAAAAGCTGGATAGCAGTCAGCTTGAAGGTTGACCTCTCAGAAACATATCTAGAACTCCAATATCCCAAGTTACTGACTAAAGTGAAACCCATAGGCTACAGATGAATTTTACATGTTGCATGACAATTTAGAGACCTAAATTAACACACACATACACACAAACACCAATCACAAAGGAACAAACATACATGCTACAGAAAAATAAATAGAAAATTGGCAGAATTAATTCTTCCTTATCAGTAACTATTTTAAATGAAAATGAATCAAACTTACTAATGAAAAGAAACATTTACAGAATAGATGAAAAATGATCCATCTATGTATTATATTTGGGATTCAAGAAACTTAATTTCGATATAAAGACACAAATAAGTTGAGAGTAAAAAACAGAAAAAGTATTTCATTAAACAGTAACAAAAAGAGAGTTGAGGCTGCTATACTAATATTAGGCAATAAATGTACTCTAAGCAAAAGTGTTTTCAAGAGACTATAACATATACTTTGACATGGGGTCAATTCACAAGGAAGATATAACAATTATAAATATATGGTAACTAACAACAGAGCTTCAGAACATATGAAGGAAAAACTATTAGGCTTGAAATGAGAAATAGCCAATTCTACATTATTTTTGGAGGCCTCAATATAACATATTCACTAGTAGATGGAATAAACAGAAAATCAGTAAGGAAATGGGGGACTGGAAAAACACTATAAACTCAGAAGATCTGAAAGGCATATGCAGAACACTCCACCCAGTAATATGTAAATATACTTTCTTCTGCAGTAATATAAAACATTCTCCAGAATAGACCAGAGGTCATAAGACAAGACTTAACAATATTTAAAAAACTGAAACCATCCAAAGTATCTTCTTTGATCACAATAGAATGAAACTAGAAGCCTGTAATAGAATAAAAGTAGAAATTTTACAAATATGTGGAGATGAAACAACATACCCAAGCAAAGGATGAAATAAAATATTATAAGGGGAATTAAAAAATACTTAGAGATGGACAAAAATGAAAATACAATATATTCATGCAAAGCAGCAAATGTAGTATTGTTCAAAGGGTAACTTATTACATAAAATGAAATGACTACACTAAAAAGGAAGTAATATTTAAAACAAAAACCTAAGTTTGCAACTTAAGAAAGTAGGAAAAAGAACACAAATTAAAGCCAAAGTTATCAGAGGAAAGAAAATAAAGATTAGAGATAAATGACAGAGTACAGAAAAATAAAAGAGAAAGTCAGTCAATGAAATCAAATAAGGGTTCTTTGAAATAATCAACAGAATTGACAAAATTTAACTAGATAGACTAAAAAAAAGAAGACTCAATTTACTAAAAGCAGGAATGAAAGCAGGGTTATTCCTACTGACATTACAAAAATAAAAAGGATTACAACAGAATACTATGAATAATTGTATGCCAGCAACTACATCACCTAGACAAAATAGGAAAATCTCTAAACACCCACATACTACTATAACTAATTCAAAAAAAAAAAAAACAAAAACAGAAAATCTGATGAGTCCTATAACAAGTACAGAAATTAAATTAATAATCATCACCCTCAATGATATAAAAGCACAAAACCACATGGCTTACCCAGTAAATTCTATCAAACATATAAAGAATAACCTAAAGGTGCTACAACTTTTCCAAAAAATAGAATAGGAGGGAATATTTGCTAATACACAGTATGAAGTCAGCATTACCCTTCTATTGAAGCCAAGCTCAAGTCATAACAAAAAACTATAGGTTAATATCCTTTACCAATACAGATGTAAACATTATCAACAAACTATTTTCATGCTGAATATTTAAATGACTATCCACCATAATCAAATTGTACTTATTCCATGAATGAGAAGGTTATTCAACAAATAAAAATTTAATACACAATATTAATGGCATGAAGAGAAAATAGGTCATGATCATCTTTCATTTTTTATTCAAAAAGCATTTTCCAAAATCGATCACCTTTTCATGACAAATACACTCCAAAGCCTAGTACTAGAAAGAAATATCTTCAACATGATAAAAGTTATTCATGAAAATAATTCCCCAAGTTCATTATTGACAATACCTAAGATGTGGAAATCAGTTTGATGATTCCTTAATAAGTTAAAAATAGGATTACCATATAATCCATCACTTCTAACAGGGGTAATAGCTAAAAGAAAGGGTTATAAGACAAATTTCAAACAAAACCTCGCACACAGTACTCACAATACTCATATTTAGCCAAAAAGTAGAAGTAAATCAAATTCTAATTGATGAATTTATAAACAAAATATGGTACTCGACTCAACAGAACATTATTGAGTCATTAAAAGAAATGATATACTGATACTGGGTATATAAGGGATGAACCTTGAAAACACTATGCTAAGTAAAAAAAAACCCGACATAAAAAAGGTCACATATCGTATGATTCCATTTATATGAAATATCCAGGATAAGCAAATACAAAACTACAGAAAGAAAGCAGATTAGTGGTTGTCTGTGAATGTAGGGAAAGGGACAGTGGAAAATGATTATTGAATGGGTACAATGTCTCCTTTGCTGGTTATGAAAATTTCTGGAACTAGATAATGGTGATTGTGGTACAACATTGTAAATGTACTAAATGCCACTAAATTGAACAGTTTAAAATAGTTAAAATGCCCACCTTATATTATGTGCTTTTTACCATAACAAAAAATTGGCATAATATCTGATTAAACATTTCTCCAAAGATATACAAATGGGCACTAAGCACATGCAAAGATGCTCAACATTAGTCATTAGGGAAATGCAAATCAAAGCCATACAATACCACTGTACACACACCAGGATGGCAATAGTAAAAATTAAAAAAAAAAAAGATGTATTTTGTTACCTTCATATGTAGCTGGTGGGAATGTAAAATGTTACATCCACTTTTAAAGGAGTTTGGCAGTTCCTCAAAAAGTTAAACACAGAGTTACCATGTGATCCCCAAATTTTGAGTTTAAAATCAAGATATATTAAAATGCGTATCTACATAAAACTATGTACAGAGATATTCATAGCAGTATTATTTAATAGCAAAAACTGTAAACCATTCAAATGTCTATCACCTGAGAAATGGATCAACAAAATGGCATATACTATATATCTATACAACAGAATATTACTCACATATATTAATAGAAATGAATAAAGAGGAATGAAGTATTGATCCATGTTGCAATATATGGATGAACCTTGAAAACATTATGCTATGTGAAAGAAGACAGACACAAAATGCCACATATTATATGATTCGCTTTATATGAAATGTCCAGAGTAGGAAAATCCATAAAAACAGAACGTAGATTAGCTATTGGTAGAGACTGGGAATCTGAGCAGTACATAGAGAATCCGTACATAGAGTACTACTGGGGGACCAGTAGTAACTGCTATAACTGCTGCTGCTGTATATTGGGTTTCCTTTGGGGGTGTTGAAAATGTTTTGAATTTAGATAGTTATGAGTTATGAGAGTTAAAAATCCAGTGAATTGTACAATTTTAAAAAGTGAAATTTATGGTATGCAAATTATATCTCAATAAAGATGTTTTAAATGCTGTTTGATCCTTGAGAAGACTGCTTTATAAAGGCCAAACTTCTAAAATATGATGGCTCACAAAGCACAGATCTCAACATCATCCCTTGATGCTTATAGAGACTGCCTACTATGAATCAGATACCACTTACTATGCATATTTTATTATTTGATCCTTTTGAAAAATAAGAAAAATATTCTGAAAGCCCCATTTGAGAAAAAGAAAAGAAAAGAAAAGAGAGAGGGAGGGAAGGAGAAAAGGGAGGGAGGAAAGGAAAGGAAGAGTGAATTAAGTTCATTCTGCTGAGTTAGCTTGCCCAGGTCACAGAGAAAAGTGGCAAGAAATTTGATTAAAACCCACAGTGTTTCATTACATAGGCAAAACTCTTTACTATGCAATCCTGCCTTAATTTATTCAGTGAATCAGTCTTCTCTTAGAACATCATGGTAGTAAATTATTGAAAGCTACCTATCTCATAATCCTAATTTCTAAATCAATTATCTGTAGTTATTGGTTGAAATGTGTGGCATCATATGAAGCAAAATGGTTATGGTGAATTCTGTACTCTACTCCCCAGACATCCCTTTATGATTGAAGGAGTTATTCTCCAAGCATCTAGAATATTGCCTGCTGACATCCCTTAGCTATTAGTTCTTTCCAGAAAAAAACTTCCCCTGAAGAGACTTATCACATCTCCTTCCTAGAGTGACCTATATCTAATGTTTGGTAGATGCCAGAGTACAAAGGCCCAGAGTCCCTTGCCCCAACTTGGGATAATTCTCCAGTCCCAGACAATTGAGGATTTCCCCATGGGATCAATTGAGGCCATCTTGTGTCTGCACTTCAGACTTCTCCCTCTACCCAATCCTGTTCCTTTCATTCTCTACACCACAGGAGTTGATTCCAATAAAATTTCTGAATTCTAACTTCTACTTCAGAGTCCTCTTTCCTTGTAATATAAACCTTTAGAAATAGAGAAACAATTTTTCTATCCCTATGAAATTTCTTGTTCTTTAAAATCTCAACAATATAGAAAAAAGGTAAAGCAGTGTGAACTTCATAGTGAAAAATAATAGTTATATTGTAATTTCTAGAGAATAGAAAACAAAGCAGAGTTTTCTATTTTCTTCCTTGAACATTTTATGATTCAGTTGAAAATTAAAAAAAAATCTAAAGTCATACACATTCTATAATGATCTAGTTAAGCCGCTGCTAAGTTGTGGGTTAGCCAAAAGAAAGGAGGCTGAATTTGTAATAAAAGCGTTGTTTGTTTAGGGTATTATACTAATTCTTAAAATAACAAAAGATACTTGACAAATGGAATATTTAAATTATTTCCAGATCATTCAGTTGAGGGAACCTAAAGAGAGAGTGAGAGAGAGACGTTTTTACCCCCTCCACACACACATAGCCTAACACAACAATGAGAATCAAGAATCCTGGTGTAATTGTGTCTCAAATTTCCTGTCTGCCAATAAAAATAATAAAAATGTCAATTAAAAGCATTTATGAAGTTACATTAAAATGAAGGATGTAAAATAGCCTGTATGGTTACATAAAGGGTGTTTTAACTATGTTATACACTCATATGGCATCATCTACTTCTCTTCAATCATATTTTTTCTTACTCATTTGTAATTATTGATTGTCATTGGTTTCCTCTCATTTGAATATAAATTCCATTTGGGAAGGAATCATTTCTGTCTTATCCATTTTTATACCCTAAAGTGTTTGGTACTTAGTAGGCACTCAATGTATGTTTGTTTTATGAAGGTATAAATCAGTGGTTCTCAACCTTCCTAATGCCACAACCCTTTAAAATATAGTTCTTCATGTTGTGGTGACCCCCAACCATAAAATTATTTTCATTGCTACTTCACGAAAATAATTTTATGGTTGGGGGTCACTACAACATGAGGAACTGTATTTAAGGGTCGTGGTATTAGGAAGGTTAAGAATCACTGGTATAAATGAATGAATGAGAGAATGAGTGAATGAATTAATACAGGAAGTAAGAAAAGTAGAAGGAAAGAAGGAGGAATGGAGAAAGAAAAAAAGAGAGGGAGAGAGAGGAAGGAAGGAAAGAAGGGAGGGAAGGAGGATGGGAGTGAGGAAGGGAGGGAAGAAATACATAAACATACTTTTAAAAGCATAAACATGGGAGTCTTGAAACTGAATATATATATATATATCAAAATCTTTCTGGAATCTGGATAAAATTAGATTCCTCAGATATACCAATTCAGTGAGTATAGGGTGAAGTCCAAGTACTTAATAATATTTGCCAAACACTAACATACTGTGGTATACAAACATAAGGGCTTATTATTATTACTCAGCAACAAAAATAAAGTAATGAGGCTCGCTGTTGACTGTGGATCTTACATTTTTTTAATCTGAAAAATTGCTATTTTGGTGGTTGATGATAGTTTCTGAAATGTAGTGCATAAATATGAATTCACCCTTTGGATAAGCTGTCCTTTTGATTTTGGGATAAACATCTGAGTGTCTCCTTTTAGTAACATAGAAATGAATTTCATATCTAATACTTGTAGAGTCTAAGTACATAGCTGAATATTTTAGGCTTAGTAAGGGCCCTAAGCTGCAACACTTTGAGTAAGTGAAGCCAAACCTGTACCAAAAATATCTATTTTTATTTATAGACTTTCATAAGGCTTAGGAGGCTCCTAGGAAAAGAATTGGGACATCCTCAACTTTTTATCAGATAATCTCAAAGTTAGCAAACCATATCTTATAGACTTAAATGACTTAAACCAAGATAACTTGGCATAAAATGATAACTGAAGCCTGGAAGTTAAGAAGCCTTAACTAATATATGAAACTCAATATGGGGGCCCACATCATTGGAAGGAAGGTCTGGTTCTGGACATAGTACATAAATATTCTAAACTCACTCCTGACACTGCTGTGCTGGCACCATAGGTACTGCCTCATAAATGGTTGTGTGTTTTCCTTGAAAAAATATTATCACAGATTTTTCTAACAAAGAGTGATAAATTTTGCAGATGAGCTGTCTGACTAAATATTATAGTTAAAAAAGAGCTTTGTCCCTTTAATTTAAAGACAGTCACAGTGAATAGAGCATTTTTATTTTCTAAGCACTGAAATGATGACTTTTATATCTAGTGGTAAGTAGAACTTTTTTTCATTCTCAATGGATTGTACAGGTTTTAGGAACAACTCTTATGCCTTTCAGTAAGAATGAAGGCAACACTAAAGACAATTGTGACTAGCAGTATAGGTTGCAGAGATATCAGCATTTTTGGAACTTGGCTTCCAAGGATTTTGGAAGACAAAAAGTGTTGAGTAAACCAATTGATAGACCAACTGATAGGTAAGTAAACCTTGGAAGTTTGTGAGAACACCCAGGGAGAATAATAGAAAATTTTCCTTGTACTGTGGACCAATGAGTCATGGTATTTTGGTTCAATCCAATTCTTCGCCTATTTGGTGACTGTATCTATGGAGTTGAATTTGTGTGAAGAAGAACATATACCCACAAATACAAAGCCCCACATATCAAGTGGGCTTGTGTGCTGCTCTTCATCTTCTTTTTCTAGCCCATTCACACTCCCATATTCCTAAAATATTGATTTTTTTTTCTTTTCACCCTAAACATTTAGCATCTCCTTCTATCTATTGACTGTCAGCTAATGCCTTGTTTCACACTTCACTGAAAAGACTGATGCGATCACAGGAGAACTTTTTGAAATACTCACCAGCCTGCCCACATCTAAAATCATATATTCTATCTCTTCTACTCCAATGAACGACTAAGGTCAATCAACTCTTTTATGCATGACATCCCCTCAGACCTTGCCTATTCATAGACTTTATTTCAGCTGTATCCCCTTCTCATATATCACTATTGATATTTCTCCCTATTAAACCATTCCAGTATCTTCTCATATATCATTATTGATATTTTTCTCTATTAAACCATGTATCTGTAGCCCTAAGACCTTTTTTTTTTCATACCTATTAAATCATTCTCATGTTTTCTTCACAGGGAAAAAAATACATATATTCTCTGGATTCCACTACTCTCCATCAGATATTGCCCCATTTCTTTGCTTCCTTTTAGTAGTAATATTCCTCAAAGGAGTAGTGTATACCATCACCAATTCCTATTTATGCATCCTCTCTTGATTCACTATAGGCAGGCTTTTTTCCAGTCAGCTTACTAATTGTTGTCTCCAAATTTCATGTAGTGACATACAAAATCCTACATGATCTGGCCACCTTAACCTCTTTAACAGCATCTCCAACATAGCTTCTCCTTGTTTACTGCACTTTAAGCACATTTAAAACTCAACTATTCACTTAACAAACCAGGTACACTGTGGTGTCAGGGTCTTCCTAGATGTTCCCTATACCAGGAACACTCCTTTTCCACATACTTACATGGCTCTCTTCCTCAACTCTTTTATATTTCTACTCAAATTACACTTTTCCAGCTAGGCCTATCCTGATTACCTAATTAACGTTGTACTTCTTTACTTATCTCTACTCCAACACTTCCAGTCTTTCATCCTACCATTTTGTCTCCCCCACAGGAACTAATAGCATTCTAACATACTGTATAATGTAATTATTTATTGTGTTTAATACCCCAGCTCAAAAACAAAGGTACAGAAAGGTTAGTGGTATTCTGCATTATTGGTTGGTGTATCTCCAGCCCTAAGACGAGTGCTCAGTAAAAAGTGGGTGCTTAGCCTTCACCGTGTAAGCAACCACTTTTACTGAGCACTGGTCTTAGGGCTGGAGATACATCAACCAATAAAGCAGGCTATGTTAACCAGTTTGATGAAAGTATTTCAAATTGTATATAAAACCAGCACATTGTATGCCATAAATGCATTAATGTACACAGCTATGATTTAACAAAAAAAGAGTGGGTGCTTAATAAATGTTTGAAGATAAAAAAAATACCTGTATTTTAACATCACAGGCTAGTGATTTCTGGAATAAAGTAAGCAATAGAAATAACCACAAACATTTATTGCCATTTATGTTGATATCAGCTAATCAATAAAAATTTACAAACATCATCTCATTTAACCTAAAAGTTATATATGTAAGTACTGTATGCACATTTGGTATTTGAGAATATTAAGATACAGAGATTTTTATCATTTTTTCAAGACTGCACAGGGTACAGTTATGTAATCTTATGTGTCAATTGCCAGGCATTATGGCTTATGCTTATAAAACTAGTTAGTATTCTGGGAGGCTGAGATGGATTGATTGCTGGAGCTCATGGATTGCTGAAGCAAAAGACTTCAAGATTACTACTAGGGAGGCTGAGGCAAGATAATCTCTTGAGCTCAAGAATTTGAGGTTGCTGTGAGCTATGTTGCCATGGCACTCTACCAAGGGTGACAAAGTGAGACTCTGTCTCAAAAAAAAAAAAATAATAATAATAATAAAGAGTGCAAGACCAGCCTGAGCAAGAGTAATATCTGTCTCTACTAAAAATAAAAAAAAATAGCCAGTTGTTGTGGTGGGCACCTGTAGTTCCAGCTACTTGGGATGCTGAGGCAAGAGGATTGCTCAAGCCCAGGAGTTTGAGGTTGCTGTGAGCTATGACACCACTGCACTCTACCCAGGGTGACAGTGAGACTCTGTCCTCCCACCAAAAAAAGAAATACATAGTATATTAATTCTATGTATCTAGCATGCTTACAATTACAGTAACAATAACTGCTATGTTTAGCAAGTGCTTCATATAGGCCAGACACTGCACCAAACACTTTAAAAGCATCATTAAATTTACTTCTTCCAACAAGCTAGTAGAATAATACTACTGTTAACATGCCCATTTTGGGGGCAGAGACAAGATGGCTAACTGAAGCCAGCTTTCCACAGAGGGTCCCATCCAGAAGAAGAGTTAAAGGACAGAAATTTAGCAAGTAACCTGGTGAATTAGAGCTGCACCAAGAGAGAATGTTGAAGAATGCACATCAACCCCACTGAGGCGAGCTGCGACCCCAAGGATACAAACAAAAGGTATAAAATCCATTACCAAGTGGACGGGAGTCCCCTCCCCCATGAGATCGGCTCAGAGTGACCTACAAACAAAGGAGCAGAGTTCAAAGGTCCTCCCACTACACTCCATGGGAGAGACCCTCTAAAAACTGGACCTACCTCCTCTGCTAGGGTGCCAAGGTGTTCTCCTGCCAGGCATAAAACTGTATAAAACTGTATATATTGTCTACCCACAAGTCTGAGCTCCCAGCACTCCTCTCTGCTCTCACTCTGAGGTCTGGAGGCCTGTCCCCCAGGAGTCCAGATTCTTGGGTGATTTCTCAAGGGGTGTGGACAGGACCTAAACTGCAATAGTTCAGTGCTGACTCTGGGGCACGGGAGCGAGGAGAGGATGGTCGGTTGAGAGGGAACTACACTGGAGCAGCAGTGCCCTAAGGCGCAGAGCACCAGCAATCTTTTAGCAATAATAGGGCTCACTCCTGGATATTCTAAAGCCACACCCCCTGTCTACCTGGGCAACCAGAGGAGGCCGGGCATCTACTCAGGTGACAACCACCATGGAACTGATCTCGGATGGAAACATAGGCCCCATGAGTAAAGGGTTTGCCTGAGGCAGTACTGACCTGGGTGGAGTGCAGGGACTAGAAATGCACTCGCAGACCCAGGAAGTCCCCAGGGTGGGGACTGACCCAGAGGACCGCATTACTGAGCCTAAGATGAACCTGGCCCTCAGAGGATCGTCAGCCTATAGACAAAGGAAGGCAGCAGGCTAGAACTGACAGGTACCAAATACAAACCTGCAGGAGCAAAGACAGGGCCTGAGGCGCAGGCTCTGGGAACTCAAAACAGCTTCTCTTCTGCAGGGGAATTTAGCAGGGACAGAAACAAATTCCTGCAAAGTTGTTCTGATCTGTTCTGTCAGTAACATCAATCAGGGGCGGGACTGGAACTGAATGAACACTCCCCAGCCTCCATCAAGGACCCAAGGTTGTCAGGCCTCACCTCCTCCTGCTAGATAGAGGCAGAGGGCAACAGCCTGGGTGAGCAGAAATAGATTTCCTTGTCATTCAGGCAGGTGCAAAACCCTGGAGTATCTGTTCACTACAGGCAAGTGCGGGGCTATCAGTGACTGAGTGTGACAGAGGTGCAAGTTGGGGAAGGAGGCATCAACCTGCCCAGACTGATATACTTGCTGGGTGGTTCCTCCTGACTCCACGCAGCACTGGAGCAAGCCATATCAGAGTAAAAACCAGACCCCTGTGATCCAGTTGCCAGAGACCTTTTAAACTCTCCCACCTGAGACAGATGCTGACTGAGACAATTGATTTGGATCTAATGAACTGAGCCAATCACCCGAGGACTATTCAGGTGGTGCCCTGGGTGTGTGGTTGTAGGAAGGTTTGATTTTCCTTTTCCAATTGTTGCCTGTGGGGGGCGGGGTGACTTAATTGCTGGTATTTCTCCACAGCTGAGACTTCAACCCAGAGTAAATGTTTCACTAGGTTCGAACAGAAACCAGCTGAAAACAAGACAGAACCACTTAGCCCCACCACACCAAACAGGTCCCAAGTTTCTCAGGCCATAGCACTGTACCGGTCCTCAACAAAGCTCCAGGGGTAAAATCAAATGGTGTAAAACAATCATGAGGCAGAATCAGTGGGAAAACTCTGGTAACATGAATAAACAGAATAGATAAACCCCCCCCCCAAGAAAAGATATGGCAGATGTAAATGAAGATCCCATTCATAAACAGCTGGCTGAGATGACAGAAATTGAATTCAGAATTTGGATTGCAAACAAGATTAATAGAATGGACGAAAATTTGGAATTAGAAATTCGAGCAGCAATTCAAAAGTCGTAATTAGAAATTCGAGGAGAAATTCAAAAGTTGTCTCAAGAATTTAACGAATTTAAAGACAAAACCACCAAAGATTTTGATGCACTGAAGCAATAATTTGCAGACCTCAAAGATCTGAAAAATACAGTAGACTCCCTCAGTAACAGAGTAGAGCAAGCAGAAGAAAGAATTTCTGACATTGAAGACAAAGCCTTTGAATGCTCCCAAACTCTTGAAGTAGAAGAGAAATGGAGAGCAAAAATGAATCATTCACTCAGACAGCTCTGGGATAATTCGAAGAAGGCTAATATCTACCTCATTGGAATCCCTGAAAATGATAAACTGGACTCGCTAGGCACAGAGGCCCTTCTCCATGAAATTATGAAAGAGAATTTTCCAGACCTGCCAAGAGATTCTGAAATTAAGATGGCAGACAGTTTCAGAACCCCAATCCCAATAAGACATCCTCCAGGCATATCATAATTAACTTCACTAAAGTTAATATGAAGGAGAAAATTCTCAAAGCAGCCAAATGGAAGAAAGCCATTACCTACAAAGGGAAGAATATTAGAATGACTGCAGATCTCTCTGCTGAAAGTTTCAAGCCAGAAGAGGCTGGTCATCAACTTTTAACCTCCTAAAGCAAAATAACATTCAACCCCAGATCCTGTATCCAGCTAAACTGAGTTTCATTTATGATGGAGAAATTACATACACTAATGACATTCATATTTTAAAGAAATTTGCCATAAACAAACCAGCTCTTCAGGATATTCTCAGACCTATCCTCCATAATGACCAGCCCAATCCTCTACCACAAAAGTAAACTCACTCAGAAACTTTTGATCAAACTCCATCTTCCATAGTGGCGAAAGGATTAAAAATGTCCACTGGACTTTTGAAAAACTCAATACCCAAAATTTTACCAGACTTATAAGTATTCTCCATTAATGTGAACGGCTTAAACTGTCCTCTAAAGAGGCACAGGTTAGCTGACTGGATACAAAAATTCAGGCCAGATATTTGTTGCACAGAAGAGTCACATCTTACCTTAGAAGATAAATATAGACTCAGGGTGAAAGGATGGTCATACATATCAGGCAAATGGTAATCAGAAAAAAGCAGGTGTTGCAATTTTATTTGCAGATATAATAGGCTTTAAACCAACAAAAGTAAGGAAGGATAAGAATAGTCACTTCATATTTGTTAAGGGTAATACTCAACATGATGAAATTTCAATTATTATTATCTATGCACCCAACCAGAATTCACCTCAATTTATAAGAGAAACTATAACAGACATGAGCAACTTGATTTCCTCCAGCTCCATAATAGTCAGAGATTTCAACACTCCTTTGGATCGATCCTCCAATAAGAAGCTGAGCAAAGAAATTTTAGATTTAAACCTAACCATCCAACATTTGGATTTAGCAGACATCTACAGAACATTTCATCCCAACAAAACTGAATACACATACTTCTCATCACCCTATGGAACATACTCCAAAATCGATCACATCTTAGGTCACAAGTCTAACCTCAGTAAATTTAAAGGAATAGAAATTATTCCTTGCATCTTCTCGGACCACCATGGAATAAAAGTTGAGCTCCATAACAATAGGAATCTGCATAGTCATACTAAAACATGGAAGTTAAATAACCTTATGCTGAATGATAGCTGGGTCAGAGACGAGATTAAGAAGGAAATTGCCAAATTATTGTAACAAAATGACAATGAAGACACAAATTATCAGAACCTCTGTGATACTGCAAAGGCAGTCCTAAGAGGGAAATTTATAGCACTGGAAGCCTTCCTCAAGAGAATGGAAAGAGAGGAAGTTAACAACTTCATGGAACATCTCAAGCAATTGGAAAAGGAAGAACATTCCAACCCCAAACCCAGTAGAAGAAAATAAATAACCAAAATTAGAGTAGAATTAAATGAAAACAAAAAAATTATACAACAGATCAATAAATCCAAAAGTTGGTTTTTTGAAAAGGTCAATAAAATAGATAAACCTTTGGCTAACCTAACCAGGAAAAAAAGAATAAAATCTCTAATTTCATCAATCAGAAATGACAAAGACGAAATAACAACAGACTCCTCAGAAATTCAAAAAATCCTTAATGAATATTACAAGAAACTTTATTCTCAGAAATATGAAAATCTGAAGGAAACTGACCAATACTTGGAAGCACATCACCTTCCAAGACTAGCCAGAATCAAGTGGAAATGTTGAACAGGCCCATATCAAGCTCTGAAATAGCATCAACCATACAAAACATCCCTAAAAAGAAAATCCCGGGACCAGATGGCTTCACATCAGAATTCTACCAAACCTTTAAAGAGGAATTTGTACCTATATTAACCAACCTGTTCCAAAATGTAGAAAAAGAAGGAAGACTACCCAACATGTTCTAATATGCAAACATCACCCTGATCCCCAAACCAGGAAAAGACCAACAAGAAAAGAAAATTATAGACCAATATCACTAATGAATATAGATGCAAAAATATTCAACAAGATCCTAACAAACAGAATCCAGCAACACATCAAACAAATTATACATCATGACCAACTCGGTTTTATCCCAGTGTTTCAAGGCTGGTTCAATATCCATACATCTATAAGTATAATTCAGCATATAAACAAATTAAAAAACAAAGACTATATGATTCTCTCAATTGATGCAGAAAAAGCTTTTGATAATAGACAAGGATGCTGTCATCCCTTCATGATCAGAACACTTATGAAAATCGGTATAGAAAGGACATTTCTTAAATAGATAGAGGCCATCTACAGCAAACCCATAGCCAATATCGTATTGAATGGAGTTAAATTGAAATCATTTCCACTCAGATCAGGAACCACACAAGGCTGCCCGTTGTCTCCACTGTTCTTTAACATTGTAAAGGAAGTTTTAGCCACTGCAATTAGGGAAGAAAAGGCAATCAAGTGTATCCATATAGGGTCAGAGATCAAATTTTCACTCTTCGCAGATGATATGATTGTATATCTGGAAAACACCAGGGATTCTACTACAAAACTCTTAGAAGTGATCAAGGAATACAGCAGTGTCCCAGGTTACAAAATCAACATTCATAAAGTGGTAGCCTTTATATATACCAACAACAGTCAAGCTGAATAAAACAGTTAAAGACTACATTCCATTCACAGTAGTGCCAAAGAAGATGAAATATTTGGGAGTTTATCTAACAAAGGACGTGAAAGATCTCTATAAAGAGAACTATGAAACTCTAAGAAAAGAAATAGCTGAAAATGTTAACAAATGGAAAAAGATACCATGCTCATGGCTGGGAAGAATCAACATTGTTAAAATGTCCATACTACCCAAAGCAATATATAATTTTAATGCAATCCCTATTAAAGCTCCACTGTCATACTTTAAAGATCTTGAAAAAACAGTACTTCATTTTATATGGAATCAGAAAAATTCTCGAATAGCCAAGACATTACTCAGGAATAAAAACAAAGCAGGAGGAATCACACTACCAGACCTCAGACTATACTACAAATCGATAGTTGTTGGGCCCTGCCATGTGCCTGAGGCCTAGTGCAACTTCCCGAGCTTGACTAGAAGTAGATCCATCGAGCTACTTCTATGTAGCAATGACTCAGCAAGGCCTGGCCTGAAACTGCCTCTACCTAGATACAGCCAACGTGGTACCATGCCATTGGTCCAACCCTGTTATACCACCCATCACACCATTTCACGTACCTCATCCCCCGCCTCCTTTCCCCGCTCCTTCCCCACGCCCTATATAAGTGGCTGCTTGGCGCAATAAAGTTGAGTTCCTGCTTCGACAGACTCCCAGCTCTGTGTGTTCCTGTTCGAGCCGCTGACACTTGCCATCCTGCTCAGCCCCTGGGATGAGATCGGGCTGGCCCCAATCTTCCCTCAACTGTGACTGCCGGAGGACCGGCAGATTGGTGCTCCATGTGAGGAACTTGGCTCCCCACACAAAGATTGCTGACAGGCCAATCGGTCTGCGGGTGAGTGTACCCCCGTAAATTATGGGGAAGTCCAATTCCAGATTTGACCCTGCTTTGGAATCCCTTAAAATCTTACTCAAAAGCAGAGGACTAGACCTCTCAGATAGTCGGACCCTTAAAGCCTGGCAATGTTTACTTAAGGTCGCACCCTGGCTTCTGGAGAGCAACCTCTTTGACTGGGACACCTGGGATAGGGTTGAAAGATTAATCAGAAGAGCACATATAAAAAGGGGGGAGATTCCCCCGCTTGGGACACTCCCTACTGTATCTGCCTTAAAGGGCTGTTTCCTCCCCCGGCCCCTCCAAGAAAGTGGAGGGAGCATCAACCCCGAGAAAAGCGGAGAATAAAAGTCCCAAAGCAGAACCAAGCCCAGATCAGAGCCCTGAGTCTGCGGACCTCATTGGCCTGCCGAGTCAACCTAAACCTCTCTATCCTTCCCTCGACCCTTTTGGGAATCCTCCAACTAATCCTTTCCAGGCCCCCTTCTGAACCTCCCCCATATGGTGGAGAAAGCAGTACTGAGGGTGGAGCTAACAACCTTTTTCCGGTTAATATTGATCCCGGAGGTAATCACCCCGCAGCCTGGTACCCCTGGGAGGCTCAAAATCTCAAAGATCTAAAAAAGGCAGTTTCTGAGGACGGCCCTAACAAACCCTGGGCAGAAACCATACTTGAAGGGCTAGCACACCAAGCATGCATAGCCCAAGACTGGAAAGAACTAGTCAAAGCGGTACTCCTGGGCTCCACATTCCTTAAGTGGATGGCCTACTTCTAGGAGGAGTGCCATGTTCGGAGAGAACATAATAAGAGCGCCAACCTCCCATACCCATAACTTACCAAGATCAGGTCAGAGCCAGTAGGCTAGCTGCATGGAAGAAATTAGACGAGGGCCCCACTGAATCCCCCATAGCGGGAATCAATCAGAAACACACAGAGGACTTCTCCACCTTTATAGACAGAGTCCAAAAAAGCCTAAAAAGAAAGTTCCCTGCTGGAGAGTTATGGGACCAATTTGTGCATTCTTAGGTCTGGGATGGCATAACCACTGATTGTAAGCTCACCTGCACCGGGTTAAGAAACCAGGCGATGGAGAGGTGGATCATAGCTACCCGAGATGTTGGTTCCACGTCTCATCAAGCAAGGGCACTTCAGGCAGACCGCCAGGAAGAACTCCAAACACTTATTAATGCCCTTCAATTAGCCCCTACTGCAGGCAAGCGGACATGTTTCGGGTGTGATAAAGAGGGCCACTTCAAGCAGGAATGTCCTAACCAAACCAAATGCCCCCCTGACCCACCAGGGGGGAATGGCCCCCACACCCCCTACCCTCGCTGTAAAAAAGGCTTTCATTGGGCCCACGATTGCAAATCCAAATTCAATCTCAAAAGTGAGCCTTTAAACTCCCTGTGGGGCTATCCCCAGCCCCATTAAAAAAGGGGAGCAGACCAGTACAAACTCATTGGACCATTCCCCTAACTTTGGGCATGAGACCAAAAATAACCCTTACAATTGGAGATAAATCCTTCAAATTTCTCATAGATACTGGGGCAGACCGCAGTTATCAGGAAAGAGGAAGTACCCCAATCTTGGCGGCTAATACCTGGACCACCCTTGTTAGGCGTGGTCTCCTGGGAGACCGACGCCTGACTCCCCTGGGTGGACCCTAGTGGAAACCATGGGGCGGTGCACCCGCTTGTGGTCCCGGGCCTAACCGCCAATCTCCTGGGTCAAGACATTTTAGGTGAGGTGGAGGCATTTATCACCACCGACCATAACAACTCTCAGGATGATCACCCCTAAGATAAACTTGAAAAGCAATTTCAACAAAAACAGAGAGGGCAAGTACTATTATCCAGATGACCCATACCTCGAACCAATCAATCAAGAACACTCCCAGGTTCACCCCCAATTCTAAAGGCCACTGCTCATCCCCCCATATTCCAAATTCGATGGACACCTGGGGACCCTCTATGGGTAGAGCAGTGGCCTCTCCCTTCAAATAAACTCCAACATCTACATTTGTTAGTCAACCAACAGTTAGACCAAAGGCATTTAAGACCATCTACTAGCCCTTCGAACTGTCCAGTATTCATAATCAAGAAGCCCAATGGCTCTTGGAGACTCCTACAAGACCTCAGAAAAATAAATGACAGGATGATCCCTCTCGGAACCCCGCAGAGAGGTCTCCCCTGGATTTCCACAATTCCCACAGCTTACCACCTCACAGTCATAGACATTAAAGATTGTTTTTTTCTATTCCCCTCCATCCAAACTATATGGAAAGGTTTGCCTTTTCCATACTTTCAACCAATTTCCGAGGGCCAAATTTAAGATTTGAGTGGACAGTCCTACCCCAAGGAATGGCTAATAGCCCCCCCTATCTGTCAATATTATTTGACACACATCTTCACTTCATTACTAACATGACCTAATATACTATTCTACATTTATATGGATGATATAATCTTAGGAAACCACAATTCAGATAACCTCCAAGAACTCACCATTGAATGCCTCGCTATCCTCCGCCAGAATAATTTTCAAATAGCTCCTGAAAAGATACAAACCATTAAACCCCATTTAAAATCTTGGGGTCCGTCCTCTCCCTAGATACAGTTTCCTCTATTAAGCCCCAACTGGTCCTTCAAGAAACTTATAGTTTTCCCCAGCTGCAGAAATTACTCGGGGAAATTAATTGGCTAAGACCTTGGATCCCTATCTCCACTGAGGAGATAATTCCCCTGTTTAATCTTCTAAAAGGCCTAGATTTAACCTCTCAAATAACATTACCACCTCATTGTCAACACATACTGACTACAATTCAACAATCCATAAATCAAGCTTCTTTAAAAAGATTCAATCCCCACATACCCCTTATCCTCTACCTCTTTCCCGGAGAAACTTTATGTACTGCCCTCTTAGCCCAAAAGGGGGAGCCTATCCAGTGGATTCATCTTTTGGTGGGAGGAGTGCCTAGACTCTATTCCATAAACAATCAGATAGCCGACTGCATAGTTAAAGGAAGGGACACAGCAGTCAGATTGTTTGGCATTGAACCCCGTTCCATCATCACCCCATATAAACTCCCAGATTTTTCCCGGCTTCAGAGAAATAACGATAGAATTGCACTGGCACTTGAAGGATTCTCAGGCTGAATTGATTGTCACTACGGTCCTTACAAATGGATGAACTCCTTTGCCAAACTAACTTGGAAACCACCACAACTTTTTCTCCTGCATCCTAATCCCACCTTCCTCACCGTCTTTACAGACGGAGGGTGCCTAGGAGCTTCCATTATTATTTATCCTCCCCTAGTGCAAGATCAAAAACCCACCCCCCCTTAAAGTCCATCCTACATGAGCTTGAAGGATTGGCTCAATTCAAAGAACTTTTTGCTGTTGTCATGGCTCTTAATTCCATACCTGAACCCTTTAACCTATTTTCAGATAGCCTTTATGTAGTCAACCTACTACCCAATTTAATAGAGGCTCATATTAAATTAGATTCCAATCCCATATCCCCATTAATGATCCAGTTTAGAACTCTACTCAAACAAAGAACCAATCCAATTTACTTACGACACCTCAGAGGACATCAAAACCTACCAGGATTTTTAGCTACAGGCAATAAATTAGCAGATCAGCTAGCCTCCATGCCACAATGCAATATAGTAACAGAAGCAACACAATTTCACCAACTAACTCATATCAATTGGAGAGGGCTTAAACACAAGTATCCCCACATACCTGTTAAGGATCTGAAAAAAATCGCTTGTACTTGTCAGTCATGCCAGCCTTTCCTTCAAGTTCCCCCTCTGCAGACCTCGGGCACCAACCCCCGAGGCCTTCGACCCAATCATCTATGGCAAATAGATGTTACTCACTATGCCCCTTTTGGGAAACTTAAATACATTTTCATGTCCATTGACACCTTCTCCCGCACCTGTTGGGCATTAGCACATGCTGGAGAAAAAACTAAACATGCCATTAGCCATATGCTCCAATGTTTCGCTACCCTTGGTCTACCTGATCAAATTAAAACTGACAATGACCCTTGCTTTACAAGCAAATCCTTTACAAATTTCCTACAAACATGGAAAATTTCACACTCCACTGGCATACCACACAACCCTCAAGGTCAAGCTATCATTGAAAGATTCAATCAAACCCTTAAGGGTCAATTACAAAAACAAAAGGGGGAGTCTATACTCCCTCATGATCAATTGAAAAAGGTTCTATTCACACTAAAAATCTTAAATTTTTCCAAAGAAGACCCACATTTATCTCCCTTTCAAAAGCACAGGTCTTCATCGGTGACCTATAGTTCCATCTGGGTCCGATGGCGAGATCCACTTATGGGAAGGTGGAGAGGACCAGACCTACTCCTTACAGCAGGGAGAGGTTTCAGATGTGTTTTCCCTCAAAACGAAAAAAAAAAACCCATTTGGGTTCTGGCAAGAGACCTTAAATACTTGCCCCAACAAGAAGGGGATAACCTTAATTTATCCAGGGGGTCTAACGCCCCTGAGAAGTGTCTTTCTCCCCCCCAGTGATGAGGTAAAGGATGAACCCAATGTTATCCAGAGTCTCATAGCATCTAGGGAGGTATCTGTTTATTTTTGCAGGAGAAGTGCTGCTTTTATGCCAACAGATCTGGGATCGTGCAAAACAAGATCAAAACACTTCAAGAAGATCTAGAAAAGAGAAGAAAAGAAATTTTAGAAAATCTCCTGTGGACGGGCCTACACGGTTTTTTACCCTACCTTCTTCCCCTGACCCTTACTCACCCTTATGTTAGTTATCACCTTTGGAAAAAGGTTAGAGGCAATCAACTTAAATCAGGTCGAGGTCCGATATCACCAGCTCATTAAGCACGAATCTAACTATTATTCTTAACTGCCCTCCATAGCACCGATGACGGGTAAGATCCCAAAACTGGGACAACCTAAGACAGGATATGGAGAGGCTGCACGGTGGATTACATTCATAGTACCCAAAGATGGGTAAGATCACTCTGTGTTCAGTCAACCTAAGACAGGGGCCAAACCATTGACGTTTGTATCCCCATGATGGGTAAGACTGAAACTGCAAGAGCAGGCAACCTAAGACAGGGACTATGATTTTCCGCCAAACAAAAAACAAAAGGGAGAATTGTTGGGCCCTGCCATGTGCCTGAGGCCTAGTGCAACTTCCCAAGCTTGACTAGAAGTAGATCCATCGAGCTACTTCCGCGTAGCAATGACTCAGCAAGGCCCGGCCTGAAACTGCCTCTACCTAGATACAGCCAACATGGTACCATGGCATTGGCCCAACCCATCACACCAGTTCACATACCTCATCCCCCGCCTCCTTTACCCACCCCTTCCCCACGCCCTATATAAGCGGCTGCTTGGTGCAATAAAGTTGAGTTCCTGCTTCGACAGACTCCCGGCTCTGTGTGTTCCTGTTCGAGCCGCTGACACTCGCCATCCCACTCAGCCCCTGGGATAAGATTGGGCTGGCCCTGATCTTCCCTCAACTGCAACTGCTGGAGGACCTGGCAGATAGTGATCAAAACAGCATGGTACTGGCACAAAAACAGAGAAGTAGATGTCTAGAACAGAGTAGAGAACCAAGAGATGAATCCAGCTACTTACTGTTATTTGATCTTTGACAAGCCAATGAAAAACATTCAGTGGAGAAAAGATTCTCTAACAAATGGCGCTGGGTGAACTGGTTGGCAACCTGTAGAAGACTGAAACTGGACGCACACCTTTCACCATTAACTAAGATAGACTCTCACTGGATTAAAGATTTAAACTTAAGACATAAAACTATAAAAATACTAGAAGAGAGTGCAGGAAAAACCCTTGAATGATCTGTCTGGGCAAGTATTTTATGAGGAGGACCACCCGGGGTAATTGTAGCAGCTTCAAAAATACACTACTAGGACCTAATCAAAAAAAAAGCTTCTGCACAGTCAAGAACACAGTAAATAAAGCAAGCAAACAGCCATCAGAATGGGAGAAGATATTTGCAGGTTATGTCTCCGGCAATGATTTAATAACCAGAATCCAGAGAGAACTCAAACGTATAAGGAAGAAAAGAACAAGTGATCCCATCGCAGGTTGGGCAAGGGACTTGAAGAGAAACTTCTCTGAAGAAGACAGGCGTACGGCCTACAGACATATGAAAAAATACTCATCATCTTTAATCATCAGAGAAATGCAAATCAAAACTACTTTGAGATATCATCTAACTCCAGTAAGATTAGCCTATATCACAAAATCCCAAGACCAGATATGTTGGCGTGGATGTGGAGAAAACGGAACACTTCTACACTGCTGGTGGGAATGCAAATTAATACATTCCTTTTGGAAAGGAGAACACTTAGAGTTCCAAAAACAGACCTACCATTCAATCCTATAATTCCTCTACTAGGCATATACCCAGAAAAGCAAAAATCACATCATAACAAAGATATTTGTACCAGAATGTTTATTGCAGCCCAATTCATAATTGCTAAGTCATGGAAAAAGCCCAAGTGCCCATTGATCCATGAATGGATTAATAAATTGTGGTATATGTACACCATGGAATATTATGCAGCCTTAAAGAAAGATGGAGACTTTACCTCTTTCATGTTTACGCGGATGGAGCTGGAACATATTCTTCTTAGTAGAGTATCTCAAGAATGGAAGAAAAAATATCCAATGTACTCAGCCCCACTATAAAACTAATTTATGGCTTTCATATCAATGCTATAACCCAGTTATAACCCAAGAATAGGGGGAAGAGGGAAAGGGAGGCGAGGGAGGGGGGAGGCGGTTAGAGGGAGGGTGATTGGTGGGATTACACCTGTGGTGCATCTTAGAAGGGTATATGTGAAACTTAGTAAATGTAGACTGTAAATGTCTTAACACAATAACTAAGAAAATGTCAGGAAGGCTATGTTAACCAGTGTGATGAAAATGTGTCAAATGGTCTATAAAACCAGTGTATGGTGCCCCATGATCACATTAATGTACACAGCTATGATTTAATAAAAAAAAAAAATTAAATTCCCATTTCACAGATAATGTTAAGACACATACTTTTAAGATCACATGAGTAATTCAGTAGAACAAGTTGTCACACCTTGATCTACTTGACTTCAAAATCTTTCTTCTTTTTGTTTGATTTCTCTAAATATTCATTAATTCATTTATTTAATATATATAATTACTATTTGTCAATTAAAAATATTTTTAAACCTCTGTTTGTTACCATTAGGTTCAAGTATTTTAGCACTTTTACATTCAAGAGGTCAAATCATAGCAAGGATAAACTTTAGAGTATTGTGTCCATGTTTTTACATTTCCCTGCTTCTCTTCTCTTCTCTTCCCAATACTTATAGTTCTCAAAATCCATTCCAGTTATTTTCTTTCTCAAGTCTTGGCTGTAACATATTAATTCATACATCTTATGAAATTTACTACCTTTGTTTTCTCTGTTATAATCCATTCAGATGCATTTCCCCCCACCCAAGTTAGTCATTATCTCTTGCTTTTTCACAAAGAACTCCAAGGCAGAATAATATGCTGATCTCAAGTAGACAAGAATAAGGAAACTCTATTAATTAAACCACATAACCAGAAATGAAATTATTAGAAAAACATTTGAAACTGATTCTCTAGCAAGCTAGTTTCATTTCAAAAACAGAGTAGCAGATTTAGGAAAAATGAATACTTTGTCCAACATTATTTGCATTCATGACCTTCACAAAAAAATCAAAAGAAAGAAACAACCTAAATTCCTCATTCACTTTGGACAGTATTTGTATCAGAGACCTCTTGGGACTCTAGATGAGCTGTTTAAGCAATAACTAGCTAGAGCAATGTTTTATACACGAAGTATAGAGGAACCTATAGCTAAAAAAAGAATGAAGAAAATTTAGCCTGATTAATTTATGAAGGCTGCAAACTTTGGGATAAAGGGGACTCTTTTAATGACTGAACTCCTGGAGGAATAGTATGGAGCATCTGAATATCTACAAACACAAAGAAATGGAAAATCAGCAGCAACAATAGCAGCTCCAGGTTAATTAAATAGCATCATTTAGCCTCTTGATACATGGCAGAGGTGGTAGTATTGTTGGAAGGATTAAATTTGCTGCAGTGTATATGTGTGGGCACTGAGTCACTGGGACTAAGATGAGCCTCACAATTACAGATCAATTTACACCTTTACTTCCTAAATGAAATTTGTACAGATATGTAATAAGTCCCCCTGTGTTTTCTGGATTTCAAAGGAATCAGAAGATGTGACAATTTCTTCTGATTCAAGACATACATTTGAAGAATACAAATGTAAGATACTCTAGTGGATGTTGTTTAGGAATTTGATACAGTACTGAAAGAAAGGGTGAGCATGTGGAATTCATCAATTCACCAACCTTAGGAACTGAAAGTCTCAAGACAAATAAATTCAGTTATTTCAGCAAACAAATTATGCCAACTGTCTGTCTGTGTTCCTGCTCTGAACATGTTTCTTTAAACCAGTGGTTCTCAATCTTCCTAATGCCGCAACCCTTTAATACAGTTCCTCATGTTGTGGTGACCCCCAACCATAAAATTATTTTCATGCAACCTTTAATACAGTTCCTCATGTTGTGGTAACCCAAAACAATAAAATCATTTTCGTTGCTACTTCGCAAAAATAATTTTATGGTTGGGGGTCACCACAACATAAGGAACTGTACTAAAGGGTCGTGGCATTAGGAAGGTTGAGAACCACTGTTTTAAACAGTCAACCTTTTGCTTTTAGGGTCCTAAAAATACCATTTACTACCCTAAAACAAAAAGATGAACTGCTTAATTTCTCTATTACACCTAGGGTAAGTGATGATCTTAACACTAGCAGTATTTCGACTCAGAACCTGTAGCTCAAGTGGCTAAGGCGCCAGCCACATACACTGGAGCTGGCAGGTTTGAATCCAGTCTGGGCCTGCCAAACAACAATGATGACTACAACCAAAAAACAGCCGGGTGTTGTGGCAGACGCCTGTAGTCCCAGCTACTTGGGAGACTGAGGCAAGAGAACTGTTTAAGCCCAGGAATTAGAAGTTGCTGTGAGCTGTGATTTCACAGCATTCTACCCACGGCAATAGCTTGAGGCTCTGTCTCAAAAAAAAAAAAAAAAAAACAAAAAAAAAAACTAGCAGTATTTCTAAATAATTAAAAGTCCATAAGTAGGATGTCTCCAAACTATAATATTTATATCACACAAGAATTGAGGCAAAAAGGAAAAAGGGGAATCAAAATGATCTCTTCCAATTTTCTATATTCTGAATCTTTTGTTTTAATTCTTCCCCTGCCTAGTTGTCATTTTTGCATCTGAAGAGAAAGGAGGCGATAAAAAGAATTCTGGTGTAGAAAAAGATTTAAAAAAAAAAAGAGTGGAAGAAATTGTACAAGGGACATAATAGAGTGGTCTGTAGCTACTCTGTTTCTTGGGAATATAAAGTTAAAACTCAATTCCCCACTATTCTCAGAACTCTATAAAATGTTACCATGCTATCTACTGCATAATGAACACAGAAGATAAGGCATCATGGTAATAGACATGGACATCAAATAGGTAAATAAATCTATAAAAATAATAATTAAGATTTTGATATGCAATGTAAAAGAAACAATCAGGATCATGTGATAAAGCATAATGAAAGAGGGTTGGTTTATTAGGTGATAAAATACTTTTATTTCAATATATTTGGGGGCACAAGTGTTTTTTTGTTACATGGATGAACTATATAGTGAAATCAGGTTTTCTAGTTCACTCATTACCTGTATTATTTATTGTGCCCAATAGGTAGTTTTTCATCCCTCATACCTATCCAACTCTTGCCCCTTCTAAGCCTCCAATGTTCATTATACTACTCTGTATGATTATGTATATAATATATTCCCATGTTTAGTTACCACTTATAAGTGAGAACATGTAGCATTTGTTTTTCAGTTTCTGAAATACTTCACTTAGGATGATGGCCTCTAGTTCCATCCAAGTAGTTACAAAATACATTCTTTCATTCTTTTTTATGCCGCAGTAGTATTCCATGGTGTGTATATCTATGAAATATACACACACACATACGCATATTCTCTTTATACACTTATCACAGGATGGGCACTTAGGTTGATTAAATATCTTTGCAATAATGAATTGTACTGTAGTAAACATGAGTGCAGGTGTCTTTTTGATATAATGACTTCTTTTCCTTTTGAGTAGATACCCAGCAGTGGAACTTCTGGATTGAATGGTAGGTGTAGTATTGTTTCTTTGAGGAATCTACATACTGATTTTCACTGAGGTGGTACTAATTGACATTCCCACTTACATTTCCCACTAACAGTTTTGAAAGTGTTCCTTTCACACTGTATTTTTCCCAACATTGATTTTATTTTATTTGCCATTTTAATAATGATCATTCTGACAGGGGTGTGTTGATATCTCATTAATTTGCATTTCCCTAATGATTAGTGATATTGAGCATTTTTAATATGCCTGTTGTATATTAGTCTATCTTCTTTTGAATAAAAACTAAAAACTCTATTCAAGTCTTTTGACCATGTTTTGTGATGAGTTTTTTTTTTTTATTTTGCTGATATGTTTAAGTTCCTTGTAGTTTCTGCATATTAGTCCTTTGTTGTATAAATAGTTTGCAAGTATTTTTTCTCTCATACTACAGTTGTATATTTACTCTGTTGATTATTTCTTTTGCTGTACAGAAGATTTTTTGCTAAATTAAGCCCCATTTATACCATTTTTAAAATTTTCTTTTTGGGTCTTAGTCATAAATTCTTTACCCAGACAAAATTCCAGAGGAAATTTTCCTATCTTTTCTTCTAGAATTCTTGTGTCTTCAGGTCTTATCTATGATAAGTCTTTAATTCATCTTGAGTTAATTTTTATATATGGTAATATATAGAGATCCAGTTTCATTCTTCTACTGGTAGCTCTACAAATTTCTTAGTATCATTTACTGAATAGGGCATCTTTTCTGAGTATATAAGTTTTGGTCTGTTTTGTCAAGTATCAGTTGCTTGCAGGTACATGGTTTTATTTCTAGATTCTCTGTTCAGTACCATTAATCTATGAATATGCTTTTATACTAGTACCATGTTGTTTTTATTGCTGCAGTCTTGTAGTATAATTTTAAGTTGGATAATATGATGCCTCCAAATTTGCTCTTTTTGCTTAGAATTGCTTTGGCATTAGGCTTTTTTTTGATTTCAAGTGAAATTTAAAATTGTTTTATCCAATTCTTTGAAAAATTATATAGGTAATTTGATGTAAATTACATTGGATCTGTAAATCACTTTTGATTTTATGGACAGTTTAATAATATTGAATATTTCCATCCTTGAACATGGGATTTTTTTCATTTATTTTTGTTTTACATATTTTTTCATTAGTGTTTTGTAGTTCTACTTATAGAGATCTGTCACCTACTTGGCTAACTATATATTTGTGTATTTTATTATTTTTTTCAGATGCTTAGATTTGTATGGAGTTCTTTATTTAATTCTCACCTTGGCTGTTAGTCATGTATAGAAATGCTACCAATCAATGTACATTAATTTTGTAAGCTGAGACTTTACTGAATTTATGAATTCTATGATCCTTTTACAAGAATCTGTAGAGATTTCTAGACATAGTCATATAGATCATTGACAAAAAGGAGTTGTTTGAATACTATATATTCCCATTTGGGTGCACTGCATTTCCTTTTCTTGCCTTATTGTTCTGGCTTAGACTTCTAGTTTTATGTTTTCTAGAAGTGGTGGCAGTGGACATCCTTGTCTTGTTCAAATTCTTAGGGGAATGTTTTCTCATTCAGTATGATGCTGCCTGTAAAATTTTAATATATGGCCTTTATTATTTTGAGGTATATTCCTTTCTATGCTTAGTTTGTTGAGGAATTGTTAAATCATGAAAGGGCACTGGATTTAATTAGTTGTTTTTTCTACATCTATTGAGATGATCATAAGGTTTTTGTTTCTAATTCTGTTTGTGTGGTGAAACTCACTTATTGATTTGCATATATTAAACCATCCTTACATGCCTAGAATGAAATCCACTTGGTCATGGTGAATTACCTTTTTGATGTAATTTAGATTAGGTTTAAGAGGAGGTAAGATGGCCAACTAGAGCTAGCTTTCAACAGAGGCTCCAGTCCAGAGGGAGAGATAATGGTCAGAATGAACAAAATAAAGCTGAAGGTCAGGAGCTAGGCTGAGAGAGAAGAATGATGAACACACATCATCCCTGCTGAGGCAAGCTGTGATTCCAAATAAATAAATTTCAGGTACAAAACCCATCGTAAAGAGGACAAGTGTCTGTCTCCTTCCCCAAGAGAGTGGCTCCCTGTGTGCTCTCTACAAGTGAGCAGTGAACAGAAGACCTCTCCTTTCACCCCACAGGAGAGAGCCACTGAAGGCTGGGACTCCTTCTCCAGATAGAGCCTGCTGTGGGCCTGGGAATTCTCTTGCCCAGTATAAAAGTGGAAAAAATATTTTCCTCACCATTCTGAATTCCCAGTCCACCCTTCCCTCCTTGCCTGGAAGTCTGGAGGGCTGCCCCCTGCAGAGCCCAGAGTGTCTGGCAGTTCCTTGCAAGAGTTAGGCATCACATGGGCCCTGCAAGGCTGCATTGAAACTGTGACTTGAGCAGAAGTGGGGAGACACAAAGGGAGGGAGAGTGGCCCAGTGCCACAAAAGTGCAAGGCAGAGGTGGGGCAGTGGTAGTAGCAGCACTGATGTTGGTGCAGTGACAGCGGTGGTGTGGGGACCCGCCCTGCAGCACCTGTGGCACAGCAGCAGCAGCAGCACACTCCCACCGAGGTCAAATTTTGGAGAGACACCTCCCTGATTCTGTGGACCTCCCTCCCCCGGCAGGGGTAGCATAGGAGAAGTGTGGCTGGGACAGAAGGGTAGACTCTGAAGGAGAGAAATATGTACTAAAAAGGTAACTGCTGGCTCAGGACAGACTTGGATGGAACACTTCCCAGTTTCCATTGTGCACTGGAGGGAGCCGGGCTTGAGCTCCTGCCTGCTCGTGGAAGAGTGCATAGGCCTGGCCAAGAAGGCAGTGATTCCCCTCTGACTCTGGCAGGCACATATCTCTGGCACATTTGCTTATTGGAGGGAACTGGGCCAAAGCCCCACAGGATTATCAGTGACAGAGCGTGGCTGTGGGGTAAGGTGGGGACAGAGGTTCCAATCCCCCCTGGACTCTTTTGCAGAGCAGACCTTCCTTGACTACACTGAACACTGGAGGGAGTCACACTTGAGCTGTGAGTGGAGCCCTGTTGTTTGGTTGCTGAAGTTCTTGTGAACTCTCCCAGTTGAGTGGTGACTGTGGTTAGGAACTCTTGATCTGGGCTGGCCACTTGAGGACCCTCTAAAATTGAGCCCTGGTTGTGTCATAGTGGGAGGGACTGATTCTCCTCTCCCAGTTGTAATGGTGGGGGGTGGGGAATCTTAGTTGCTTGTATCTCTCCCAAGCTGATACTTCAGCCCAAATCCAACAACTCACTAGGATTAGATAGCAGCTGGCTGAGTACAAGACAGAGCCACCTAGCCCCATCACACCAATCAGTTCCTCAGAGTCTTTGGCTGTAGGACTGATAGGGACATTTATAAAGCTGTAGGGGAAAAGCCACAATCACCAGTCCCAGCAATTTGGTAAAGGGCTGGTTAACTAAATCTCCTGGAGCCCTCAATCCAATCTCGCCCTACCAGCTTCACTAGCAAAATGGTGAAAAATAAGCATAGGGAAGAACCACCAGAAAAACACTGGCAACATGAATAATCAGAGTACATAAACTCCCCGAAGAACAACAAAGGAGATACAACAGAAGATGTCATTCATAAATAAATGGCTGTAATGTCTGAAATAGAATTCAAAATATGTATGGCTACTAAAATTAATAGAATGGAGGAAAAGATGGAAATTGAAATTCAAAGAGTTGTGTAAAAGTAGTCTCAAGAAATCAAAGAATTCAAAGACAAAATATCCAAGGATAGGGACACAATGAGAAGAGATAACAGAGCTCAAGGAAATGAAAAAGTTATTCAAGGAGCTCCAAAATACAATGGAATCCCTCAGTAATAGAGTAGAGCAGGCAAAAGAAAGGATCTCTGAAATTGAAGACAAAGCTTCTGAACATTCTCAAATGCTCAAATAGGCAGACAAATGGAGATAAAAAACTGATTATTCCCTGAGAGAGTTGTGGTACCACTCCAAAAGTTCAAACATTCATCTTATAGGAACTCCTAGAGGAGAAGAGGATGGCCCTAAAGATACAAATGTTCTACTCCAAGCTATTATGGAGGAGAATTTCCCAAGCATGGCAAGAGATACAGAAATACAAACAACAGACAGTTTCAGAATGCCACCAAGACTCAATCCAAATAAAGTATCTACCAGACACATCATAATTAACTTTGCCAAAGTTAATATGGAGAAAATTCTGCAAGCAGCCAGAAGTAAGAAAAGCACTACTTACAAAGGGAGAAATAATAGAATTACTGCAGATCTCTCAGCTGAAACATTTTCAAGCCACAAGAGGATGGTCATAGAACTTCAATCTCCTAAAACAAAACAACATTCAGCCCAGCTAAATTAATTTTCATTTGTGATGGAGAAATCAAATACTTTACTGACTTACACATGAAGAAATTTGCCATAACTATACCAGCTCTCCAGGATATTCCCACCCATCCTCCATAATGATCAGCTAAATGGTCTACCACCAGAGTAAACTCACCCAGAAAGCCTGAAACAAAACCTAACATCCATAATGGTGAAGTGATTGAAAATATCCACTGGAAATTTGAAAAACATGACAACCAAAACTCTACCATGCTTATCAATTTTCACAATTAATGTAAATGGCTTAAAATGTCCTTTAAAGAGGCACAGGTTGGTAACTAGATACAAAAAATCAGGCCACATATCTGTTGCATACAAGATTCTCATCTTACCTTAAAGGATAAAAAAAGACTCAGGGCAAAGGGATGGACATCTATGATATAGGCGAATGGAAATAGGAAAAATGTAGGGGTTGTAATTTTATTTTCAGATAAAATTGGTTTCAAACCAACAAAGATAAGGAAAGATAACAATGAGAACTAGATATCTGTCAAAGGAAACACTCAATATGAAAATATTTTGACGATTAACATTTATGCACCCTACCAGAATGCTCCTCAATTTATAAAGCAAACCCTAACGTACATGAACAATTTGATATCTTCCTGCACTATAATTGTTGGACACTTTAACACCCCTTTGGTAGTTTCAGATAGCTTTTCCAAGAAGAAACTAAAAAGAAAAAAAGAAATATTAGACTTAAACCTGACCCTAGAACAAATGGACTTAACAGACCTCTACGGAGCATTTCATCCTAATAAAACTGAATATACATTCTTCTCATCAACCCATGGATCATGCTGCAAAATTGATGACATCTTAGGTCACAAGTCTAACTCCAGCAAATTTAAAAGAATATAAATTATCCCTTGTATTTTCTCAGACCATCACAGAATAAAAGTTGAACTAAACAGCAACATGAATCTTCATACTCATACAAAGTCATGGAAACTAAATAACCTTATGCTGACTGAGAGCTGGGTCAAATACAAAGATTAAGAAGGAAATTACCAAATTTTTGGAACAAAATGATAATGAAGATACAAACTAACAACACCTGTAGGATACTGCAAAGGGAGTCTTAAGAGATAAATTTATAGAGTTGAAAGCCTTGATCAAGAGAACAGAAAGAGAGGAAGTCAACAACTTAATGGATCATCTCAAGCAACTGGAAAAGGAAGAACACTCCAACCCCAAACCCAGCAGCAGAAAAGAAATCAAAATTACAACACAATGAAATGAAATTGAAAACACAAGAATCATTCAGAAGATCAATGAATCTAAACGTTGGTTTTTTGAAAAGATTAACAAAATTGATAAACTTTTGGCTAACCTAACCAGAAACAGAGAAGTAAAATCCCTAATATCATCAATTAGAAATGATAAATGAGAAATAACAACAGACACCTCAGAAATTCAAAAAATCCTTAATGATTACTAAAAATAAAATCTATTCTCAGAATTATGAAAATCTGGAGGAAATGGACCAACACCTGAAAGCACGTCACTTTCCTAAACTCAGCCAGAAAGAATTGAAAATTTTGAATAGACCTATATCAAGCACTGAAATAGCATCAACTATATGAAATCTCCCCCAAAAGAAAAGTCCAGGACCTGGGCGGCGCCTGTGGCTCAAGGAGTAGGGCGCCGGTCCCATATGCCAGAGGTGGCTGGTTCACACCCAGCCCTGGCCAAAAAAAAAAAAAAAAAGAAAAGTCCAGGACCAGACGGCTTCACATCAGAATTCTATAAAACCTATAAAGAAGAACTAGTACCTATATTACATAACCTTTTCCAAAAAAATAGAAAAAAGGATACTTCCCAACACAGTCTATAAAACAATTATCACCCTGATCCCCAAACTAGGAAAGGATTCAACAAAGAAAGAAAAATATAGCCCAATATTATTAATGAATACTGATGCAAAAATATTCAATAAGATCCTAGCAAACTGAACACAACAACATCAAAAAAAATTTATACATCATGACCAAGTTGATTTTATCCCAGGGTTATAAGGTTGGTTCAACATGTGTAAATCTATAAATATAATACATAACATAAATAAAATAAAAAAGAGACCATATGATTCTCTCAATTGATTCAGAAAAAGCTTTTGATAATATCCAACATCCTTTCATGATCAGAAAACATAAGAAAATAGGCTTAGATGGGTCATTTCTTTAATTGATAGAGGGCTTCTACAGGAAACCCAAGGCCAATATCATAATAAATGGAATACAAATTAAAATATTTCTATTCAGATCTGGCACTACACAAGAATGCCCATTGTCTCCACTGCTATTCAACATAGTAATGGAAGTCTTAACCATCACAATCAGGCAAGAGAAGGCAATTAAGGGTATCCAAATGGGGTCAGAGGAGATCAAACTTTTACTCTTCACAGTTGATATGATTTTATACCTGGAAAACCCCAGGGACTCGACTAAAAAACTCTTAGAAGTGATCAAGGAATACAGCAGCATCTCAGGATACAAAATCATTACTTACAAATCAGTAGCTATTACATATACCCACAATAGTCAAGCTGAAAAAATAGGGAAGGACTCTATTCCTTTTACAGTAGTGCCAAAGAAAATGAAATATCTGGGAATTTACCTAACAAAAGATGTGAAAGATCTCTATAAAGAGAATTAGGAAACTCTAAGAAAAGTAATAGCTGAACATGTTAACAAATGGAAAATCATACCGTGCTCATGGCTGGGAAGAATCAACATTGTTAAAATTTCCATACTAGGCAAAGCAATATACAAATTTAATGCAATCCCTATTAAAGCACCACTGACATACTTTAAAGATCTGGAAAAAAACAGTACTTTGTTTTGTATGGAATCAGAAAAAAACCTTGAATAGCCAAGATATTACTCATAAATAAAAACAAACCAGGTGGAATCATGCTCCCAGATTTCAGGCTACACTATGACTCTATCCCTGCAGTTCTCAACCAGTGGGTCATGACCCACAGGAAGTGTATTAAAAGGTTGTGGCATTAGGAAGGTTGAGAACCACTGATCTGTAGTGATCAAAACAGCATGGTACTGGCACAAAGATAGAGAGGTAGATATATGGAAAAGAATAGAGAACCAAGAGATGAACCCAGCCACTTATCATCATTTGATCTTTGATAAGCTTATCAAAAGCATTAATTGAGAGAAAGATTCCCTATTTAACAAATGGTGCTGGGTGAACTGCCTGGGTACAAGTAGAAGACTGAAACTGGACCCTCACCTTTCACAATTAACAAAAATTGATTCTCACTGGATAAAAAGATTTAAACTTAAGACATGAAAACTACAAAGATACGTGGAGAGAGTGCAAGGAAAATGCTTGAAGAAATTGGCCTGGGAGAATATTTTATGAAGAGGACCCCCTCCCCCCAGGCAATTGAAGCAACACCAAAATATATTACTGGGATATGATAAAACTAAAAACCCCTGCACAGCCAAGAATACAGTAAGCAAAGCAACCAGACAGCCCTCAGAATGGGAGAAGATATTTGCCTGTTATGTTTCTGACAAAGTTCTGATAACTAGAATCCACAGAGAAAGCAAATTAATTAATAAGAAAAGAACAAATGATCCCATTTCCTTATGGGCAATAGACTTGAATGGAAGCTTCTCCGAAGAAGATAGTTGCATGGCCTACAGACACATGAAAAAATGCTCATCATCTTTAATCATCAGAAAAATGCAAATCAAATCCACTTTGAGATATCATCTAACTCCAATAAGATTAGCTCACATCAAAAAATCCCAAATCTACAGATGTTGGCATGGATGTGGAGAGAAGGGAACACTATGGCCCTGTTGGTGGGAATGCAAGCTAATACATCCTTTTTGGAAAAAAGTTTGGAGAACACGTAGAGAACTAAAAGTAGACTTGGCTTTAAATTCTGCAATTCCTCTACTAAGTATATATCCAGATGACCAAAAATCATTTTACAACAAAGATATTTGCACCACAATGTTTTTGGCAGCTCAATTCATAATTTCCAAGTCATGGAAGCAGCCCATATGCCCCTCAACCCATGAATGGATTAACAAATTGTGGTTTATGTATACCATGGAATATTATGCAGTCACAAAAAAGATGGAGACTTTACATCTTTTATGCTTAACTGGATGGAGCTGAAACATATTTTTCTTAGTAAATTATGTCAGGAATGGAAGAAAAAGTATCCATTGTACTCAGTGCTATTATGAAACCAATATATCGTCACCCACACTTTCATACAAATAATGAAACACAACTATAATCCATAATGAAGGAGGGAAGAGGAGGGAGAGGGGAGGGGAGTGTGGAGGCCAGGAGGAGGGTGGATAATTGATGGAGCCTTACCTATTGTTTACATTGCAAGGGTACATGTCAAAACTATTAAGAGTAGAATATAAATGTCTTAACACAACAAATAAGTAAGTGAGGTGAAGGCTATGTTAACCAGTTTCATGTAAGCATTCCAAATTGTATATAAAATCAGCACATTGTACCACATAAATGCATTAATGTGCATAGCTATGATTAAATTTTAAAAAAGAAAAAAAAAATTGATTAGGTTTAGTGGTAGTTTTTGAGAATTTTTGCATCTGTATTAATGATAGTTACTGATCTGTAGTTTTCTTTGTTTAATCTTTTCCTGGTTTTGTTACTGGGAAAATATTGGCTTTATATAATAAGTTAGCGATAATTCCCTATTTCTCAATATTTTGTAGTCATTTCAGTTGGATAAATATCAGTTAATTGTATGTATGGTAAAATGTAACTGTGAATATGTCTTTCTGGTGGTCTAGTTTATACCGAGCATTCAGAGAAATCTAGCTTGGTAAATGGCTTGAAGAAAAAGAAGAAACAAGTTGTCGTGGTAGTGTGAGTACTGTCAGAGCAATTATGTGACATACAAAAAATTATGGGTACAATAAAGTCATCTTGTCTTTCAATTTGATGATATCACTTTCCACTACCTTATTGTGTGACTATCTAAAACCCTACGAGGTAGTCAAGGATCGTTTAATACCTTGTTATCCATAAGATGAATGCTTATTCAGAGAGGTTGATTACTCAGTAACTTAATTTGTAAGGGGTATAATTAGGCCCTTACTTCAGGATACATTGCAGTACTCTATTCTAGCTCAAGAAAATAGAAAATGGAAAAAATATAAGGGGAACGAATATTATTTCTATTAGGTCAAACCATTCCCTATCATTCCATAAATAAAACTCATGACAGAATCTCTGTGCTTTCAGCATTAACTGGTAAGTAATATTGTTGGAGGCAAAAATAGGGTTATTTGTACACATTGACACAATAATAGACAAGGCTTTTAATCATAAATACCACAAAAAAGGTAACTAAACATAGCAATGTAACTCATAATGCCAGTCCACGAGGAACCACTGGATGGAAGTGCTTAAGTATCCTTCCTTAGAAAAAAAGATCACTATTGATAAAAACTAAAGTATACTACTTACAAACCAGACACATTTATAAGTAATCTACATGTGTTAACTCATTTAATCCTTATAACAACCATCTGAGGTAGCTATTATTAACACCCATATTTTACAGATGGCTAGAAAAGTTATATAACCTGCTTAGGGTCATGCAGCCAATACATTAAAAAGGGACAGATCTGAATACAAATGGACTGGCTATGGTTTTCTTACCCTTAACAATGATAATTTTTTCTTCTGATTACTGAATTGTCTTGACTGGCTCAAATGCCCCTTAATGTATCAGGGTGAAAGTACAATTGGTACTGTTAACTTGAGGATGTTCCACTATACAATACAAAATTAATCCCTCCACCACTACAATACCCACACCAGTGTAATACTAACATACAGACAAATAGACCAGGGGAATAGCATAGAGAGCCAAAAGTAAATAATCGTGCGTATGGTCAAATAATCTTCGACATGGTGATTATACCACTCGATTGATAAAAAATAGTCTCTTCAGCAAATGGTACTGGAAAAACTGAATATTTTATATAGGAGAATGAAGTCGAATTTTTTTTGCATCATAAACAAAAATTAACTCATTAAATCAAAATGGATTAAATGTCTAAATATAAGACCTAAAAGTATAAAACTCCTAGAAGAAAATATAGAGGAAAATGGTTATAACATTGGACTTAGCGATGTTTTCTTTTTTTTTTTTTTTTTTTTTTTTGTAGAGACAGAGTTTCACTTTATTGCCCTCTCTGGCGTCACACAGCTCACAGCAACCTCCAACTCCTGGGCTTAGGCGCTTCTCCTGCCTCAGCCTCCTGAGTAGCTGGGACTACAGGCGCCGGCCACAACGCCCGGCTATTTTTGTTGTTGTTGTTGTTGTTGTTGCAGTTTGGCCGGGGATGGGTTTGAACCGGCCACCCTCAGTATATGGGGCCGGCGCCCTGCTCACTGAGCCACAGGCGCCGCCCGGCAATGTTTTCTTAGTTATGAATCTAAAGCCTCAGGCAACAAGAGCAAAAATAGACAAAGAAGACTACATCAAACTTAAAACATTTTGTACCTTAAATGACACAGTCAATAGCACAATCAACACAGTGAAAAGGCAACCCAATATACAATGGGATAAAATATTTGCTAATCATATATCTGAAAAGACGTTGTGATTCACTATATATAAAAAATACCCATGCAACGGGGAAAAATAATAATAATCTAATTAAAAACTGAGCAAAAATATTAAACTGTCATTCCTCCAAATATTATATACAAATGGTCAACAAGCATGAGAAAAAGATGATGATCACTAATCATCAGTGAAATTTAAATCAAACCTCAATGTGATACCACTCTCATACTCATTAAGATAGTCACTATAAAAACAAAACAAAGCAATAAACAAATAATGTTAGTGAAGATGGAGAATAACTAGATCTCTGTGTACTGATGGTGAAATTGTAAAAAGGTGCAAGTGCTATGGAAAACAGTATGGATATTCCTCAAAAAAATTAAAAATAGAACTACTATATGATTCAACAATCCCACTTTTTTTTTTTGTCCTAGTCTCAGTTGGTTTCACCCTTCTTCCCCACCCCTGCTTATGCCTTGGACTCTCCCAAGTAGTCCTAATGGGTGATTGGTTGTCCTAATCCCAGTAGTTATCACCCTTCTTCCCCCCACCCCTGCTTCTGCCTTGAACTCCTAATGGGTGATTGGTTGTCGCAGTCTCAGTTGGTATTACACTTCTTCCCACCACCCCTGCTTCTGTCTTGGACTCTGCCAACTATTCCTAACGGGAGATTGGTTTAGTCTCAGTTGGTATCACCGTTCTTCCTCCACCCCACTTATGCCTTGGACTCTACCTACTGCTCCTAATGAGTGATTGGTTGCCCTGGTCTCACTTGATATCACCCTTCTCCTCTTTCTCCACTGCTGCTTCTGCCCTAGAGTCTACCAAGTACTCCTAATGGGTGGTTGGTTTAGTCTCAGTTGGTATCATCCTTCTTCCCCGACCCCACTCTGCCTTAGACTCTACCAGCACTCCTAATGGGTGATTGGTTGTCCTAGTCTCAGCTCTTATCAGCCTTCTTTCCACCACCCCCCACCTTCTGCCTTGGACTCTACCAACTACTGGTAATAGGTGACTGGTTGTGCTAGTCTCAGTTCATATCACCCTTTTTTTGCCCCCCCTTTCTACCTTGGACTCTACCAACTACATCTAATGGGTGATTGTTTGTCCTAGTCTCAATTGGTATCACCCCTCTTTCCCCCCAACTTCTGGCTTTGACTCTCCTAATTCAGTAATCCCACTTTTGAGTATATACTAAATGAATTTATAGCAGCATCTCAAAGAGGTATTTGCCCACCCAAAATCATAGAAGCACTATTCACAATAGCTAAGAGGTGGAAGCAGCCCAAATGTTCACTGACAGTTGAATATATAAACATAAGGTTGTACAGACATACAATAAAATATTACTCAGCCTTAAAAAGGAATTAAATCCATGCTACAACATGGATGAGCATTGAGGAAAGTATACTAAGTGAAATAATCCAGATACAAAAAGATAATTACTGTATTGTTCCACTGATGTGAGACATTTAGAAAATTCAAATTCATAGAAACAGGAAGTAAAATGTTACTAGGGTTTAGGGGAAGAGGAAAAGGAATGTTGTTTAATGGGTAGAGTTTCAGATTTTCAAGATGAAAAAGTTCTGTAAATCTACTTCACGATAATGTGATTATACTTAATACTACTGAACTATAAAGTTAAAAATAGTCGAGATGTAAATTTTGCATCATATAGTTTTTCCTACAATTAGAAAAAAAGAATACTGAAGAAACTCTAAGCCAAAAGAAAACATACAACTATAGAAATGAGTCACCAATGCTACTCATTGGAGCTATTAGTGCTCCGACAATCAGGACTCTGTAATCTGGTCAGATTAGACCTGTGATATCTGATTAGATTGTAACAATTGAGTCTGGCCTATTGTGAACCACAACTTAAGTAGATGAGTAGAAATATTGGGATTTTAGAAAACTGATTTATGTTTGGGACTACTCTTTTCATCTTCACAATGAGTCTCCTCTGAATTAAAAAATAATAATAATAACTCACCTAAACCTGCAAAGAGAAGAAAATAGTTTTTCAAATGATTTGAAGATCTTTCTTTAATGAAAATCAGTTCCTGATCTCTTATGCTAATAAGATCACATTTAAAAATAAAAAAATTAAATATTATAATAAAGAACTAGTTCATAACCTTCTTATACCAGATAACCAGAAAATATCCATTGCACCATCAGGCATATTCTTAATAATATAAAGAAAACATTTTCAGTTTATTTGATTTTGTTTTGATTTAAATTTAGGTTCCTAACAAAATCTATGAAAAAAATTCTTAAAACTGGATTGTTTTTTAGATCTCCTCTCTTTTATATTTATCCATTTATTATCATGTAGTGTATAAAACACCAATGAATATATAATCCAGATTAGCAACAGTACCACTCAGTTCTGGAAGAAAATAAACAAACAAGTAATGGTACATGCATCTTGAAATGTGGAAATTGATCCTGTTTTAGTAAGTAAAAATTCTTGTTTTATTCATCAACTCTTCTGCCTATGATCCTTCGTTGATGAAAAAGTACTATGTCAAAAGTTAAGGTTAGAAGCAGAGTTAAATAGCATAACACTCAATAACAATATGCAGAAATAATGTTTGTTTCAGAACAGTATCGTGGAAATAGCAGACTTTTCAAGCTTCATTAATTCCAAGGACAGACATCTTCTTTCTAATAATAATACCTGCAAGTATTGATTATCTAGTAGGTGCCAAACTCAGAATTAGGAGTTTTATGTATATTAACTTATTTAATATTTATAATATCCATGTTTACTATGAACTATTAGTATTCACTGTTTTTTACAGACAAGGAAACCAAGGTGCCAAACAGCTAATGAACTTTTCCATTGTCATACGGATTAAAAACTGAGAGTTAGTGCTTCAAAACCCATGTCCCTGAACCGTTAGCATACTTCCTGTCATGACTATTTACTTTACACTTGAAGATGAAACAGATTATAACACACAAAATTCCCAATGAAAATATATAAAAACCATGCCTTACTTAAAACCCTTATCACTTAATATAGAGGTAATCACACAGTAGATATTCATTAACTATTTTTAAAGTAACTTAATTAATTATGTTGGCTTTCCATGGCTTTTTATATCTACACTCATTCAATGCTGCTTTGTAGCTAATGCTCTCTAATAAATTATTAGGAATGGTGTAGAAAAACAAATCATAGCAATGGAAAAGTCTGTGCCACCTGATTTATACATTAAAGCCAAGCATAGTCTCCTTAGCTTAGTTTATCAGGGCCAATTTGTTGAAATGTAACAGGCCCATTATTTTATTAGTAGCCTACTCTTTCAGGCTAGACATATGTTCACAGTATTCACAGTTCAAAAAGAGAAGATGCTATATCTAAATAATAGTCTCAAGACTAAATTTGTTAAATGGATAACTAGCAGATCTTTTCAAAATAAAGACAGTAAGAAAATTAATTCAATTAATCATTGAAACACCAGCCTACATTTTAAAAAGAAAGCCAGTCTCTATTCTGTAATTTTAGAAGTGTTACAAAGAGCTCTTTAAGATTTGTGTTCAAGATGAGGGAAAGCCACAAGATATAAGTGTCTCAAGATAGGACTCTGGATAGAGTGATTTGGTACGTGGTTTTAATTATAGAAAATGGAAAAAAGTTATTACTGTTTCCTCATAGAGATGACATTGCTGACTTATAGCTTCAGTAGAATATCTTCTTAAAAAAAATCCTTTCAGGGTCAGGTATAGTGGCTCATGCTTGTAATCCTAGCACTCTACGCTCCTTGAGCTCAGGAGTTCAAGAACAGCCTGAGCAAGGTTGAGACCCCATCTCTACTAACAACAGAAACACTAGCTGGGGATCCTACTGGGACCTGTAGTCCCATCTACTCAGGAGGCTGATGTAGGAGGATCACTTGAGCCCAGGAGTTTGAGGTTGGGGTGAGTTAGGCTGACACTACCACATTCTAGCCTGGGGCAAAATAGTGAGACTCTGTCTCAAAATAAATAAATAAATAATCCTTTCAGATTATAAAATATATAGGACCTCAGTACAACTGTATTAATAATAAAAAAATTAAGATAAATTTAAAGGACTAATAATCTCACCACCCAGAAATAATCAGGGCTTTATGTCATTTTGATGACTTCCCTTCTTCTCCGTTTTCAAATCAGAGTTGGTTTTCTTGATGCAGTGATTGGTAAGTATGAAGCCAACCACAAGATTGCCTTTCTCTAAGATATCTGGCCAGTCTGAGGAGAGCAGGTTATAATTAGAGAATGAAGGACTGACAAATTTGCCAGTGTAATGGCATAATCTGTAAACTAGAAATGAATGATAAGCTAGTGGTTCTCAAAGTGTGGTCCATAGATTGGCAGCATCAACATCATAGGGGAACTTGTTGGAAATGTAAAATTTTCAGGTACACTCCACCCAAGCTCTTCTGAATCAGAAACACTGAGTATAGAGCCCAAGAATCTGTGCTTTAACATGGGGGTAATGATGTACTCAAGGGGGTAGTGATGTACTGCATTCAAGGTGAGAATGAGTATAGCTACTAACACTTTCTAATTACTCACTATGATCCAAGTGTTATACTAAACACAATGCATTGTGTTATTTATCTCACCTATATTTATTTTGCAAATGAAGGGACTAGGTAGTTCAGCTAATTTGCCCAAAGTTACACAGATAATAAATTGTGGGGTCATGTTTAAAATCCAGACAGACTCTCAGTCTTTCTCTAGAGATTTTGTTCCAAGTCAGTATAGTGTGTTATTTTCAATCCTAGAATACTAAGGCAAAAAATACCTCATTATCCCCATTTACAAAATTGTATATAAATAAAGACATTGGTCTCAAAGATAATTATCTCAGCACATGGTATTCTTCATAATGAAGATAAAGTGAGGAAGGGAATTTTTTTTCTCAGTTTGATCAAAGTATCCCCTATCTCTTTTACCCCAAACATACTAAACACAATAAAAATAAATTACAACATACTAGTTAATCTTTGGGGCCAGTGGCTCTATAGGTCCTACTTAAATCATTTACTTTCTCTAAATTCTCAGTTAATTCCTCATAAAAAATGTGGTGATAATGATATCTACCTGCAAATCAGTTTGTCATGAGGATTAAATTAATACCTCTCCCTCTCTCTCTCATGTAAAAGTAGCTGCTTTTGCTCCTGCTTTTATGAGATTTCCATGTTACAGAATGTCTAAATTTTTCCACTTTTGATAAACTTATCAGGTTATGTGGAAAGTATGTGGGGGGATTTGGAGATATAAACACTAAGAAATTCAATCTCTAGCTATCCAACTCTGGAACTCAATATTTAACTCACACACAAGCTTGTTGCATTTTATTCTTTAGGTTACTAGAAAAAATATTTTTCTCATTCTACTTAGAAAATTAAGGAAGTCAGCCAACTGGAGCAGAATTTTATCATTAGAATAAAAAGTGGTTTATAGTGCTGGGGTCTTTCAATACCTAGGTAAATGTACACCTTAGTTTTACAGTTTTAAGAGATCTTCTACAAGGCTTTTATCATCCCCTCAAGGATCTCTGAATCTCCAGAGTAGTGACAACCCGACAATTTGGTACTTCTTTATATGCTGATTTGTACTGGTCATATAGGAAAGTTCAGACAATTAAGTTATCAAACTTATTCTAGAAAAAGTACTAGATACTTTATTGCTTAATATCACTGTGGTCACCTTCAAGGCAGTCAGTCTCCTTGGAAAGCTATGCACCAATGCCAGTGCCTAGCTCACCCTTCAAAGCACCCTGTCAAGGATGAGTTCACAAACTTAATTGTCGGGTTTAGTAGGATGACAGCTCTGATGGCTATTCCAAAAAAAGTGTTCCAAAGCTGATTTGAAGAGTGGAATAGGTGCTGGTGTTGGTACATAACTTCTCACGGAGAGTACCTTGAAGGTGAGCATAGTGATATTCATCAGTGAGGTATGCAGCACTTTTTCTAGGATAACTTTGCAAAATTAACTGTCCAACCTCAATAGATTTAACTTACTAACCATATCAGAAATTTATTGAAAGCTGGGAATTTTTCTTATACGGTACAGTGATAAACATATGCCAAGGACTTAATGCCAATTTAATTCTCATCAATATTCATCATTAAGCTCTGATTTTATATTATGCACATAATAATGCATAACATGTGCATTATTATATTATGATACATTCTTATATGATATAATAATGCATAATATATGCATTATATATTATGTATTATGATATATTATTCATTATGATATCTTCCTATAAAATGTATAGGCAGTATGTAAGGGAGAGAAGTGAAATTCACACCAAAAGCTTGACAGTAACTGAGAGATAAAATATGAAATCAGTATATTATAACCACAACAGAAATGCATATATATAAATGTGTATATACACATGTCTCTATATAAATGTGTATACATTTATATACACATTTATATGTGTATAACATTTGCAAAAAGCAGCATGTAATGATATGCACTACAGTTGTCTCTATAGTAACAAAACACCAGTAACCACCTACATGTCTATCAGTAGGATAGTTCTGGTTTGGCACCTACTCATATCTGTGATATAGATGCACTTTCCATGGAGACTGGATATCTTAACTTGGCACAAAACTTGGGAAAGCAATGTCACCTTATGTATCTATGTCTCTATATTTCCCATCTTCTGTGTCAGACCAATTGCTCCTTTGATCGATGCAGACTTTTGTTCAACCTACAGAAATACTTTATGTGGGTTATACAGAAAGTCCTGCTGCTGTGGGGGTTATTATTTTTAAGGAAATTTTGCATTTCTGTTGTAGTTATAATACACTGATTTCATATTTTATCTCTCAGTTACTGTCAAGCTTTCAGTGTGAATTTCACTTCTCTCCCTTACATGCTGCCTATACATTTTATAGGAAGATGTCATAATGCATAGATTGAAACCACTACCCAGAAATATTCCAACAATACTGGACCATTTAAAACTAATTGGCAAGGTAACAAAGCTGGATAGATTGGTTCTGCATGAATTAAAGGCGTGTAAGAAGAGAAATTATCCTGAAGCTTGCTTTTCTTTGTTGTCAAGACATAAAGGCGACTATTTCTATACTGTATTGTTATATGTGATGACAAATGCATTCTTTTTGACGATCACAAGTGTTTGGCATGCTATTTGGATAAAGATGAAGTGCCAGAACACTGTCCAAAGCTAAATGTTCAACAAAAAAATGATGTCTGTTTGGTGGTCTAGCACAATGAAAGTATCTACCTCACAGTGCTGTTGTGTGGATTAAGTTAGGTAACTAATGGATACAAATTCCTACCTCAGAACCTAACACATTAACATTCAATTAAAAAGTTCTATATATTAAGTTGTAACTTTTATTTCTCCCTTTGAATAAGAAAGATAAGGATGTAATATAACCTCTTTTTTAATTTACTTGGATTGTTGGGTTGGTCATTTGCTGTTTAGATGTTACTAGTTTATTTCATTTCCTCATGCCTCGTTGGCACCACTGGCCTGATTGGAATCTTCTATATCTAAAACATTTCCTGTTCACTTGAGTAAACAATAATCACTTTTCCTCTCTATATAATTAATTTCAATAACATCCTTACAGGAGGCATTTATCACATACTGAAGTAACTTGCATTTTAGTTACCTGTATTTGCTGTAACTCTCCTACATCATGCACTTATCTTTTTAGCCCCAGAGTACCTAACAGTGCCTAGTATATCATAGCTGTACTTTAAATATGAACTAAATAAATTGACTAATGGGATCATAAATTTGTGTTACTTCAATGGTACTTTTACTAAATGCTGTCAGTTGGCAGGATATTTAAAGCTATTTTCTTAGAAAACATTCTTTATAGTGTGTTGCAATAAACAATTTAACTCACTTGCATAAAAGCATTTGCAGCTTATTTATACAAATGATGTAATTTGTTTGATGGTGTGTTCTGCCTTAATCTTATGGAATAAATTGGTACCTTATTAGGAAAGATTAATCCAAAATAGGTAATGAAGAAAAAAACATTCAAGTGGAAAACATAACATTAAAGGTAACTCTTCATTTACAGGGTTCTGCATCAAGTTTCTAGGTTATCAACACTACTTACATCTTTTTCTGTTATTAGGTGCAATTTGCCAATTACACTTGAGACAAGATAGCATTGCTTTTGGAGGTAAGAAAATATGGTTGAAGTTAAACTATGACTTTGCTTAAGCCACATCACCTCATTGCACTTCAATTTCCTGGTGGTAACATCCAGTTTACAGGGCTGTTATAGTACAGAGATAATGTGCACATAGTCAAGTATATAATAACCACACATTAAATTGTAAAAATTATTACTACAGGGATAGTCTTAGGTATATTAAATTGGAACAGATTTAAATTCAAACCAGTTATCTTGTGCGTGAGTTGTTTTGGTAAATTATTTGAAGGAAAGAAAAGTTGAAATTAAGAATTTAAATAAGAAGAATATATATATGTGTGTGTGTACATACATATACACACACACATATATATTTTCCCCATTATTATAAGTCAATTGTTCATTTTTGTGTATCCACATTTTCCCAGAATTAGGTGGTTTCATGAATGTGAAACCTTCTTTAACAATATTATAAAATATAGGTTTTACCTAACACAGTAGCAGTTTGCATTAAAGAAATCGAATCACTTCCTCATTCAAAATAATAATATGTAGAATTATACAGTAGAGTTGGACTTTAAATTTGACCATATTTTCCATTTTATGTTTTCTGTTCTCTTTGTTATAGCAGAAAGGGTAGAAAAATGGCCTGTACAAATAACCAATGCATTTATTTAGAGCTACCTTTCTTCTAAAATAACTGAAGAATTGCTACAATTTCAAACTCACTGCACTTAGCTGTCCAGACCAAACCTATTTTAAGTTTCATGCCCATTGCAATGGATTGTAATGGTTCTGTGCTCACAATTGCATGTGTAATCTCTCCTCTTGTATTCATTTATCATTCTCAATGTAAATTCAACACTATCAATTATGACTATTAATTATTAATATATGCTATACACTCACAGAAAGCCTATAGAAAAGGTTAAATGATGGAGGAAGAAATTACCATCTACTATTATAATATGAGTCCCAATACCAGGATCCCTGAAATTCTTTTAATATTTGTTAAAACTACTTCCAGTGATGACAGCAACAGTGGGAAAATAGGAAAAGTAATATAATTTAGAAAAGACCTTCTTTTTGTTTTGTTTTTTTTTGTTCACATAACAACACGGTTATGCAGTGAATTAAGTGAACTACAAAGTAGGTTGTTAGGCTGTTGTGAAACACAGGTCTGTATATTGTTATATCATTGTTTTGAATGAAGTAGAGTACTCCATCACTCTAGGGTATTGAGAGAGAAAGGGTTATATAAAATGCAAAGATATTTCCAAGGACTCCCTTGAAATAACCTACTGCCCACCAAGGGTCCAAAAACTACAAATGGTAAGTTTCCTCTGTATGAGTTCATGGATGCCAAAAGTCTCCCCGCCCCAAATTTTGCCCTTTCACATGCTTTCCACAGAACCAGAAATCTTTACATTGCCCGTACCTTTGAACACTTTGTAAAGATGCTAGTGACCATATAATTACATCTAAGTATGTGAGAGTCTAAACATAAATTAAAAGTATAATCATAAGATAAACAATGTCACACCTACAGATACATATTCTTTGACCAGAAAGGCATTAAATAGTTTATCTGTATTTAAATATGGAGAACTTTCACACAAAAACCTGGATTCCACACTTCCTTTGGAAATCTATGAAAGCTGGCAACACTAAACTCAGATTCGTGCACAGACAAAATGACTATCGGCAAAATATTACATCTCTGAGTCTTGGTTTCCTCATCTGCAAAAGGAAGATAATGATATCCAAGCTGTAGAATTGTTATTAGGACTAGATGTGATAATATAAGGAGAGAGTCTAGTATATACTAAGCATCTTCTAGTTAGGTGGCATCAGCAGGAGATTGGAGGGCTGAAAGAGAGGGAGGGAAAGAGGGAATGAATGGGGTCTCACTGTGGTCCCTCTATTGTCATAGTTCTTGTAGGATGGCACTTCTTCTACAGCTCTAAACTCTCTCTAAACTCCAATAATACCATTATCTCCCCTTCCCTCTTCAGACCTAAGAGAGATATGGTTTCCTATTGTGATTACTTACTGGGAATCTTCAAATCCCTTATTAATTCCTGTAGCTCAGGACTACTTCTCTCTAAGTAGTCTCTTGAAACATTGAGATACATTCTGTCTCATGGTAAGACCATTTTATATATAATGAAATGATTACAAAATCTACCATGTAGTTTAAAAACTTTTATATAGCCTTAAATTTGAACTATACTCATTAAAGCAATTTATAAAATAACCTGTGAATAGAACACAAAGATGATTCTATAAAGTATACAGTATATATCATTGAATAAATATATGACTAGTTAAGTTCTTCCTTTCGCAAAGACAAGCTTGCCAAAATGTCTACCACTTTAATATCATTTATTTTAGCATTGGAAAAAACACTGAATAAAGTAATTGTGGTAACAACACTAATTATTATTCGACTTAATAGAGCTTCACTTCTCAAACAAAACTTTAGTTAATAGAGATTGGGTGTTGAGCATTTCAGTATTTCATGTAGTGGAAATACTTATTATTTCATAAAGCAACATTTTATCCTTGGGCTTGCATATGTATCAAAACTCAAAAGAGCAAGAAATATTTATTTTTACTGGACTCAAAACTTTAGGTATTCAAATAAGTGTAATTTCGCATCTTGGCAACTATGAAGGACAAGTAGCAACAAAAGCAAGATAATGACAGGAATTTAGTAAAAAGTTAATTCTCCAAGCCCTGTCCTATGCCATGGATAAAATTATTTAATATCTTTACACTTATAACAAAAACACATTATTCTTAGTAAAGCATCCCAAGAATAGAGAAACAAGAATCCTATATACTCAATTCTGATATGGGGACAATTAAGGTCCTAGTACCCGGTAGGGGATGGGGCATAGCAATAGCTGAGAAAAAGGAGGAGGCAGGGGGTAGGGGGACAAGGGATGTGGTACAGCATTTAGGGCAGGACACAATTATAAGAGGGTCCTTATCTAACAAAAGCAATCTATATAACATGGTTCTGCATACCCTCAATGAATCCCCAGCAATAAAAAAAAGCAGTCAATAATCATCAATGTTAACTCTGATGACCCTAAACTCTTTAAATATCCTAAAATGCCTACTGAATTATTAAAAGAATCAAGATGTGCTATGTCCAGTTTTAAATTTAATATACATTTAATCAATTATTATTTTTATAATATTTTTCTAACAGTTAATGCACATGTTATACATCTATTTAAGAGACAATTTTGACTGCCTACTTCATGCAATAACTACACAGAACTCTAAGTGAAATTACAGTGAATAATTAATTGTGTCTGAATATTCTGGTTAACTGAGAATAATTTTGAAGGCCATTAACCATTTTAATGGTTTTACTACACCTCCCTACCATGCTGCATACAATGAATTTTTCCTTCATGACAAAATGCGTGAAATAAATCAGGTTAAGTTTCATATTATGATTTTTTTCCTTTTCAACTATTTCCAAACTCTCTTACCTTAGTTGCTACATTGATAATATCTGCAGAATGCTAGGTATGGATACTTTGGTTAAATATTTATATTTCTTCTTGTTTACTTGATAATGTATTCTGCTTTGAGCTGTCTGTAAGCATCTGTGACAGTGACAAGGAAATTCATCTCTCCCAAAGACGATGCATTTAAATCAGCTTGGAATTGTGTTAGTAAAGGGCGAACTGCTCCAAAATGTAATACCAATGCATTTTCTTTTGGTCTCTGGGGTGAAAGAGATTTTGAACATGGGACCTCACCTTGTGTTTCTTAGAAAAATGGGAAGCCCATTTCATTGCCAGATATCATTTGTGCTTTATATACATGTGACTTAACTCAGGGGTCAAGCCAAAATGAGTTTAATCCTTCAGAAAGAGGATTTTCAAGCATGAGAATTTGGAAATGATGTGCCAGTAGGCACCATAATTTCTTCTTCCTCATTCCCTACAACTAGTCAACACCACTGTTCTATGAATTGTACCTTTTAAATATCCCCAAAATATACTTTTCCTCTCCATCCCCATGTCATTCCCCTCGAAAGAGCCACCCTTCTCACTTACCTAGACATAAATTTCATCTCCATCCAAGCAAGTTTCCTTGAATACAACCTTTTCCAATCCAAAATACCTTTTACATTGTAGACTCATTAATTTTTATAAAGCAGAAATCTGATCATGCCACTTCTTGCCTTGTCTACTGAGTTAAATTCAAATTTCTTAATGAGGTATGCAAGTACAGTTCTCATCTGTTGTCATTAACTACCTTATCCCTATGTTGTAATGTTTCAAGCTGTAATCATACTGAACTGTTCACAGCTCCAAAAATACTCATTTCCTCTCTCATATCCAGAGCATTGCACGTGCTACTTCCTCTACCCCATATACACTTTACAACCCCACTGTACTTTATTTATTTTTTGATGCAAACTCCTAGTCATTTTTAAGATCTCAACTAAGATAGATTTCCTTCAGAAAACTTCACATGTCTTAAAGACTCTGTTAAATATCCCTCTCTAATTTCAGTATAGCACATTGTAATAACTTTATTGGATCACTTAATCACACAATATTTTAATTGCCTATTTGTCTAGCTTCTTCACTAGAGTGATAAGCTCCATGAGAATAGTTTTATCTTGATAGTCATTGCATCTCCAAAACCTAGCATAAAGGTTCCAAGTAATATTTTTGTTGTTAAGAGAATGCTCTCCCATCATATATCCACAGACATTTTTTATGACAAGAACCACTATTCTAGGTAAACTGTTGCTAAACTACATACACCCAGACATAACACTCATCATATACAGAATATATGTTAAAGTAAGAATCAGTTTGGTTGAATATTGACCAGTCAGAAGACAGACAATATATATCGCATACAGATGCCCTGCATATATGCAACTTCTTACTCAAAATTTTCACTGAATAATTTACATTCATCTTAAAAACAATGTGTCCAAATCTTTTTTTTTTTTTTTTTTTTGTGGTTTTTGGCCGGGACTGGGTTTGAACCCGCCACCTCCAGCATATGGGACCGGCGCCCTACTCCTTGAGCCACAGGCGCCACCCTGTGTCCAAGTCTTTTAAAATCCATAAGCTGGTATTTCTATACTCTTCCTCATCAGAAAAAAAGGCAACTCTATTCTTTTAACTGCATGGGTGAAAAAAGTAGGTCATCACTGACTCATTTCGTTATGCTCCACATCAAGCATAAGATAACAGATAATCTTGTTGTCTCAAACTTAAAAATGTGTTCCCAAGTATAAACACTTCTTGTTATGTCCACTGCTAATACTTCAGTCAAAAGTACAATCATTGTTTGACTGAATTATTACAGAATCCCACTGAGTGGGCTCCCTGATTTACATCTGTGTTCCTACATTCTCTTCTCCACACAAAATCCCAAGTCAGATCATGTCTTTCCTCTACTGAAACTTTTTTTTTTTTTTCTTTTGGCCGGGGCTGGGTTAGAACCCGCCACCTCCGGCATATGGGACCGGCGCCATACTCCTTGAGCCACAGGCGCCGCCCCCTCTACTGAAACTTTCAATGACTTCTCACTTCACTAGGGTATAAGTCGAAGTCTTTGAATTTATTATTTACTCTGTCTTGAACTCTCCTTCGCCAGCTACTAGAATGGCTTCTTTACTTCCTTCACTGTATTTTGAACTATATTTAAAATATAATTTGTATTGAAAAAATTTACCTACCAGGAAATTCAAAATTTTAAAGTATATGATTCAGTACATTTTAGTATATGCACAGAGTTCCACCATCACCAATTTCTAATTCAAGAAATTTTTCACCTCAGACAGAAAGCCTGTACTTATTAAGCAGTCACATCCATTTCCCCACTGTCCTCAGCCACTGGCAACAATTTACCTCCTTTCTTAATGTATTTGCCTATTCTGGTCACTTTATACAGATGGAATCCTACAATATGTGGCCTTTTGCGTCTGCCTACTTTCACTTGACATAATGTTTTAGAAGTTTATCTACTTTGGTAGCATATAAAGTAAGACGATTAAGTTTGTGAACTCATCCTAGAAAAAGTGCTATATACCTCATTGCTGAATATCACTACTGGCATCTTTGAGGTACTCTTCTGGGGAAGCTATGCACCAACACCAGTGCCTAGTCCATCTTTCAGAGTATTTTCTGGTATTCTTTTTCTGGAATGGCCATCAGAGCTGTCATTGTACAAGGTCTGATAAAGAAGTTCACAAATCCATCCTAGAAAAAGTGCTACATCCCTTATTATTAAAAATCTATGATTTAATAAAAAAATAAATAATAATAAAAAAATCACTATGATCACTTCAAAATATTCCCCTTGGCTATCTGATGACCACAGTGATATTCGGCAATGAAGTAGGTATCACTTTTTCTAGGATAATTTCACAAACTTAATTGTCCAACTTTATATATTAGTACTTCATTCATTTTTATCAGTGAAAGTACCTCATTAAAATATTTCTTAATTTTACTATTCATCAGTTGATGGACAAACACATTAGTTTTTATGTGTTAAAAATATAAGTTTAAAATTAGTCTATCTTCAATTGGTAATGTCAATATTATACATGGTAAGAACAGGATTTTATGTAGAAGTGATATATAAGTTATTTGCCAGCAAGTGTTTTTTAATAAGGTCCCTCTGGCTTTTTTTTTTTTCATTAAGTCTGTGAATTCAGTATTTTAATAAATCTCTTACCTTTGAGAACTTGGTTGTTGAAGTGGGATTAGCTATATCCCTATGGCAGTAGAGTTTTCAGTCCATGCCCATTAGAGCAGCCCACTATAGTTCTGACCATGGATCCAAACATGAAAGCATCACTATTAAAAATCCAGTGAACTGGGAATGGTTTTGCCACTAATCTATATAATACACTATTCAGTGAAGCACTCAACCTTGAGACAGACTTGTGTGTTATGCTCAAAGACAGCTGGAATGTTCTGAGAGCTCTTTGTGACATCATGACTCTCAGAGATCTGCCCCCACCTTGGGCTTGAATAGCACAATATTCAGGGTCTGTCACCTTTATTGTTGAAGGGTGGGCCTCAGCTTGGGAAAGACTGTGAACTCCTACCACCTCTTTCCACTTCCAAGGTCAATCTGGTTGCCTTTGACTTAAAGAGACTTCATTCAACCATACAAGCTCAGAAGTTGCCCAAATCTGACTCTGAAGAACATTTTTATTGATATAATTCATGTACTATAAAGATCATCACTTTAAAGTATGTAATTTAGTAATTTTTAGTATGTTCAAAAGATTAATCATTACTGCTATCTAAATTCTGAATATTTTCATCATGCCCCCCAAAACTCCATACACAGAAACAACCACCACTCACCACTCCTCCTTCCTAGACTCTGGAAACCACTAATCTACTTTCTGACTCTGTGATTTTACCTAGTCTGGATATTTCATATAAATAGAATAGTACAATTTGTAGCCTTTTCTTTCCGACTTCTTTTACTTACCATGTCTTTGAGGTTCATACTTGTTATACTATACATCAAACTTCATTCATTTCTATGGTGAACAATATCCCATTATATGAATGTACCAAATTTAATTATCACTTGATGGACATTTGGTTTATTAACTTCTTAAATATTATGAATAACATGGCTGTGAACATTCATGCACAAGTTTTTGTGTGGACATATCTTTCACCTTTTTAATCAACTATCCCTTTCTCATTGACACCTGCCCTAACTATCCTATTAAAATTATTATATCTCTAACTGTGACCGATGCATGTCACTCACCTAGTCCATCCCTCCTTCTTTATTCTCTGTATAAACTGCACTCTCTCCCCTCTCCCTTACCTAATAGCTTCTGCTTACTAATGGCTGTAGGTGCTTCATAATTCATAAAACCTATAAGTTTATTTTAATCATAACCTTTATTTCTTCCCTAAAAACTCAAAATGTCTTAAATTATTTAAGTGTGTTACTAAATATGAGTTTTCTTAAATTACCACTACTTTTCCTTGAAAAAAATATAATTTTTCTATTAAAAAGTAAGTTAGCCAAGAACCATAAATTCAGTTGTCCTATTAAATACAATGGCATCATTTAATGCTTTAATGTGTGTTTGTATGTGTATACACATATCGTAAAGAAAAGCTCTACCTCCTTGCACAAAGACATGATTAATTTGAATTAAATGAACATACTCTTTCTGATTTAGGTGATGAGGTTACACAAACCTAAAGTAGTTAATTATATCTTAAATATATTAATCAACCAAACAGTATTTATACCATACATATGGAAATGGAAACAATAATTCTTTCCATTTCAAAGTAATAATATGTTGATAGGCCAGTCATTTAGTTTATATTTTCTCTGATACTCTATTTTTTAGCTGATTTTTCTTTTTAGAGATTTAGTACCTAAAAGTTTATAATTCATCACAGTATACTTGAGTCTTCTTAGGAAGATTTACTGTGTAGCTGGCAAATACTACCTGACTGCAGTCAAGTTCTTGGACATATTACAATATTAAAAAGTACAGGCATTTCCCGAAAAACCTCACATCCTGCAAAACTATTCACTAAACATAACAAAGTGTATGGGAAATGGTATTAGGAGCAGAAAACACAAATCATTGTAGTGATAGAATTAATGAGATAAATAACAGTCAATACAAAAATATTATGCAATTAAGAAGACATGATAAATTTTTTGACATGATTTTTTATATTAATTTTTTATTATTAAATCATAGCTGTGCACATTAATGCGATCATGGGGCACCATACACTGGTTTTATAGACCATTTGACATATTTTCATCACACTGGTTAACATAGCCTTCCTGGCATTTTCTTAGTTATTATGTTAAGACATTTATATTCTACATTTACTAAGTTTCACATGTACCCTTGTAAGATGCACTGTAGGTGTAATCCTACCAATCACCCTCCCTCTGCCCTGAATTTTTTTTAATCATACTATAGAATATATACTAAATTACCTTAAGAAATAGTGATGATAGCTTGACAGATGTGGGCATAAGGAAAGTTTGATTGCTAAATGATGGAGATGAGAAAATTGCATAAATATGTGAGAGAATCACTCTCAATAAGCACTTCTAAGACACAATGCATGGCCAAATCAGCAAGAGGAACTTTTGATGTGAAAACACAAAACTATCCTGCAATTCCATTAGTAGGCATCTACCCAGAAGAAAAGAAAAGAAAAAAAAAAACAAAACATTTTACCATGAGGACATTTGCACTAGACTATTTATTGCTGCTCAATTTATAATTGTCAAAATGTGGAAACAGCCTAAATGCCCGCCAAACCAGGAATGAATTAACAAGCTGTGGTATAATATATACCATGGAATACTATTCAGCCACTAAAGAAGATGGAGACTTTACATCTTTTGTATTAACCTAGATGGACATGGAAAACATTCTTCTTAGTAAAGCATCACAAGAATTGAAAAGAAAGAATCCAATGTAGTCTATTCTAAAATGAAGGCAGTAGATGAGCTAATACAAGGGGTGGGGCATAGGAATGAGGAAGAGGGGAGGAGGGAAGGAGATGGGGGGTCGCACCATATGGCACACCTCTTGGGGGTGGGACACAATTGTAACAGGGACGTTATGTAACAAATGTAATCAGTGTACCCTAATTCTTTGTACCATCAATGAATCCCAATAATATATATTTTGGGATATTTGGGATATATCATATTTTGATAATATCTCTCACCTCCACCAATATCTCTCACCTCCACCAATTTCAGGAAGATGGAGGAGATATATCTCCTCCATCTTCCTGAAATTCTCTCTCTACTTCTACCCTATGGGCTACTTTTCTCCATGACATTGGTGGCAATTTGCATATTGTTGATCTTTCTTTAATAGAATGTAAACTATATTACAAAAGAGGATTTTGTCTGCTTTGTTTAATACTGTGCCATGGATGCTAAAAATGGGCTTGACACAGGAAAAATGTATAATATATGTTTATTGATACTTTCTGTGCCCTTTTTTGAGGGCTATTTACTATACCCACTTCCTTCTATGTATCCATGGATGACATGTCAATTCCACAAAGAAGTCTCTGTTAATCCACCTTCTATACCATAGGAATTGGAAGGTATGTACATATGGATATCCTGCAGATACTCTATCTCCCAGACACCACCATACTCTCAAGCAGAATGGAGGATCTAAGAGTAATTTTGCATGAGGAGATGGAAGGAAGACACATATTCCTCACTTCCTTAAAAAAAACTATCAAAATGACATGAAATATATACCGTAGAAGCTGAACACATAGACTATGGAGACAAAAGGCCTGGGTTTAACTCTCCACTCTGCTGCTTTTTACTTGTATGACTTTGAGTAAGTGGTTTCTTTACTCTAGTTTTCTCATGTGTAAAACTGGGATAATAATTGCACCTATCTCATGGGGCAATTGTGAAGATACATGTGTTAAGGAATATAAAGCATTTATGACAGCATCTAGTACTTAGTAATTAACTATTGTCACTACAAATGTAATTACTACTATCATGCAAAATATAAAACAACTCAAAATTTTTGTTTCACAGTAGCAATTACAAAATGTCCACCAATGTACAAAAGAAAAATCACCTGCACTTTGATATCAATCAACTGACACTGGCATATTAATTAAAGAATTTCAAATAATATTCAGAATAATTATTATAAACTACCTTTTAGTTAAAGGCAGTGCAGTATGCTAATTAAGAACAACATTTTTGGATCAATACTTTCTGGACTTAAATCCTCATTAAACTGCTTATTAGCTGGGTGACCTTGGGCGAGTTATTTAATCTGTGTCTGAGTGTCTACAAAATAGGGATAATAATAGTACCTAGTTCACTGGATTGTGAGAATTAAGGATGTTTATACATGTAATTAGCTCAATTCAGTGTCTGGCACCTAGTAAGTGCTGACTATATTTCAGCTGTTACCACTGAGTACAATATACCAAGCACCATGAAATGAGAGC